>NC_080164.1:90690021-91001896 GCF_950295315.1 Erinaceus europaeus
CTGACAAGTAACAGTTTTAAATTCAGATAACCAGATCACTGGAGACTATAGTTTTTGTTGTTGTTTGTTTGTTTTGCTCCACTGTGCTTTTCATGGATCACAAAAGAGTTTTCATCTGCTCTTATTTATTTTTGACAGCACTTCTGGAGGTCTGCTGTTTCCATCTATAGTTGAGGAGGAAAATTAGCTATGTCTATTCCGATGCCCCCCTCCCAAGGTCATTTATCAATTTATCACTGGGATTGGGTCCTACGCTATGAACCCAATGCTCCTGCAGCTTTTTTTTTTTTTTTTTTTAGTAGGACAGAGAGAACTTGAGAGGAAGGGAAGATAGAGAGGGAGAGGGAAAGATAGACACCTGCAGACCTGCTTCACTGCTTGTGAGGCAAGTGCCCTGCAGTTGGGGAGTGGGGGCTTGAAATGGGAGCCTCCTGAGGAGCCTTGTGCTTTGTACTATGTGAACTTAACCTGGTATGTGCTACCACCTGGCCCCCTGACATTGTTATTGTTTTCAAACCATGTGATCCTTCTTCATTGCCACATATAAGAACATGCATTCGTATCAGCTCTACTTGAGGAAAAATAATTGCCTATCCTATCAATTAATTTTTACTCATTTTTTTCCTGAAATCTTCAGCCAAAAGGTCTTTTATAATTTTTCCTTTAAAATTTTTTTCCCAGCATATCAAATTTCTGTCTATACTTTCTTTTTTACAATATTGCTTATTTACTGGATAGAAACAGAAATTGAGAGGGGCTGGGGAGGTAGAGAGGGAGAGAAAAAGAGAGAGATCTGCAGACCTGCTTAACTGCTTGTGAAGCTTCCCTCCTGCAAGTGGGGAACAGAAGTTCAAACCCAGATCCTTGTGCATGGTAGCATGTGAGATCAACTGGGTGCACCACCAGTCAGCCTCCCTGTCTCTACTTTCAAACTCAAATTATACCTAATATTTTGACCAGTAATTCATCTGTTCACCTTGCATTAGTTTCATCTTATTATTTGTTTATTGTATCCATAACATTATAACTTTATTATGAAACTAATACTATTCTGTTTTGATTTTTATTTCTTTTTCCTCTCCAGTTTTTATTATCCTTGTTTTAACATTTTAATTTATACATTGTTTGTTATTGGTGTTATTGGATTTCCAATCTGGTTTTGTAAACAACTAAGATTTATTACTCTCAAAACTTATGACAACATGTCTATTCTAAGTCTTTTCCTCCAAAGACCTTCACTCTTCTGAAAGATTTATTTTGAACAAATTTCAGGTGTTAATGCATAGTTACTGCCATTTAATTTATTTTTTACAGTTTATTTTCAGGAGAGATAAAAATGAGAAAGAGGGGGTCTGAGAAGTAGTGCAGCAAGTTAAGCACACATGGTGTGAAGGACAAGGGCCAGCATTAAGGATGCCAGGGGGTCCTTTCACATGCGGTGAAGCAGGTATTCAGGTGTCTCTCTCTCCCCCTTTCTGTCTTCCTCCTCTCTCTATTTCTCTCTGTCCTACTCAACAACAACAGAAATAAAAACAATAACAATAAGGGCAACAAAAAAATGGGGAAAAAATGTATCCAGGAGCAGTGGATTCGTAGTGCAGGCACTGAGCCCCAACAATGACCTTGGAGACAAAAAAATAAAATAATAAAAAATAAATTAAAAAAAGAAAAAAATGAGAAAGAGATTTGATTAGCTCTCTCCTCATTTCTGGCATATGGCATTGCAAGGATTGAGCCAGTATCCTTTGAGGCCTCAAGCATGGAAGTCTTGTATGTATTTACTATATAGTCTTTCTCGTGTCATACTGCCATTTGAAAAGAAAACATAAAAAAAAAAACATTAGGGTATTTAGATTTTTATATATTTCCAAAAAATTGACTTTTTGAGTAATTTTCTTTTAATTTATATATTTATTTTTGTTGGTATTTTACTACTCAGGGTTAACATTTTTATATATGTAGAAAGAACCAGAGAAAGAGAGGGATAGATATTACAGCACCAATGCTTCCTCCTCCAGTGTGGTGAGGGTCAGGCTCACAGCTGGAGTCACTGATGTAGGGGAAGACTGACTTTTGATCTGAGAGGGAGGCCTAAGGGCCAATCCCTATCCCAAGAATTGTTGGTTCAGTTATGGATATTGTTGCAGAAGAACCATGAAAGACTCTGTGGGTCAGGTGTGAAAACTCTATTTCAAATTTTATTGAAAATATGTGAGGTAGAAAAATTACAGAAACAAAGTATGAAGGTGCAAATCACTTGAGCATTGTCATATGAGGGCCATACACAGTGTGGTATCTCCCTGAGTTCACTTTGACTAACTTATCCTCTACCTTAATCCCACCTAAACCCAACTTTTTCCAGGTGTGGCTACCTTTCTGGTGAGCTTTTAAAATCTCTTTCCACTACTTTCCTGATGTTTCCTTCTCATAGGGAAAACAGGTGAAAAACAAAACAAAACAAAACAGATATAGTTTTAATTAATCCCAGAAGGGACTCTGGTTCAAAACCTCTTTCCCTTGTTTTTCAATTCACATTATCATTTTCAAACAACGCTACAAGACTGAACCATCAGTTTACATAGGTGAAAAAATCAACTTTAGTGAAATAAAAATTTATATGGCATGAATTTTCTTTCTGTCACCTTTAACTATGGAAATAGACTTCAGAAAGTTAAATATTTTGGTTGATTGAACATAAATCTACAATAGAGATGGAAATAAAACCCACAGAACTGGAACACACTATGCCAGAAACTGACCTTGACCTCTTACATCCACTTTTAGTTCCTATATAAAACCATCTTCATGGTATTAAATCATAAGTCTGATGCACTGTTGTCAGGAAAAGGCTACCCCCTGACGTGAAGCCCGGGCTTAGCTTTGACTCAAAGCCCATGTTTTGCACAGTGAACCTTTAACTCCTGATGTAAATAATGTCATACACCTGATCCCAGCTGACAGAATAAAGGCTGTTTGGAAAAATGATAAAGAGGGGCTATCAAGCAGGAGCTAGTGGCCTCTCTCTTACTTTGGCTTTTGTCTGCTCTAGCTTGACAGTTGTGTCTACTATGGACCTGGCCACTCCGTACCATCTCCCCTCAACCCTCCAAGCTTGCCTCTTGGCATGACAAATGTGAATGCTATAAATATTAGCATAGGGGGGAGGAGGAAGATGGCGGACTGAGAAGCTGCTAACAGCGAGTGCTCTGATCGCATTGTCAGCAACGGTAGGATTTTCTGCCTTTAGCAGAAAATATGGGGAGACACCAAAGAGGTGATTATAATTTAATTTGGGTTAAGAATTAGAGTAAAGGTGACACGGACTAGCGGGGCTCCAGACTTCCCAGGCGGGCCGGGCAAGGCGAGTGCGCCGGGCATTGTCCTCCGCCCGGGAAGGCGGCTCCTCCGCCGGTTGCAGAGCGCGGCGGGCAGAGGACCCAGAGGGAGCACGTTAGCTTGGGGGCTTTCTCTTGGGAGTCTCCAGGCTCCACCGCGACCCTGAGGGCAGATCCAAAGACTTCTTGAGTATAGCTCTCATTGGATCAAAGGACTTGGAGCTAGTTTTCATTTTCGAGAAATCCTTTAAAAAAGTCTAGAGGGGGGGTGGTTTCCTGGAAGATGGCGAACTGAGAAGCGGCTAGCCGTTGAGCTGTGGACACATCTCGTGTAAACAATAGGATTTTCTGCCTTTAGCAGGCCAGCCAATAAGGGGCCATAGCGGTGACACCAAGGAGGTGACTATAACTTAATTTGGGTTAAGAATTAGAGTAGGGGGAAAAAATTCTTTTTTCTTCCTTTTAATTTTCAAGCATACATCCTTCATGCTGCGCCCCCCCCCATAAGCAGTCCCTGGAACCAGCTCCTAGCAGGATACCCCATACCACCAAACAGGGTGTTTTTTTTTTTTTTTTTTTAATTCACTGATACACATTTGGGAAGTACCTTGCTCTGCTCTTTAATTACAACTCTTCTTCTTATCTTCTCCCTTTTCTCTCTATTATCTCTCTCTCTTTTTTTTTAATCTTGTCATACACTTCTTTCTTCTTTGCCTTTCTGAATATGTGAATTACTTTGGGGAAGAAATCTGACTCAGAGTGGACTCTCTATGTGTGTATCTCTGCTCTAGTTCCCTTTCCCCTGTTGTTACCCCTAGAATATACACTGGATAGTAGATTTGCATAACTGTCTATTCTTGCTATCCTCTCTTTCTTTTCTCTTTCTTCACTGGGATTTGGTTACTATTTTTTCATGGACTGGAAAAATTGTTTGGCTAATTGGTAACGATTAAACTACTTCAATACTTATTTCAGTTGCTACTGTAATTCCGGAGGTTGGTTAGTGCAATTGTCATAAAGGTATTTAGTACAGTGTTACTTGTACTCAAGACACAACAACTGAGGAACAACAGAGCATAAAAAAAAGAGAGAAACACATAAATTAAAAAAATGGGTAGATTAAAAACAAATAAAACTGCTACCCCAATGAATGAAGACAAGAATCCAGAAGAAACCACAAATCAGTCAGAAGTAACCATAGATAAGAAAAGTATGCAAGCAATAATAAACTTATTAATCACAGAAATGAAAACAACATTGGAGGAAAGGAATGGCAGTATTAGGGAAACAACAGTTGAGACCCCCCCAAGGAAAATACTGATTATCTTGAGGCTATTAGAGAACTGAAAGCTGAAATAGCTGTAATGAAGAAAGAAGCTGAAGCAAGGGAAAGCAGAATAACAGAAGCAGAAAACAGAATTAGTCAGACAAAGGATGAGTTAGAGAAAACTAAGAAAGAGGTGAAAGAGCTTAAAAAGAGATTGAGAGACACTGAAAACAACAACAGAGACATATGGGATGATCTCAAAAGAAGTAACATTCGCATAATTGGCCTGCAAGAGGAAGAAAGAGAGGAAGGGGAAGCAAAGATTCTAGAGGAAATAATACAAGAAAACTTCCCAGACCTGAATAACAGAAAGGATATCAAGATTCAAGAGGCCCAGAGAGTACCAAACAGAATCAACCCAGACCTGAAGACACCAAGACACATCATAGTCACAAGGAGAAGAATAAGGATAAAGAAAGGATCCTAAAGGCTGCAAGAGAGAAACAAAAAGTCACATACAGGGGAAAACCCATAAGATTAACTGCAGATTTCTCCACTCAAACTCTAAAAGCCAGAAGGGAGTGGCAAGATATCTATCGAGCCCTGAATGAAAAAGGGTTTCAACCAAGGATAATATATCCTGCTAGACTTTCATTCAAGCTAGATGGAGGGATCAAAACCTTCTTAGACAAACAACAGTTAAAGGAGGCAACCATCACCAAGCCGGCCCTGAAAGAGGTACTAAAAGACCTCTTATAAACAAGAACATCACTATAATACTTGCAATATATCAGAGTAAACAAATTGTTTTTTAGAACAATGGCACTACAATACATTAAATCAATAATATCAATAAATGTCAATGGTTTAAACTCACCCATCAAAAGGGACAGGGTGGGGAGATGGATCAGAAAACATAACCCAACCATATGCTGCTTGCAAGAATCCCATCTGTCACAACAAGACAAACACAGACTTAAAGTGAAAGGATGGAAAACTATCATACAGGCTAACGGTCCACAAAAAAGGGCAGGAACAGCCATTCTCATCTCAGACATGATAGATTTTAAATTAAATAAGGTAATAAAAGATAGGCAAGGACATTACATAATGATTAGAGGATCAATCACCCAAGAAGACTTAACAATTATTAACATCTATGCACCCAACGAGGGACCATCTAAATACATTAAGCATCTACTGAAAGAATTTCAAAAATACATCAATAGTAATACAGTAATAGTGGGAGACTTCAATACCCCACTCTCACACTTAGACAGATCAACAAAGCAGAGAACCAATAAAGATACAAGAGAATTGAATGAAGAGATTGACAGACTAGACCTCTTGGATATTTTCAGACCCCTCCACCCCAAAAAACTGGAATACATCTTCTTTTCAAATCCACATAACACATACTCAAGGATAGACCACATGTTAGGCCAAAAAGACAGCATCAATAAATTCAAGAGCATTGAAATCATCCCAAGTATCTTCTCAGACCACAGTGGAGTAAAACTAACATTTAACAACAAATGGAAAATTATTAAAAGACATAGAATTTGGAAACTAAACAACATGCTCCTTAAGAAGCATTGGGTCAGAGACTCACTCAAACAGGAAATTCAAATGTTCCTGGAAACTAATGAAAATGAAGACACAACCTATCAAAATATTTGGGACACAGCTAAAGCAGTACTGAGAGGGAAACTTATAGCCATACAATCACATATTAAACACCAAGAAGAAGCCCAAATGAACGACCTTACTACACACCTCAAGGACTTAGAGGAAGAGGAACAAAGGAACCCTAAAGCAACCAGAAGGACAGAAATCACTAAAGTAAGAGCAGAAATAAACAACATCGAAAATAAAGAACCATACAAAACATCAATGAAGCCAAATGTTGGTTCATTGAAAGATTAAACAAAATTGACAAACCCCTAGCCAGAATCACCAAACAAAAAAGAGAGAAGAATCAAATAATAGAATTGTAAACGATGGAGGAGATATCACAACTGACACCACAGAAATCCAGAGAATCCTGCGAAACTTCTATAAAGAACTATATGCCACCAAGCTAGAGAATCTGGAAGAAATGGAACAATTCCTAGAAACCTATGTACTTCCAAAACTGAACCAAGAAGAACTACAAAATTTAAATGCAACAATCACAAAGAAATTGAAACCGTTATTAAGAATCTCCCCAACAACAAAAGTCCTGGACCAGATGGCTTCACAAACGAATTCTACAAAACTTTCAGGAAACAGTTAATACCCATACTTCTTAAGCTATTCCATAAGATTGAAGAAACAGGAATAGTCCCTTCCACCTTTTATGAAGCCAACATCACCCTGATACCAAAAGCTGATAGGGACAGAACAAAAAAGGAAAACTACAGACCAATATCTCTGATGAACATAGATGCCAAAATATTAAACAGGATCTTGGCCAACCGGATACAGCAACACATCAAAAAGATTGTTCAACATGACCAAGTGGGATTCATCCCAGGAATGCAAGGCTGGTTCAACATCCGTAAATCAATCAATGTCATTCACCACATCAATAAAAGCAAAGCCAAAAACCACATGATTATCTCAATAGATGCAGAGAAAGCCTTTGACAAAATCCAATACCCAGTCATGCTCAAAACTCTACAAAAAATGGGAATAGATGGGAAATTCCTCAAGATAGTGGAGTCTATATATAGCAAACCTACAGCCAACATCATACTCAATGGACAGAAGCTGAAAGCATTCCCCCTCAGATCGGGGACTAGACAGGGCTGTCCACTGTCACCATTACACTTCAACATAGTATTGGAAGTTCTTGACATAGCAATCAGGCAAGAGAAAGAAATCAAAGGGATACAGATTGGAAGGGAAGAAGTCAAGCTCTCACTATTTGCAGATGATATGATAGTATACATAGAAAGACCTAAAGAATCCAGTAGAAAATTACTGGAAGTAATTAGGCAATATAGCAAGGTATCAGGCTACAAAATCAATGTACAAAAATCAGTGGCATTTCTTTATGCAAACACTAAATCTGAAGAAGAAGACATCCAGAAATCACTCCAATTTACTGTTTCAGCAAAATCAATCAAATACCTAGGAATAAAGTTGACCAAAGAAGTGAAAGACTTGTATACTGAAAACTATGAGTAGCTACTCAAGGAGATAGAAACTGATACCAAGAAATGGAAAGATATCCCATGCTCATGGATTGGAAGAATAAATATCATCAAAATGAATATTCTCCCCAGAGCCATATACAAATTTAATGCAATACCCATCAAAGTTCCACCAAGCTTCTTTAAGAGAATAGAACAAACACTACAATCATTTATCTGGAACCTGAAAACACCTAGAATTGCCAAAACCATCTTAAGGAAAAGAAACAGAAATGGAGGCATCACACTTCCAGACCTTAAACAATATTATAAAGCCATCATCATCAAAACAGCATGGTACTGGAAGAAAAATAGGCACACAGACCAGTGGAACAGAATTGAAAGCCCAGAAGTAAATCCCAACACCTATGGGCATCTAATCTTTGATAAGGGGGCCCAAAGGATTAAATGGAAGAAGGAGGCTCTCTTAAACAAACGGTGCTGGGAAAACTGGGTTGAAACATGCAGAAGAATGAAATTGAACCACTTTATCTCGTCAGAAACAAAAATCAACTCCAAATGGATCAAAGACCTAGATGTCAGACCAGAAACAATCAAATACTTAGAGGAAAACATTGGTAAAACACTTTCCCACATACACCTCAAGGACATCTTTGATGAATCAAACCCAATTGCAAGGAAGACTAAAGCAGAAATAAACCAATGGGACTACATCAAATTGAAAAGCTTCTTACATCCAAAGAAACTATTAAACAAACAGAGAGACCCCTCACAGAATGGGAGAAGATCTTCACATGCCAGACATCAGACAAGAAACTAATCACCAAAATATATAAAGAGCTCAGCAAACTTAGCCGCAAAAAAGCAAATGACCCCATCCAAAAATGGGCAGAGGAAATGAACAAAACATTCACCACAGAGGAGATCCAAAAGGCTAACAAACATATGAAAAACTGCTCTAGGTCACTGATTGTCAGAGAAATGCAAATTAAGACAACACTAAGATACCTCCTCACTCCTGTAAGAATGGCGTACATCAAAAAGGACAGCAGCAACAAATGCTGGAGAGGATGTGCGGACAGAGGAACCCTTTTACATTGCTGGTGGGAATGTAAATTGGTACAGCCTCTGTGGAGAGTAGTCTGGAAAACTCTCAGAAGGCTAGACATGGACCTTCCATATGACCCAGTAATTCCTCTCCTGGGGTTATACCCCAAGGACTCCATAACACCCAACCAAAAAGAGGTGTGTACTCCTATGTTCATAGCAGCACAATTCGTAATAGCTAAAACCTGGAAGCAACCCAGGTGCCCAACAACAGATGAGTGGCTGAGAAAGCTGTGGTATATATACACAATGGAATACTATGCAGCTATCACGAACAATGAACCCCCTGCTCTGACCCATCTTGGACAGAGCTAGAAGGAATTATGTTAAGTGAGCTAAGTCAGAAAGATAAAGATGAGTATGGGATGATCCCACTCATCAACAGAAGCTGACTTAGAAGATCTGAAAGGGAAACTAAAAGCAGGACCTGATCAAATTGTAAGTAGGGCACCAAAGTAAAAACCCAGTGGTGAGGGGTAGACATGTAGCTTCCTGGGCCAGTGGGGGATGGGAGTGGGCGGGAGGGATGGGTCACAGTCCTTTGGTGGTGGGAATGGTGTTTATGTACACTCCTAGCAAAATGTAGACATATAAATCAGTAGTGAATTAATATGAGAGGGGCAAATCAATTGTATGTCTCAAAGTTTCTCAAATGACAAACTGAATCTTTTTAATATATAGGCTATGTATTTGATATGCGGACTCTCTCAAAATCCTAGACCAAGTAAATTAGAAGCATCCGATAGCACAGCTATATACAAGATACTGGGTACTGTACAGCAAACCATAAAAAAGGGACTTTTCAAAGTTAACCCAATTAACAAATAATGTGATGATAATATTAACTATCGATTATCTTTTTGAACCCTAAGACAGCAGGAACCTCACATCTTCACTATAGAGCCCCTACATCCCCCAGTCCTGGAACCCTTGGATAGGGCCCACTTTCCCGTATGCATCTCCCATCTGCCAATCACAACCTAACCAAAGTAACGATTGCCACCTCAACATGCTTCACCTCAGACTGTATCCAGAGACTTCACGTGTGGAATGACAACCCTTCAGCTTCATTACTCGGGTGAGACCTTTCCTTTTATAGTACACTCTAATTTCATCTCAGGTAGTTCACTTTCTAACAAAGTCCCATAACCTAGATATACACCAGTTTCTGTGAGAGAGAGCTTATGTGCACACGTATCCATAAACTACTGCAAAATATATACCTGAAAGCAGAAGTACACTAGAGTTTGCAGTGAGTACCTCCCTAACACTTCCTCTCCACTATTCCAAGCTTGGGATCCATGATTGCTCAACAAATTGTTTGGCTTCATATGTTAACTCTCTTTTCAATCACCAGGTTCCAGATGCCACCAGGATGCTGGCTAGGCTTCCCTGGATTGAAGACCCCACCAGTGTGTCCTGGAGCTCAGCTTCCCCAGAGACACACCTTACTAGGGAAAGAGAGAGGCAGACTGGGGGTATGGACTGACCAGTCAACGCCCATGTTCAGCGGGGAAGCAATTACAGAAGCCAGACCTTCTACCTTCTGCAACCCTCAACGACCCTGGGTCCATGCTCCCAGAGGGCTAGAGAATGGGAAAGCTACCATGGGAGGGGGTGGGTTATGGGGATTGGGTGGTTGGAATTGTGTGGAGTTGTACCCCTCCTACCTTATGTTTTTGTTCACTAATCCTTTCTTAAATAAAAAATTTTTTAAAAAATTATCATATAGAACTTCAATTTAAACAAGTCCAAGATGCTAAAATAGGACGTCCACATGTGCATAAAACAGTAAACTCGGATCCAGGCAGTGGCACACTCATTTAAGTGCACAAAGTACCATAAATAAGGACCTGGATTCGAGCCCCCACTCCTCACCTTGTGAGGGGGGAGATTTCATGAGTGGTGAAGCTCCCCATTCTCTCTCACTTTCTATTTCCTATCCAATAAAAAAGAAAGGATCTCAAATAAATACATGCATAAAAATAAATGTAAAATAAAATAAAATAGTGTACTTTAAGACCCAACAACCCTTGCCTTTCACAGGAGGTGGTGCTGGAATTATCTCCAGCAGGACTGAAAAGTAACTCCTTCAGGGAATCACAGAAAATTGTTAGTCTTGGGTTAGAGGAGTGCATGTGGGTCTCACCACAAATTCAAATGCACTTGTTAATATTTTCTATTTGTTTCCTAATACTTTATATTGTTGCAATAACTGTTTTTGTTTGGTGTCAACAGTGTTCACAAACATTTGTGAAATAAAATGCATCTATTTTAGAAACTATACATTACATACATATTACATATATACCTACAATGAAAGATATTTGTGTGTGGTATCTATTAGCTGAAAGTGTAACTAGGATTACTTGAATACATGACTAGAGAAATGAATAGGAATGATTTTGTTGTTTCCTACAAGTTCATGCCAATATTGAGAAGTTCCCCAAATAGCATGGGTCCACCTGCCAACATCCATGTCCAGTGGAGAAGCAATTACAGAAGCCAGACCTTCTACCTTCTGCACCCCATAAAGAATATCAGAGAGATAAAGAACAGGGAACCTTCCAGTGGAAGGGATGGGACAGGAAACTCTGGTGGTCGTAACTATATAGAATTATACCCCTGTGAACTTACAATCTTGTTAATCATTATTAAATCACTAATACATTTTTATAAAATGTTTCCATGATGACTCTCACTACTGCAAGGACTCCTTATTTAAGAACACTAAAGAGAAAAAGAAAATGAAACAGAAATTTGAAGTATGTCTGAAAATGAAACAGAAATTTGAAGCATGTCTGCTTTGGACACATTATTAGCTCCAAATACATTTTATCAACAAGTTGATTTTGAATATTAAAACTGCTTTTTAAATTAATCTTGTTATCTACCAATATATTACATTTTTTAACCTTGGGCACCTTTATTATTATTTTTCTTTATTGGGGGGTTAGTTGATTACTAAGCAGTTGTTGACATATATGTGGAAAGTTTTGTCAAGTATCTGTTATGAATCAAGTATTCAGCTAAGCACAGAGATAATGATATCCCTTCAAATGGGAAATGAGTGACTGTTTACATCCAAAGATATCAAGGTAAAAAAAAAACATTTTTATTATGTTTATTTATTAATTGGATAGAGATAGTCATAAATTGAGACAGAAGTGGGAGATAGAGAGGGGAAGACAGAGAGAAAGATACCTGCAGACCTGCTTCACCACTCACAAAGCTTTCCCCCTGCAGGTAGGGACCGGGGGCTCGAATCCAGGTCCTTGCACATTGTAACTTGTGAGCTCAACCAGGTTCACTGCCCTCCAGCCCCATATTTCATTTTTTAACACTTGAATTTTGAGGACTAGAAGATAGCTCAGTTGCTAGGGTATGTGATTTGCCACATGCATGGTACAGAGAAGCACCATATACAGCAGTGAGAGGG
This sequence comes from Erinaceus europaeus, assembly GCF_950295315.1. Taxonomy (NCBI): domain Eukaryota; kingdom Metazoa; phylum Chordata; class Mammalia; order Eulipotyphla; family Erinaceidae; genus Erinaceus; species Erinaceus europaeus. The sequence goes on from NC_080164.1 coordinate 90,702,307, forward strand.
CAGCCATGATGCTGTTCTCTCTCTCTCTCTCTCTCTCTCTCTCCCTCTCTCCCTCTCTCCCTCTCTCTCTCTCTCTCTCTCTCTCTCTCTCTCTCTTTCTCTCTCTCAGAATAAGAATGTAAAATTCAGCTTGAGGGTGATGAAAGTGCTCAAATGTGAGGCTCTCATACTGCAAAATACATCAGAAACAAATTAATGCTTTCTATCCTGAGAAGAAAGTGCAAATATTTCTCCTCTACCCTCTGCTCCTGCACATGCACAGCTTCCCTGATTCTTATCATCAGTCACTAGGATGGTGACATTTCTGCTGAAATGAAAACATGAGAAAGGAACTGTGACTTTGAGGTAGAGTTTTTGAATGCATGTGGTAATGGGGATAGGGTTCTGGGTAACAAATGAGAATAAATGAAAGGAATAAATGAGAATTTGTCCCCAGAGCCCTAAATCAGAAGGTGAGACTGGTGAGATGGATGGTACCACATCATACATGAATTTTGTGGCCCATATCATATTACAGAATATGAGCTTTAAAAAATCACTTAGGCAATACATTTTGTGACACATTTTATGCATATAAAAAGGATGATCCTACACTATCATATAATATAGGATCATGATCATTCAAACTCTTAGAATTCACTCTTGTTTTGTACTTTATCTAGCTTTCAACAAAAGGATAATGACATTTATTCATCAATAGGTTGTCATTGCCCTCAAAGTCATCCATGATCTGTCTATGCATTTTATTTACATACTGGTGATATGCTTATTGTCTCAATTGTGCTTATTCCAGAATGCCATACTTTTGAAAGGACACAGTATGCGGCTTTAACAAAATTACAATTTTGCCTTTGCTACCTCTTTCCATGTGGTATTTCTAGACAATTTCTCCTAGAACACATCCTCTGGCAACACCAAAGGCAAAAGTCTAGTCTTCAACAGAAGCCTGTACTTCTTTCTACTCTTATCTCTTCTGAGCACTCCTTGTTTATAGTTTCTTTTGGTTTTATGGTATCCACTGTTCTTTGTTATCACCCCAGTAACTTTATAACACCAATTTTGACTCCCCAGCATGGATCTTAGCTACTCAGAAGCAGCAAACACTATTTCACAATCCCCTTTTACTTTTCAGAGAGTATCTATCATGGCACTAGGCACATATAATGTTTTGGAAATAATTATAGGTTGACTGAGATCTTTTATGAATAATGTAAATGAGTTTATCAATGAGAAGTTAAATTGCTCACTCTGTCTGGAAGACACTGTGCAGATTAAAGAAAATGAAGAAACTCACACTTTGAGCATCAAGAGTTTGCCTTCCCTCTAATTGCTATGAATCATAGTCTGAACATTTCAAGTATTCAGAATCAGTTTTTTTCCCCTTACTTCTTCCAGCATGAAATCCAATCAAGCATTTGCTTAGGCTGTGGCTCTCTCCAACCGCCTCTAAGCATCCATTGTAACATATATGCTAATTGTGATTATTTCTAATGATGTCTTCTAGTTGTTTATTCATACAGAATTGTTTTAGTTAAGGTTTTTTTTAATACAAAGTTCTCAATGTGCATAGTATATCCCATTATTTATAATTGCATCAGTTATTTTGCTACCAGCTTCCAAGAATAATTATACATCCTCTTGATGGATAATCAGGCAGCATGAACCTAGTGGGGCAAAATACGGAGTACGGCCATTTCTCATTTAACATTATTTATTTATTTATTTTTTACCAGAGCACTGCTCAGCTCTGGTTTATGGTGGTGTTGGGGGTTGAATCTGGGACTTGGAGCCTCAGGCATGAAAGTCTCTTTGCATAACCATTATACTATACCCCCACCTTCTCATTTAACATTCTGAGTTCAGTTGGCCTTTTCCATAACTATTAGGCAATACAAGATTATTTGGGGTTCTCTCTCTCTCTCTCTCTCTCTCTCTCTCTCTCTCTCTCTCCCTCCCTCCCTCCCTCCTCCTCCTCCCTCCCTCTCCCTCTCCCTCTCCCTCTCCCTCTCCCTCTCCCTCTCCCTTTCCCTCTTCCTCTCTCTATCCCTCCTTACTTTCCTTCCTTTCTCCACCAGAGTTATCTCTGGGATTCAGTACCTGCACAGATCTCCTGCTGATAGAAAAAAGTATGGGGTGGGGGTCGAGATGCAGAGGAAGAGAAAGACAGCAAAACATCTATTTCTGAAAGCCAGGGCAGGTTTATTAGAAGAGAAGGTGGATTCTGCACCTTCTGGTGACCCTAGGTCCATACTCCCATGGGATTAAAGAATAGGAAAGATATCAGGGGATGGAATGGGATACGAAGCTCTGGTGGTAGGAATTGTACCCCTCTTATCCTGTGGTTTTGTCATTGTTTCCATTTTATAAATAAATAAATTTAAAAGAAGAAGAAGAAGAAGAAGAAGAAGAAGAAGAAGAAGAAGAAGAAGAAGAAGAAGAAGAAGAAGAAGAAGAAGAAGAAGAAGAAGAAGAGAAGGTGGCAGTGCCCAGCAGACAAGGAAATCAGACTTGGACCAATGGGCAAGAGTCTGGATTGGTACTATATCTCATAGACCAACAGAACAGTAGGAAGTTTGGTAGGGTGTTTGTTTTACATAGCAGAAATTTTGTGTGGTCAGACTGTACAATAAGACTATCTTGCTGTGACTTAGTAATATCTTATTTGTAACTGTAACTACTATAAATTCAATACCTTATGCCAAGGCCTATGAAGCTCCAGGAAAGGTCGGGAGAAGTAAAGATCACTTTCTTATTCCAAAATCTCTCACTAACAATTCTCCCCACCCCACACACACACCTTTTTCTCTTTCTATTATTTCTTTACTTGTTTATTTGTTTTTGCCACCAACGTCATCACTGAGGCTCAGTGCCAGCACTATGAATCCACTGCTCTCTCGGCAGCCATCATTTTCCCTTTTTTAATTTGACAAGACAGAGAAAAATTGAGAAGGGAGGTGAGATCGAGAAAGAGAGAGAAAGATAGACACACCTGCAGACCTGCTTCACTGCTCCTAAAGCAGCTTCCCTGCAGGTGAGGAGCCCGGGCTCAGCCTGGGTCCTTGCACATGATAGTATGTGCGTTTAACCTGGTGTGCCACTACCAGCCCCTGCTTTATCTTATTATTATTATTTTTTATTATTATTATCTGGATAGAGGGTGCAAGACAGAGAGATAGGGAGGGGTAGAGACGGGGAGGACAGACAACTGCACTGATGCACTGCACATGAAACTTCCCCCCATGCAGGTAGGGCCTGGGGACATAATTCATTGTCCTTGCATCTGGCAATCTGTGTTGTTCACCAGGCGATCCACCACTTGGCCCTATGATATTATCTCTTATGTCCTACTAAGCTCTCTTTTCCTTTTGCTATTAGGCAATGGCAGGCAGACCCTCATATATAGTTACCTATATATGAAACTTGACTGCAGGGGTTGGCTCAGTTGATCATATTGAATTTACTTCTTTTTTTTTTTTTTTCTGATCCTCCTATCTTTAGTTTCATTCCCAAACTAAAATAGTTCTAGTTTCTGGGAAATTTCAGCTCAAAGCACACATTTTGGACAGTTTTAGCTTTTCAGTCAAGAGTGAGCTGTAAAATTTCTCGGCTACATTGTCTTCCTAGTTAAGGCTATTTTTGTCTGAAAGTCTTTTTAGCAGTTTAAAACTGTCTGCCATTAACCCAGATGTTTTGTCTATGACCTCTATTTTTTCTCAGTTAACCTCATATGATGTATAATATCATTTGCTCCTGGCTATCTCTTATTTCCCAGGTTGATCTACATTTTTATTAAAACTCCAGATTTTAGAATTATTTTCTGGACTATAATTATTTCTACATTGTTTCTCAATCCCCAGTGTATGTCCCTTTTTACCTTGTATTGGAGTTACCTGAATAAAATGCATATTTGCTATCTCGGCCTTTGAATGAAAAACACCTTCCTCAACAAACATCTCAACTTAGCATCAACATTAAGAAAGACATTCAAAATCACCCAATATGGAAGTCAGATTTTTGGCTACTTCGAACTTCTAGACAGAGCTATGAATTAACTAAGATAGTAGGCAGAACACCACACAGAATTTTCAAACATCTTACAGACATTCCTCTTAGAATATGCAATAATGATTATTTTAAACCAAAAAAAGTTCTTTTTCATCTAATATATCAAGTTTAAGGAGATAATGAGACATTTAATATATTTTTAAAAGTGTTTTCATAACTAGGAATACCAAAGGAGATTATCTGGGACGGCAACAAGGCAGGACTAGAAGGACTTCAGGAACCCACCAAATCACAGGTAAGAGCAAATACGTGTGGCTCATAGACAGAGAGGAGCCTAGGGATAGATTTAGTGGCTGATAAAAGTCCAGCAGTTTACCAGTTGAGGCACCACCTCCAGTCTGTTTAACCAACTAAAAGATGGCTGAAGGGAGGAGAGGACTCCCCTAAGATTCACCAAATGCAATTGTGAGTTTCCATTGCTACTGCCCTTAGAGGCTGGGGCAGCAGGGGGGAGGGAGGCCCTGTGTTGACATACAGGTAAAGAGAACTAACCAAGAAACTCAGGAGAATATTTACACCTTGGTGGCCTAGTGGTGGAGGCATTTCCATTTTGTTCTCCTGATGAGAACATAGTGAATAGCTGCTTCAGAACCTATAGCTGGGGCTGGGTGGTGGCACACATGGTTGAGTGACATGCGACAGAGCGAAAGGACACAGGTTCAAGCCCCTGGCCCCCACCTGCAGGAGAAAAGCTTTGCAAGTGGTGAAGCAGGGCTGCAGGTATCTGTCTATCTCCTTCTTCCCTCTCGATTTCTGGCTGTTTCTATCCAATAAATAAAGATAAAAAAAAATTAAAAAGTAGCCTCTAGGAGAAGTAGATTCCTGGTGCAGGCACCAAGCCCCAGCAATAACTCTGGAGGCAAAAACAACAACAACAACAAAAACAACAACAAAGAACCTACAGACTATAAATGGGACTTGTTTAGAAACTCACAGGGCCCAATAGTGCTTCCTAGCTTTGCAGAGAAGTTGAACTGAGCCTGGAGTGTGGATCCTTGGAATGTGACAATCTCTTTGCATAACTACTGTACTATTTCTCCCTCACCCTTATTTATCTCTTGGTCAGGAGTGAGTGATTAAACTAATAAGCCTACTTATAGTTTAAAAGCCCTCAGACTCTCATAGCCCACAGGGAAGCAAAATAACAAAAGAGGCTTTTAAAGCCACTGCGCTAAACTCAGGGATTAAAATAATACTGAAGCAACTGTCAATTTCCACAACTGTGAACACTTTAAGTACCTTACTTAGAGAAAAGTCAATCCAGGCAAGAGTGATCAGTAATTTGAAAAGTACTGAGAGAGGGATCTCATAACATATTATATAGAATGGTTAAACCAACAAGAAGAAATATTGAAGAAATGAATCAGGACAAGAGTTCAGCTAAAAGCCTCCCCCCCCCAGACATTGAAGCACAAAATAATGAGGTCAACATCCAAACACTAGTTAAAGAAATAATCACAGGAGTGAGTGAAAAGTTTGAAAGAATTGTCATCAGAAATGCAGAAACAACAAACGAGACTGAAAGAAAACACTAATTAGAGAGCTGAAACCTGAAATAGCTGAGCTAAGAACACAACTAGCCAAACAAGCCAAAACTGTATCAGAATAGAGTAACAAAACAGATGAACTACAGAAAACAGTACAGGGGAGATAAAATAGAATAAATGAGGCTGAAGACAGAATTAGCAAGATCCAGGACAAATTAAGATAACAAAAAAAAGAAGAGATCTCAAAAAGAGATTAAGAGATACTGAAAACAACAACAGAGACATAATGACTTCAAAAGAAATAATATGGGAGCCGGGCGGTAGCGCAGCGGGTTAAGCGCAGGTGGCGCTAAGCGCAAGTACCGGCATGAGGATCCCGGTTCGAACCCCGGCTCCCCACCTGCAGGGGAGTCGCTTCACAGGTGGTGAAGCAGGTCTGCAGGTGTCTATCTTCCTCTCCCCCTCTCTGTCTTCCCCTCCTCTCTCCATTTCTCTCTGTCCTATCCAACAACAACGACATCAACTACAACAACAATAAAAAAGACAACAAGGGCAACAAAAGGGAAGATAAATAAATAAAATTACAAAAAAAAATAATAAATAAAATTATTTAAAAAAAAATAAATAAATAATATATTCCTTATTGGCTTACCAGAGGAAGAAAGAGAGAGAGGGGAAGAAAGCATTTTTTCAGGACATAATAGTGATAAAAAAGACAGTTTCAAGAAACCCAGCAGGTCCCAAACAAAATTAACCCAGACTTAAAGACAGCAACACACATCCTATTTAGAATGGAAAGGAATTAGGATAAAAAAAAGGATCCTGAAAGTTGCAAGAGAAAAACAGAGTCACTGACAGAGGAAAACCTATAAGATTAGCAGCAGACTTCTCCACACAAACACTACAGGTCAGAAGACTATGGCAAGATATCTATTGAGTGCTCAATGAGAAAGGCTTTCCACCAAGACTACTGTATCCTGCTAGACTGTCATTCAGACTAGATGGAGACATATAAACCTTCTCAGACAAGCAACAGTTGAAGGAGTCAACTGTCACCAAGCCTGCCCTGAAAGAAGTTCTGAAAGCTTTCTTATAAATAGACTACCATAAATATGACATATTTCAGAACACTCTAAAAAGCTGTAAGAATGGTGTTAAAATGTCTTCATTCTTTGATATCAATGATTACCAATGGTTTGGATTCACCTATTAAGTGGCACAGAGTAGGAAGATAGATCATAAACACAACCCAACAATATGCTGTCTACAGGAAACCCAACTTACTCAACAAGACAAACACATACTCAAAGTGAAAAAATGGAAAACTATCATACAAGCTAATGGCCCACAGTCTACTCAAGTCCACATGGGTTATTCTCAAGGATAGACTGTATGTTAGACCACAAAGTTAGCATCAGCAAATTCAAAAGCATTGAAATCATCCTAAGAATTTTCTCAGACCACAGTGTGATTTAATTAACACTTATCAACAAAAGATTAGTAATAGTCCCAAAATGTGGAAGCTCAACAGTACACTACTTAACAACTACTGGGTCAAAGAGTAAATTAAGGAAGAAATCAAAATGTTTTGAGAGTTCAATTAAAATGAAGACACAAGCTATCAAAATATTTGGTACACAGCTAAGGCAGTACTGAGAGGGAATTTCATAGCCATACAAGCACACATTACGAAACAAGAAAAAGCACAAATAAGCAGCCTGATTGCACATCATAAAGACCTATAAGAAAAAGAGCAAAAGCATTCTGAAGCAACCAGAAGGACAAAAATAACCAGTTATGGCAGAAATTAATAACACTGAAAATAAGAAAACCATACAAAATATCAACAAAACTGAATGTTGGTTCTTCAAAAGAGTGAACAAAATCAACAAACCTTTAGCCAGACTCACAAAACAAAAAGGGGAGAAGACCCAAATAAATCAGATTGTAAATGAAAGAGGAGATATCACAACAGACACAGCAAAAATTCAACATATCATGCAAGGCTTCCATGAACAACTATATGCCACCAAGCTAGAGAACCTGGAAGGAATGGATGATTTTCTAGATACCTACAAACTTCCAAAATTAAATAAAGTGGAAGTAGATAACATGAACAGGTCCATCACTACCAATGAAATTGAAATAGTTATTAAAAACCTTCCCAAAAATAAAATTCCTGGACCAGATGGTTTTACAAATGAATGCTACAAAACCTTCAAAGTAGAACTAATACCTCTACTTTTAAAAATCTTCCAGAAGATTGTAGACACTGGAATACTTCCTTTCAGCTTCTATAAAGCCAACATCACTTTGATACCAAAAGCAGATAGGGATACAACCAAAAAAGAATACCACAGACCTATATCTGTGATGAACATAGATGCTAAAATACTGAACAAAATTCTAGCCAAAAGGATTCAACAGTATGTTAAAAAGATTGTTCATCATGACCAAGTGGGGTTTATCCCAGGGATGCAAGGTTGGTTTAATATATGTAAATCAATCAATGTGATCCACCACATCCTTCCCTCTTGATTTCTGGCAGTTTCTAGCAAATAAATAAATAAATAATAAACAAAAATTTTTTAAAAGAGCACATATCTGATTTTATTTTTTCTCCCTACATACATTGCAGTTGATCCTATATCCAGGTACCAGTGTTATGGACCCACTCTGCTCAGTCTCCTATACAATAGAAAGATGAGCTCCCCTCATTATGCCTCATATCTGCCAAGGTATTTACCCTCTTTAAATATTTGGTCTCATGAAAATGAACACACAGCTATTATTAAGAGAATAGCAGTTGTTCCTAAAGTATCTCTTCATGTCACATTTGTTTTATTACCATTAGGATATACTTTTCCTGAGAGTATGATCATGTCAGACAAAGCTTCAGGATCAACTTTTTTAGGATACAAAATTTTTGCTTTGTATGCTAAAAATAAGTTCATTTCATGAACAAATATAATGAAGTATATTACCTCCTTTCTGAGGTTTCTGAAGAGTTTGAAAGTCTGCATAGCTGGGGTGACATTGTAGAAGTTAGTTAGAAAGTTTAAGGTAATTTTAGTTATTCTATATAACATTTTGTCATTTTTATGTCTATGAGACAAAGTCTTTTCATCCCAATTCCTTGCCTAAGAAATGAATTGGCATAAGACAGATTAACATAAGAAAAACAAATTTATTCTTTGTACATACAGGAATCTTCCCAGAGAACAGGGCACCCTGATAAGCAGGCAGGTGAGACTTCTATGCTGTTTAGAGCTAGAGAGATATTGGATAGGGAGGAATCTGGAACTTCAAAAGGGAAGTAAGACATCTTACATGGTGATGGAGAAAGTAAAAGGCAAATGAATGTGTACTGCCCCATACAGAGATAAGGAGACATAGGACTCTTGAACAAAACTATTTAAATAGTCCCCAGAGTACCACATTTAGTACATATTCTTTGTAGGTATCACTGGTGATATCCAAGCCCTCTATCTATATCTTTAAGGCATTTAAGAGAAGACAATGAAAAGCCATCTTTTGTCTATTGGTTCCAAATTGCCTTCACCTCAAAACAGTCCACCTAGCAGCATGGCACATTTTGGCACATTCTATTTTGCTCCCCCCACAAATCAAAACATAGTCTCATATATAATAATTACTGAAATTTTCATGAAATAGTAAGAAGAGTAATGACATTATATTTAGCTGCAAGCACATTGAGACCCAGACAATGTAAAGCATATATATATAATACACTTTGGGTGGCTGGGTGGTGGTGCACCTGGTTGAGCACACATGCTAAAATGCACAAGGACCTGAGTTTGAATTCCCAGTCCTCACTTGCAGGGAGGAAGCTTTATGAGTGGTAAGACAGTGTTGCAGATGTCTTTCTGTCTTCCTTTCTATCACACCCTTCCCTCTCAATTTTTGGCTGTCTCTATCTAATCAATAAATAAAGATAATGAAACAAAAAATATTATAATATTTGGAGTATTTGCTATGTTAATAGCAAATGGTATTATAAAGGCCAACTGTTAGTAAAAATTAAGGGAAATTTTGGGTGCAGGTTTCAACTTTAAACTTTCATACTTCAATAATACCAGCTCTTATTTTAGATCTGTTATTGTGTGTTGAGACTAACCCAAGTAATTTACATATATTTCTTCATTTAATTCTTAAAATAAGTATGGGTATAGGCATTATTGTTATTATTATTTACAGTTTATAAGTTAGGAAGCAAAAGTAAAGGAAATTTAAATGGTCTGCCTGATGTCAGACACTTAGTAGGCTGGAGCTTTAGAATTTAGATCTAGTCTATCTGGTCCTAAGAGCCCACTATAATTAATCACTCTATTTTATTGCCTGGAATTTCCTAAGTTCCCTGGAGCTCGATTTGACTGGAGATTGTGACCCAGAAATAATTATATACCATTGTGAAATTGACTGTAATCATGTATTTCTTATAGACCTAGAGTCCTGTACATATCAAACCCCACATACTGGAATGCAGATATATAGGAACAATTGAAAAAACTCAAGAAGACTTATCTTCAGAATCTCAGAGCTCTGAGCTACTCATAGGTGCTAATGACATTGCTTCTATGAAACTCCTGAGTGAAAAAAAAAAAAAACTTCAGTTAGCACTTTAGAACTCTTCGTCCAGTCTAGGATGATGGAAGGAATCATTCCACTCTAACAGAAGGGCAACACCTTTGTGACATGTTGACCTAGAATATTTTGAATTCCGCCATATGCTGACATTTTTAAGATCCTAAGTGTGGCCCATGTCAATTATCTTATTCAAATCTTCCAAGCACGTATAGATTCACTGTCTATTGTATGATTTACAATTTAAAACACACATGAATTTAAGCGTCTCTTCTTTGGTGCTAACTCACCAAATTTAGCCCTCATCCAACTTACTGTTTGTCCTGTCATTTTGGTTTGGTACTTGTGTCATTTTGCTATACTACAACCCCACCCCAGGGACTCATTTGCACTTACCTATTCCTGAAGGCTGGTACAATTCATAGAAGAAAAAGCATATATACAAAAAGTAGACAGTTGATCAAATAACTTTCTTTGCCTGAATGTTTTTAATCTCATCTCCTGTTTTATTTCATTTTTCAAACAAATGATTATTTTTTACATACCTTAGAGAGTGGTAATTCCCTTGATTATTAAAAGCATTTTTGAAATGTTTCTGCATAATTGATGCTGACTGCAGTGCTCAGAAGCTGGCATTATTGGAGTATGCATATTAATTATTCATATGCAAATTAAGAACTAAGGGACCCAGCATTGCTGGAATTTATAATTCTCGCTGCCTTATAAAGAAGTAGGATTCTTGCACCTTTATGCTGTAACATTTTCCAGTTCACCCAAACAAATGTTTAATTGCATTATCATCTTAATTTTTGCATGAATTAAAGCAATTATGAATGTGAAAAGATGGAAATTCTTAATATAAAATAATTATACTTTATAGCTCATCTTTTTCAGAAATAAATGTCCTTTGGATATTTTTCTTTATGAACCATTTATTTTAAGCTCTTCACCTCAAGGTCTATTTTTAGTCAACCTTGAGTATTTTCTACTTATACCCATTAACTTTACCCTAAAGCAATATTTAGAAGAACCCAATTTCTAACTAAAGACACAGTCAGGGTCCATTTGATTGTGACCCCCCAACCAAGCAATCCTCCTTCTCCAGTGTGACTCCCTTATTGGAGGAGATAAAAAGAACAGAGTGGAAAAGCACTGACAGTAGCAGTCTCAGGATACATTATATTCCAAACATCAAAAACATCCTCTGATATAAATTTAGAGCGAAGCTCTTGAACTTTGAAATTGGCATGTGTTCTTTTTTAAGATTTATTTTATGGATTACATATCAGAAAGAATTTCTTGTGGGAGAGAAAGAGAAAACAGTCAAAGCATACTTGGATATATTTAGTGCTGGGTGGTGGGGGTTGAGCTGGGAACTTCAGGCATGAGAGCACAATGCTCTAGCAGTTTAACCATTTCACTAGTTGCCAATGTCTAATTCTTGACACAGTGAATCAGCAGAACATATGTTCCTGAGACAGAGAAAGGTACTAGGATGTGTATTAGCTGGTTGTCCCTAAAAGACTTACATGATAATTACCAAAATGAAGTTAAGGATTGCGGGGGGTGGGGGGATGATGAGATCATCAATTTGTAGATCTTTCCTTTCAAAACAATGAATTTAGAAAAATGCTACCTTAATCCTAGATTAATATTGTGTCTGTAATTTACCTCTGGTTGAACCTAAAGGAAATTTTAGATGGAAGAAAGTTGATATTTGATATTTGGTAGTATTACCACAAATGTCAGAGCTGCTGAAATTTCAAGAGTAAATAAGCACATATAAGAGACATATGCTTGGGAGTTGGGTGGTAGTGCAGCAGGTTAAGCACACGTTGTGCAAAGTGCAAGAACCAGCGTAAGGATCCCAGTTTGAGCCCCCCACTCCCCACCTGCAGGAGTCACTTTACAGGCGGTGAAGTAGGTCTGCAGGTGTTTATCTTTCTCTCCTCCTCTCTGTCTTCCCCTCCTCTCTCCATTTTTCTCTGTCTTATCCAACAACGATGACATCAAAACAACAAGAATAACTACAACAACAATGAAAATCAACAAGGGCAACAAAAGAGAAAATAAATAACTATTAAAAAAGAGACATATGCTTTACTTGGAACTCACATAACTACTTCACATGGGATAGAAAACTGACCATTCATAGGACAATGGTTTGTTAGGGGAAAACCATTCCTTATTAATAAAATGTGCAATGAGGAGGAATACATTATTATTCTCATTAACAACTTTATTAAAAGCTATTAACCCCTATTCCTCCAATTAAATGGAACAACAAGGAGAAGAAGAAAGAGGAGGAGAAAGGGAAAGGAGGAGGAGGAAGAAGAGGAGACAGCAACCAGTATCTCTAGACTCCTGGAATCCTAAATATGATAAAATCTTACATAAAATTATAACATTAAATTTTGAAATAAGATAAATTAAGTAAATTAAAAACAAGAAATTAAATTAAAAATATACAGTCTAAGCACAAAATTACTTCATTTATCTATTAATCATCACTTGCTCATTTAACATGTGTAATGTCTATATCTGAGAGTCATCAATATATACCTGCTGTTTGACTATTTGACATACAGATATGAAGATACAGACCTGCACCTTAACTGTAAAACTGAAGATTTGAACTGTTAGGAATAAAGAAAAGGGGAAAGAGAAGTGAAGAAACAGAACAAATACTATATCTTTTAGCTTGCTTCAATTCAACAATTAATTTACATTTTATAAGTACTATACTATAAAGATTACATATAGGTGATTGAGATGATTAAGATTTAATTTCTTAAGAGAAGAAAATCTAGAGGGAAATAAAGTAAAAATACATGGAGAATATTACTGATTTTATTACTGAGATATATTTAGAGGCTATTTAATCACAGACCAAAGAAAAATTCACTTAAGACAGATGAATGAATTTGTAAGTTTATCTTTGAAGTTTGAATAAATGCCTGATATAAAGAAACATAACAAAATATAAAGTTAAAAAAATCCCATTAAACTGAAATTATTTTAATTCTTTAGTAGCCTAATTAAACAAACCAAAATTTAAGCCCGTGAGGCTAAGAAATTGTCCCCATGCATCAACAACTAGAGTAAGTAATTATCCTCCCACCCCTAGTGAAGTCATTGTTAAAGAAAAGAAAGAAAGCAATCAAAAACTAAGGTGTGTTATGTATCAATAAAGGCCATTGATTGTCAGCAGATTGGTATTGTGAATGTTCTCTTGAAGTTATCTCCGGTGCACAATTGACACTGTATTCTGTCTTGGTTTGAATTGGCACTTGAGATTCAGCCAATTGATGAGTGGTAAGTACTTTGTGATGTAGTGTTTCAAGGAGCTGGGTGTCCTGTAATCTGTGAAATACAGTGCATTGATGTACTTCTTTACTCTGCAAGTGACTGGGGCATTCTGAGTTCTGAAATGGTAAGCTTAGTTTATTTATTTATTTGTCTATCTATCTTTTTGTATCTGAATATTTTTTTCCCCTCATTTTTTACCTGTGATTAATAGTTGGTTACAAGATTGTAAGGCTTCAGGGAACAGTACCACATTGCACTCCGCATCAAAGTTCTGGATCCTTGCCCTCCCACCTAGGTAGGGTGACTTTTGTTTTTATTTTTATTTATAAAAAGGAAACACTGAGAAAAAACATAGGATAAGAGGGATACAACTCCACACAATTCCCACCACCAGAACTCTGCATCTCATCCCCTCCCCTGATAGCTTTATTATTATTTATCGCTCTGAGAGTATGGACCCAGGGTCATTATGGGGTGCAGAAGGTGGAAGGTCTGACTTCTATAATTGCTTCCCCACCAAACATGGGCATTGGCAGATTGATCCATAATCCCAGCCTGTCTTTCTCTTTCCCTAGTGGGGTGGGGTTCTGGGAAAGCAGGGCTCCAAAACACATTAGTGGGGTCTTCTGCCCAGGGAAATCCTGTTGGCATCTGGAACCTGGTGGCTGAAAAAAGAGTTAACATATAGAGCCAAACAAATTGTTGACTAATCATGAACTTAAAGGCTGGGATAGTTCATATGAAGAGTTGGGGGGGGGGGTCTCCGTTTTGTAGATAGTTAGTAGTCCTATTTTATTTATATTCCAAAGAGCCCATGACTATATTATTTTTTTTTCTTTTTTCCTGAGCCTGACAACTGATGTGCAGGTGGATCCATGTTATTGTCTGAGGAAATGATGCCATGACTGGAAAAAGGACCAGAAAGCTGGATCAGGTGAGACAGTAGCTTTCAAATATGGGAAAGGTGTATAAATATTGTTGACTTTAAACCCCCCATATTCAGCTTAGGTAGGGTGACTTTTTAAACTACAGTGTGAGAGCCAGGCAGTGATATGCCCCACAGAGTGCATACACTGCCAAGTGCAAGGACACAGGATCAAGTACCTGGGCCCCACCTGAAGGAGGAGAAATTTCACAAGCAGTGATGCAATAATGCACGTGTCCTTTTCTCTCTTTTTTTGTTTTTCACTCCTTCTCAAGTTCTTTATTTCTACGTCAAAAATTTAAACATAGATAAATAAAATAATGAAAATTAACCTTATAAAACTATACTGTCATTTATTTTACAACAGTGATAGTAGGAGACCTTAGATACATTATGTATGTTGTCTTTTTGTTTTCATTACAGTTTTATTTTATTTTACTGGGGTTAATTGCTTATAAATAAATAAACAAACTTTTAAATTACTTTTTTATGAAGGAGATATACAGAGACAGAGAGACCAAGTACTGTTCAGCTCTGGCTTATTGTGTTGCTGGGGATAGAACTTGGAAGATACAGAGCTTCAGGCATGAAAGTTTTTATAAAACCATTACGACATCTCCCCAGCCCTACAGTAGAGCCTATCACACTTAGGCATACCCTCTCAACTCCCTTTGATTGTTGTCTATCAGATACATCAGGACTCCAATGTTCCTTCATCCTGTTGCTTTCCCTCCTTCACCAGAGTCCTTTGATTTGCAGCAATATGCCTTACACAGTCCACATTTTACCTTATTTGCTTCAAACTGTCTTTTATCCTTAAGTTCCACATTTAAGTGAGATCCTTTACTATTAGTCCTTCTCATTTTGGTTTGTCTCACCCAACATGAAACCTTCAAGTTCTGACCACAAGATTATAAAGGAGATAGCCTCATAATTTCAAACAGTTCCATTGTGTATATGTATCACAGATTTCTTAGTCTTTCATTTGTATTTGGCCACCTGGGTTATTTCCAGTTTTAGACTATTGCAAACTGTGTTGCTATGAACATACGTGTGAATAGCTCTTTTTAGTTAGGTGTCTTTGTTTTCACTGGGTAAATCCCCAGGAAAGAGATAGCTAGTTGGTGGGAATGTTGTAGAATTATATCACTATTATCTCATAATTTTGTAAATCAATATTAATTCAATAATAAAAGGAATACAAATTTTAAAAAATTGCCTAAGTTCCTATCAATGAAGGCCTCCGGATCATTTCTTATTTGATGCTGCCTGGTCAGAATGTGTTTTTTGCTCAGAGGAATTTCAAAATTTCAAATATACTCAGTTTATCTTTTTTTTTCCCCTCCCATGAAGATTGTCACTGGACATTGGTATCTTCATGATGACTTCTGGTGGCTTTTTTGCCCCCATTTCTCTTTTGATAGAAGGAAAGACAGAGAGGGAGGGCAAAAGAGAAGTAGCGACAACTACAGGTCAGAGCTGGAGAGTGAATTCAGGTCCCCTTGAAAGTGAATGTATATGCCCTACTGGATGAGTCAGTACCCAGCCCTATTCACTTTATCTTTTAACAAAAGCTTAAAATGTTATCTAGTTGGAGGTGCATAAGAAAAGATGAGAAAATATTAAGAAATGGGACAATGGCACATATATGAGCAACTGGTTTATGACAAAACCAAAAGTATACAACAGTGTAACAACAGTATATAGTGATGAGAAAACTGAATAACCACATGCAAAAGAATGAACACAGAGCATTCTGCTAATACTACACATAAAAATTTAACTAAATTTGAATTTAAAGAACTTGCATGTAAGATCTAAAGCTACAAAAGACACAGTGGAAAACATAGTTCCAGCCTCCTGAATTTTTCAGAGACCTCCATCTGGTTATTCCTATAGTTCTACCCTTACTTAATAAACTGATAATCTAGTAAGAAAACATTTTCCCTCTTAATCAAAGAAAAAGAAAAGAACTCTGGAATAGTGAATTCGCTTAGCAGGCTGTATACAGCCCCAGCAATAACACTGGTAAGGAAAAATAAAATAATATGGGGCTTTTTTTTTCCCCCTTCTAGGGTTATAACTGGGGCCCAGTGCCAGTACTATGAATCCACCACTATTGCTGGCTTTTTTTTCTTTTTTTTTTATTGGATAGGATATAGAGAACTTGAGAGGGGAGGGGGAGGTAGAGGGGGAGAAAAAGAGAGAGACACCTGCAGCCCTACCTACTTTACCACTCACTCATGAAGCGAGCCACTCCAGGTGGTAAAACAAAGCTCAATCTCAAATCCTTGTGCTTCATACTGTGTGCGCTTAATTGGATATACCACCGCACAGGCCCCCTGGGACTTTCTCTACAGCAATGAGTACACATTCTACCAGTGGGCCATGCCCCAGGCCTTTAGTTAGCATTGTCCCAGTCTATTAGTGTGGGTACAGCTATGAGATTTCTGTGATGGAATGCATCCTGTCTTAGTTGGGGTTCCCTCCTTGTGCCCTGAGCTGCAGGGTTAGGCTCCAGATACCTGGCACCCTGAACAGGAATGTATGGACTGCAAATAAATTAATAAATGAATATGAAGTCTTGTTTATTAGTAGTAATGCTTGGGTCTTTGTTCAAGAGTTTGCTAATGTTTCTGTGACCACAAATACTCCCTAGAAAGCTTACACTTGTTTATATCAATTAGTCTATGGCAAACTGTTTTATTACTTGTGATTTCTCTGCCAGTTGAAGTTTCCAAGTTTCTGCTAATGGCATTGAGAGAGGACTTGCTCTAGAAGTGCTATTTATAACACCGGCAATGAAGAAATAAATCACTTGCTTGGTTAATTTCACTGAAGACCTCTGGATAGGACTGGTGAAATAGCTCATATGGCTAATGTACTGCTTTGCTGTATAGGAGACCAGGCTCAAGTCTAGCTGCCATTTCATGGAAGGAAGCTTCAGTGATGTTTTCCTTTCCACCTCTCTACCTCTCTATCTCTCTCAAAGTAAATAGTTAAATACCTGTGAACAGGTAACTTCCAGTAGTTTTTTTAGTAACTTAATTTCTCAAAAATATCAATAAAAAGAAAGACGAGGAGAACTTGAAATTGTAAGGAAAGCCTCTTGTATAGAAGACAAATACTAGGGATCAGGAAATAGCATAGTAATTATGCAAAGATTTCCATATGAACCTAAGGCTGCAGGGTCTAGGTTCAATCCCCGGTAGGTATCATCATAAACCAGAACTAAACGTTTCCTAGCATAAACAAACAAACAAATAAATCAGTTTTAAAAGACAGATACCAACACACAAGTTTGGAATGGCAAAGTAAATTATTGCAGCAGAATGAAACAATGTTGAAAACAGAATAAAACAAAAAATTAAGTTAATGCTTTATTTTCCTCTAACAATATTGGTATCACTTACTACCATAGCAATGCTCAATATATATTTTGTTTATTTGTCAAGTAAATAAGAGGTAAATTCTTTTTAATTTAATTTATTTGTTTAGTTATTAATGAGAAAGATAGGAGGTGAGAGAGAAAGAACCAGTCATCAATCTGGTACATGTGCTGCCAGGGACTGAACTCAGGACTTCATGCTTGAGAGTCCAATGCTTTATCCACTGCACCACCTCCTGGACCACTCTTTTTCATTTTTATTGAATTAGGTCTTCCGTGTCCTTTCTTGTATATCTGGACATTAAACATTTGTTATGAGTCTTATTTAATTCTACTAAGACCTTCCTTATAGAGAACAACTACAGTGTTTTTCTAAACAATGCCCTGCAATCTCTGCAGCATTTCTCTTGTTTTGTTCGTACCTTCCTCCCTTCTTTTTTCCCTTTACTTTTTTTAATCCTTTTTTTTTTTTTTTGTCTCTAGTTGTTGGGACTCAGTGCCGGCACTACGAATCCACTGCTCCCAGTGGACATGTTTTCCTTTTTTTGTTTTTGGTTTATAGGACAGATGCTCTTAGATGCTAGAGAAATTGAGAGAGGCTGGGGAGATAGAGAGGGAGAGAGAAAAAGATCTGTGAAGCAGATTTCCTACAGGTGGGGAGCGGGGTCTCAATCTCAGGTCCTTGGGCTTGGTAGCATGTTCTCTTAACCAGGTGTGCCACCACTGAATCTCCTTTCTCTTTACACTTTTTTTTGTTGTTAAACACCCTGTCCTTTCTATTTTAAAAGTGCATTATTATCCCAAACCCCTCTAACCACATCCTCAGTAGTTATTCAGTGATTCCTTGCAATGTAATTTTGATGGAATATTTTAGGACATATATCAAAGGATAAGTATAGTTAAGTATTTATTTCTTCAGAAGGACACTGAGATGTCTTTTTTTTAATAACATTACAGATACATACATAATGAAGATTTTACTCTATTTTCTTCTCTTATATCTAAATAATTTAGCAACTACTCTAACTTACTCATCCAAATAACTTTGCCAATCAAAATAATGTAAGCCTTGGTCATTAAAAATGAATTATTTTCAGTTTATCATCAATGAGTGTATTTTAATATACACTCATGTTGAATCATCTCTGGTCAAACCATATTTTGTTTTTATGACTTGGGTTAGTCACAAAATAAAAAAAGACAAATTTCATGCTTAGATTTCTTTTAGGAGAAAAGTTATATTGAGTGCTAAGTAAGTGAACAGCTTCCGTGGTACTTAGTCTGCCATGAAAGTACATAGATTTACTATTTGGAGAGTCTAAACTTAGCATTCTGGTAACTATTTCTACAGGCCTTGAACATCCTAGGGTTTAGTAATCAGCTCTTATCTTTTATGATAAAACTTGAATAGTAAACTCATCAGAAAGAATAAAAACTACCTAGAATTTAACAGAAAATCAGTAGCTGCAAAGAAAACAGCTTTTAAAAAATGAAGGGGGGTAAACATATATTATTTTTACTATATCTAAGGCCTGGCATTATCATATAATTCTCATGAACTGATCAACCTCTCTACCATTTTTTTACTGAGCTTTTGGATTTTAAGGTCAGTGTTTAATTAAGGATCAATCAGTACATCCAAAAACATTTAAAACCTAAGATGCTCTTAGATACTTTTTCTGTGTGCAGTTTATATCTTGGTGTCTTGCATTTTTCCCCTGGCATTGTGTGATTTTTGTATTGTTTTAATTGCATTTTTCCCAGGAAGCAACAATAAAGAAAAACATTGCTGTTATCAAACCTCCAGCTGTGCTTTATTCACTTTGATTTACCCCATAACTAGACACAGTGTCTACAAGCAAAGTGAGCTGGAGAACTGAACAATTAGCTACTGAATATTGTCCCTGAAGCTACATTTCTTGCAGTCATTTCTTGATGCTGTGATTATCAAAGCAATTGCTTCCTCTTTTCTATGGTAGTTGTAGCCATATATAATTGTCTGTGACACACATATTTAATACAATGGTCTTAGGGTGTTAGAATTTCATTGCAACTGATCAAACTCCTGAAATTAAGGCACTGATTTTATGCATATACTATCTTTCCAGAAAGCTACAACAGAGGAGGCCCTGCAGTTTTTGACAGGACATTTTTAATTGTGTCTGTGAATATATTTTCAGTGGTGAGATAATAAAATATTTAAATTAATGCTTTACTCACTATGAAAATGGAATAGGAGACATACCACCCAATATTTAGATGTCAGTACCAATGCCCTACATATTCTAAAAATGTATGAGATAATTTACTACTGGCATTTGGAGGTTTTCTTCTTCTTTTCTTACTTTTTTTTTTTGTGTGTGTGTGGAGAACAAGGTTGTTTCTAATCACGTCCAAAATTAATTCGTATCTACATTTCCAATGTGGGGCAGTAGAGGTGAATGAGGAGTATGAGTTTAACTTCTAACACTCATCCACCCATACAAATTAATCATTAGTGCAAAACAAGGAGCAGAAAGGAGGTCAGCAGTAAATGTAAGTAGCATGTTTGAGGTTTTGGGTTCACGTAAGAGCTTCACATAAGAGCAGCAACTCAGAGAACTCCATAGATGATGGAGTAGTTAATTTCCTTCTCTCTCTCTTTCTCTCTCTCCCCCCCATTCTAAAATGGGGGGGGGGAGTTTTTGCAAAGACATTAACTCAGTGGTAATGTAAATGCACAAGACACAATATCCTGTGCTACATGGGAAAAAAATGGAGGCTGCTGGTGGCACACCTGGTTGAGCATACATGCTACAATGCACAACGACCTGGTTAAAGCCCCTCATCCAGACCTGTAGGAGGAAAGCTTCATGAGTGTTGAAGCAGGGCTACAGATGTCTTTCTATCTCTCTCCCTCTCTAGCTACCACTCCCGTCTCAATTTCTATCTGGCCTATCTAATAGAAAAAATTTAAAAAGTTCTATCTCTAGCTTTTGAGGCTTTGTTAGGAAATACACCACCCGAAATGGAATTAAGCAGTCCTGTGAGATAGGGCATATGTACACATGTATCCATAAATTAGGGCAAAATATATACGTTAAAGTAAAAGTGCATAATAGTTTGCAGCGAGTGAATAAATGTAGCAAGCAAGTAGAAAGACCTAAAAAGATATCTTAAAGTACCAATGAAATAGTTTCTACTTAGACCTAGATACTCTCCTTACCTACTTCCTATTACATTCCCTCAATCACTCCAAAGCTAAGCTTGTCAAAGTAAGGACTACAAAAGCAAGAGACTGGCATATATTAGTGATGAATCTTTTAGGCCACCCCATAAGCTGGGGCCCTAATAAGGGAGTCCTTAGATTCCCACACAGACATGATAGGCCTAGACCTCATTAGATCCCTTTCTCTACTGTCACTGGTTATTTTCATCAGGAACAATACAATGGACCCCTTTATGGGCCCCTAAGGACCTTGTCGTCAATGTGGATCAGTAATGGTAGAGACTGTTCCATTCTCCAACAGGAGACTGGATAATGCTGGGAAATTGTGCAGATCTGCCATGTTGTCCCCTCAGGCTATTGCTAGTTCCTGCAAGAGTTGGGACATTCTCTGAGCGCCTGTTCCCGCCATGTTGTGCCCTCAGGGCATTGTCAATTCCCTGCAATAGTTGGAGCGCTTTGGTTACTCCTCCCCCTTCCCATTGCCCTGAAAGTTATTATCCTACCCTGGAGTGCTATGGTTACTCCTCCCTCTTCTCATTCTCAAGAGAGCTATTCCAATAAAAGCCCTTCTTCTTCTGCCCCTCACTCTCTTGCCTGCCTTCACCTTGGTGACAGAAGGGTGTGGCGGCCATTTCTGGCTGGCTCTATGTGGCCTGAACCACCCGTCTGACCCAACAGTAAAAGATTGTGTTCCCTTTCTGCTTCAAACCTCCTTTTTCTGTGTCCCGCTGCCGCCACTGCAGCAAGTGAAAACTGGTGCCCTGAACAGGGACTGACCCTCCCAGTGTGGGGCCTACACACTCCCGCTGGCCGGCCTGAGGTCCAGAGAAGCCGCCCCACAGGCGGAGCTGGGGCCACTGGGACATACCTGCAGCCACCCTACATGTCTTTGGGTGACTGTTCATGAGTCCGCAGCGGCCTGAAGAGATGCGAGACACTGCCCAATCCTCCCACCGCCCAGACACAGGTAAGTAACAGCTGCCTGACTGCAGCCACCATGTCCCCGCTTGCCATGGGGTTCCTCCCATGTTATGAGGAGGCATCCCAGACACTTTATTCTTTTCTCATGGGACAGGCTCTCTATCTCGGAGACACTTTAATTGGAGCTGCACCATGGGTTCTCTTGGCTATGTTTGCAGCTTTTGGGATATATATAAGGCACCCTGCCAAAAGGTTAAGAGACCTTGAGGCAGAGATACAAGAGTTAAAGGAGATGGTCTCAGAACTTAACCACCCTAATCCCTCTGCAGTTTGCCCCAAGAGTTCTGTTTCGGCAGACATGTGTTCGGTTTATCCAGCAGCCGCTTCTCCAGTGGCTTCCACTTCCATGACTCCTTTCCCCGCTGATACCTTGTCATCAAACCAAGTCCACACCTTCCCAGTAAATGTGGCCAATAAACAAAACCCTCAGGTGAGGCATCCATACTCTTCCAAAGAATTCAGATAACTCAGGCAGGCAGTGAAGGAGGACGGAATTCATGTCTCATGGACCAAGTCCATTTTACGAGGCTTTTTCCAGCACCTTAGTACCCCCCAAGATTGGAGGGACTTAGCTCTTGCTGTGCTCCCAGACCCCCTCTACCTGTGCAATGGGAGGCATGTTTTCATGATGAATGCTCAAAACAATTACAGAAAAATAGTCAGACACAGCTAGAATGAAATTTTGATGCACTGTTTGGAGCAGGAGAGTTTGAAACTGGAATTCAGCAGGCAGAAGCCAAGTTTCCAGTAGGTTATTTTGAACAGGTATGCATCTGCACGACACAAACATGGGAGAGGTTAATCCCATCCACAGGAGAGGCCTCAGTCCCCATTAACTCCCTTTTCCAAGAAACCAATGAATCCCTAGCTAACTTCATTGCCAGGGTGTGGTCAACCTTAGAGAGAAAGATTTATAATCCTGATGTCCGCTCTCTCCTCCTGTGTTCTATTATCTGGGATGGCATGATTCCACAGTTCTGTCAGGCATGCCTCAGTCTTAAACACCAACACCCAGATAATTGTATTTTAGCAACACAGGAACTTAGACCAGGCTCTTATGGGGCACCCATTATGACACAAGCCTATGCAGTTACTCCACATAATCTAAACAAGGGCTGCTTTCAGTGTGGTCGCCAAGGGCATTGGTGTAACCAATGTACAGATAAGCCGCAACCATGCCTCCAGTTAGGGCAACCACGCCTCCAGTTAGGGCAACCACACCTCCAGTTAGGGCAACCATGCCTCCACTCAGGGCAACCCTGCCTTCAGTCAGGGAGTCAGAGGCCACGAACACCTAGTCCTAGATGTCAGAAAGGTTTTCAAGGAAGAGAGATTGTTGGTCCAAGTTTCATAAAGATGGCATGCCCCTGAATGGTACAAATTCAGGGCCCGAGCTTTTGTGGACCACTCCTGTTTTAGAACGAGGCCACCCTACTATGACAGTAAGGATTGGCAATATTCCTTTTAAATGTTTGATTGACATGGGGGCAGAAAAGATGATTTTAAGGCAAGCAGAGGTTCCCCAGAATTGGGAACTCCTCCCAGGACCCCATTTACACGGAGTTGGAGGGTTGACCCAAGCCTTTCTCACATGAGATTCGCTCATGTGGAAAGACCCTGAAGGGACTACCAGACACTTCCACTCCTTGGTAGCTGATATTAGCACCAACCTACTGAGCAGGGATTATCTGGAATGTCTTGATGTTAGGATATCCACAAATGCCTCTGCAGAGCGTAACACCCACGCCTGCAAGACTAGATCTAATCAGCACCCCCAATACTAACTGCCACTGTTCCTAACAAAACTCCCTGCTTAGACTGGCTTTCTAATGAGCCTGTCTGGGTGGAACAGTGGCCTTTGCCTAGGGATAAGCTAGAAATTTTAAAAGAGCTCATCCGAGAGCAGTTGTCCTTGGAACACATTTGTCATTCCCGAAGCCCATGGAATACTCCTGTCTTTGTGATTAAAAAGCGCTCAGGAAAATGGAGCCTCCCCCAAGATCTCCATGTGATAAATGAAACCATGTAGGGGTCTGGGGCTCCCTCCAAAGGGGTTTGCCTCTTGCTTCTGCAATTCCCATGGGAATTCCAATCATAGCTATTGATATACAAGATTGTTTTTTCTCTGTTCCCTTGCATCCGCAAGATTGTAAACTTTTGCCTTCTCTGTTCCTTCTATTAATAATGCCAGCCCTGCCAATAGATTTGAATGGGTGGTGCTGCCCCAGGACATGGCCAATAGTCCTACAATTTGTCAAGAGGCTGTTAAATCTGCCCTTTTTCCATATATTCATAAGGGCCTTAATGTTTTTCATTACATGGATGATGTCTTAATATGGGGAGAATTGGATACATATCTCTGTGCCCTATGTGATATTCTCATTCCTACCTTAAAGAAAAGTGGCCTTAATGTAGCTCCTGAGAAGATACAGATAATTCCTCCAATATCTTTCTTAGGTTCAGAGCTTTTTCTAATGCAAATTCGTCCCTTAAAACCTAGTGTTACTTTTCCTTCTGATCTTACTCTTGCTTCTTTACAAAGTTTTCTTGGGAATTTAAATTGGCTTAGTCAGTATCTTTATCTGCCTACTAGCTGCCTCCAACTACTGTTTGACCTGTTAAAAGGAAACAAACATCCCTCCTCAAAATGTATGTTAACTGCCGAGGCCACCTTGGCACTGGAAAGGGTTAACCAGGCCCTCTAGGACATGCACCTTGTTTGATTTTCCTCCTCCTCTTCAGTAAACCTTCTAATCTTTAACTCCACCCCCACAGTAGTGGCGGCACTGTGGCAGAACCATGGGGCTCTTGAGCGGCTTCAAACACTAGTAGGCAGAGCTCTAAGACTCCTCACTGAGATAGACGTGTTACCATTCATGGTTCACCAAGGAAGAAACATGTCTGTGCAGGTCTTAGGGAAAGAACTGGATTTAATTATTCTTCTTTTTTCTCTCACAGATACAGAGTGGCTCATACACCACCATTCCTGTTTTGCCATAAGCTTCGTGGGGTTTCCAGGACAAATAACCATTTCCTTCTAATAAATTGATAGCTTTTTTGCCAATACTAGTACCTAAACTTTTCTCTCGAGATCCCATCCCCTCTGCTCCTAAAGTCTTCACTGATGGTGGAAAAAAGGGAGCTGTTGCCTTTATATATTACCCAGACAAACAATCCCCTAAACCTCTCTTTACTGAGCTTCCTGAGAATTCCCCTCAGTACAAAGAACTTTATGCTGTTTTCCATGCATTAAAAGCTGTACCAGAATCCTTCAACCTTTTTTCTGACAGTGTGTATACTGTTAACTTACTTCCATGGCTTGCTCAATCTTATGTGAGAATTGATGACAACCCACTTTCCACTCTCTTGATTCAAATCACTTCTACACTCTGTTTTCAAACCCAACCACTGTATGTTCAACACCTTCATTCCCACAGCCCTCTTCCTGCTTCCCTGTCTGAAGGGAATGCTGCAGCTGACCACCTTGCCTCCAAAGGAACTCTCCTAGTCTCTGTCTCTGATCCTGCTGACTTTCATTCCCTAACCATTGCTAATCTTAAAGGCCTTCAAGCTCGATTTCCTGATGTTCCTTTACTACAGTTGAAACATATCCTTGCTACATGTTCTTCCTGTGCAAGTCTCATAAAAACACCTGCTATTCAAACTTTTGGGGTTAACCCCTGAGGCATAAAAGCCAGTGCTCTTTGGCAAATCGATGTCACCCACATACCAAACTTTGGCAAACAAAAATATGTGTTTGTCTGAATTGGTACATTTCTAAATTTATGTGGGAGACAGCTCAGATGGGAGAAAGCTTTAAAAAGCTTATAAGCCATATGCTCTCCTCTTTCATTGTAATAGGCTTAACTCTTCAACTGAAAACTGACAATGAACCTACATTTACCATCAAACAATTTAAAGATTTTTGTTCCCTCTGGAGCATTACTCATACCATAGAGACAAGGCATTGTCGAGAGGGCCCATCAACCCGTAAGGCTCAATTAAATAAAGATAAAGAGGAATGTACCCCCTCAATATCCAGCTAGCAAAAGCTTTAACTACATTAAATCTCTTTATTATTTACAATAACTCGGACCTACCTCCTATTATTCTTCATTGGCAAACACCATCCACCCTCCCAGCTATTAAGGTCAAATGGAAAGACCCACTCGATAAAATTTGGAAAGTGCCTGACCCCCTTTTGACCATGGGGAGAGGTTTTGCATGCATTTTTCCACAGAACTACTCCAAACCTGGCTGGGTTCCTGCCTGCCATGTCCAACAATACCGGCATGATGGCGCTGCTATCCCTGAAGAACAAGAAATACTACAAGAGGACTAGATGCAGGATGCATCCCATGATCCATAATACGACATGGTGGAATCTGGAAAATCTGGCTCACAGAGCCCTCTCTCCTACCACTTCTCTGGATGTCTTATGTTATGACTGGCCAGTTGTGTTTTGTGAGTGAGTGTGTTGAATAACCAAAAAATTTTGTATGACCCATCTGCTCAGAGTACTCTAAAACTTAATTGACTTTAAATAAAAATGCTGGATGCAGCCAAGTTTTCTGGAGATGTCCAGAAACATTCCAAATTTTTTTTCTCACTTTTAATTTTTTATATATAAGTCTTGTTATATATGTAAAGTGCTTAGTCTTAAGCTGTGTGAGTAAAGACAGATCTAAATTGTTTTTTAAATGATGTTTTCATAACAAAAGTTTTTCTCCTCCTGTGTGTTATAATTAAATGTTTATAGGTATGTTTTGAGTTTGCTAAACACTAACTTAATGGTTAAAAGTGTAACCTTGAAGCTACATTATTACCAGACAAGGTAAAATTAATTTGCTAAAAGTAACTATTTATGTAAAGTCTAATTATTTAACATGACAATACATCCCCAAAACTAAAATACAAATTCTCTATACAGGGTGCTTTTGGAGGGTCCCCAAAAGTGCCCTGTAAACTATCTTGTGGAAATTAATCCACAACAGATCTGGCATCAATCTGACACTGTAAATGTTAAAACCATTGTCACTAACATGTGTTAACACAACAGATCTGGCATCAATCTGACACTGTAAATGTTAAAACCACTGTCACTAACATGTGTTAACTCTCTAAGTAACCTGAGTCTGTTTATAGTCGAAAGTAAAATGGTTAAAAAATCAATATATATATATATATATTTTTTTTAACTAAAATTGGTCTAAAGATCCTGCATTAGATGACCTTTATACAAAATCATGAAGAAACTTAAACCAATTATAATCATCGAGTTATCAATTATAGTAAACCTCTAACTTGTTACAAGTTTTATTTTTTTCACTAATAAGTGATTACAGCTAACAAGCCTTCACATTAAGAATCATCTGTTCATATGGTAAGGTATTAAGCTATAAAAAGTTCCTCCATATACAACTTATGTGAATTAACAACATTCACATATTCTTCTACACTTAACTGATGTATCTCATCTTGCCACTATAGGCCTGCCTTTGTCAGCCAACAATTTAAAGATATTTCCCTTTATAACATCACCCATGCCACGGACATCTATTACTACACCCCAAAACAAATGGCTGTTGAGAAGCCATGCCAAATGCCTAGGCTCAATTAAGTAAAAATAATGATAATAATAATAAATTGGGAAGATACATCCCCCAATACTCAGTTGGCTAAGGCACCAAATCTCTTCTTCTATAAAAAAATTCAAATCAGATGCCCTGCTAACCATGAGAAGCAGACTGTGTTTCTTTCACAGGAATCCTGGGAAAAACCATCTGGACCCCTGCACACCCACTAGACGGCACAACTACAGTGGCACACCCCCTGAAACCCTAGATGTCACCTGATGTGATCTAAAGAACCTGATTCACAGTCTCCAAGGACAGAACTTTCTTACTGCCTGTCTGCCCTTCCTGCTTCTGCTTTTCCTGTCACATTTTGGCGGATCCAGCTTACTCTCTACAGAAAAGTGGAATTCCAGAGGCTGACCCTCCTCATGCAGCGTTTCACCCCCTGCCATTTCTCCCCCTAGTCATCTACTTTGGACTGACACTTCTTTTTTTTTTTTATTTTTTATTTAAGAAAGGATTAGTGAACAAAAACATAAGGTAGAAGGGGTACAACTCCACACAATTCCCACCACCGAATCCCCATAATCCCCCCCTCCCATGGTAGCTTTCCCATTCTCTAGCCCTCTGGGAGCATGGACCCAGGGTCGTTGAGGGTTGCTGACGGTAGAAGGTCTGGCTTCTGTAATTGCTTCCCCGCTGAACATGGGCGTTGACTGGTCGGTCCATACTCCCAGTCTGCCTCTCTCTTTCCCTAGTAAGGTGTGTCTCTGGGGAAGCTGAGCTCCAGGACACATTGGTGGGGTCTTCAATCCAGGGAAGCCTAGCCAGCATCCAGGTGGCATCTGGAACCTGGTGATTGAAAAGAGAGTTGACATATGAGGCCAAACAATTTGTTGAGCAATCATGGATCCCAAGCTTGGAATAGTGGAGAGGAAGTATTAGGGAGGTACTCACTGCAAACTCTAGTGTACTTCTGCTTTCAGGTATATATTTTGCAGTAGTTTATGGATACGTGTGCACATAAGCTCTCTCTCACAGAAACTGGTGTATATCTAGATTATGGGACTTTGTTAGAAAGTGAACTACCTGAGATGAAATTAGAGTGTACTATTAAAGGAAAGGTCTCACCCGAGTAATGAAGCTGAAGGGTTGTCATTCCACATGTGAAGTCTCTGGATACATTCTGAGGTGAAGCATATTGAGGTGGCAATCGTTGCTTTGGTTAGGTTGTGATCGGCGGATGCAATATTATTTGGTTCGGATTGGGAGATGCATACAGGAAAGTGGGCCCTATCCAAGGGTTGCAGGACTGGGGGAAGTAGGGGCTCTATAGTGAAGATGTGAGGTTCCTGCTGTCTTAGGGTTCAAAAAGACAATCGATAGTTAATATTATCATCACTTTATTTGTTAATTGGGTTAACTTTGAAAAGTCCCTTTGTTATGGTTTGCTGTACAGTACCCAGTATCTTGTATATAGCTGTGCTATTGGATGCTTCTAATCTACTTGGTCTAGGCTTTTGAGAGAGTCCGCATATCAAATACATAGCCTATATATTAAAAAGATTCAGTTCGTCATTTTGGACTGACACTTCTATTGGACTTGCTGGTTTACCCTTTGGACACTTTAGACAATTTTACAGCAGCTTCCTTCCCTTCACGCTGCTGGTTTTTCATAGACTGACCCTGAGTAGTTCATAGACTTTGCAGACTGTTGCCTTGAGGACTATACAATGCCAAATAGCCCCTCTATTGGTGGGCCATGCCCTCCCACCTACAGATCTTGCCCTTTGAGGCAGGAAATGCCCCCTCATTACGAACCTTTGCCCCCTCCCCAGAGACAGGGAATGTTCCTTTGTGCACCAAGCCTTCCCTTGACATCACACTGGCTCTTACTGCTCCCCTACTTGTCCCTTCCTGTTTTGTTATATCATTCAGGTTTATGCCCAAAAGGTTTCTGCTCACCCTTACACTACTATTCCTCTATCAAAGATGGAGTCTTTTACAGACATTGACCCATCCTAATGCAATGACTAGATAGAAAGATAGGGAAGGATGTAGAAATATTGTGAGGAGATGGTGGAGCCTGGCAGAGCTTAACCTATGAGATGAGTCCCTCCAGGTAAGTCTCTCTCTCTACAGAGGGGTTGATCACAGGGTGGACACATAAATATCACAAGGTTGGTGGCCATGTAAGTCTTCCCTCCCCCACAAAAACATCCTACATCTTCCCACCTGAGCATTCCTTAAAAACATTTAAGCCTGCTCCACTCTAAATTTCCTATAGTATGGCCATTAGATATAAGTAAAGGGGGAGATGCCAGGAAATTGTGCAGATGCAGTCACATCTGCCATGTTGTCCCCTCAGGCTATTGTTAATTCCTGCGAGAGTTGGGACATTCTCAGAGCACCTCTTCTGCCATGTTGTGCCCTCAGGTTATTGTCAATTTACTCCTCCCCCTTCCCATTCCCACAAAAGTTATTATCCTACCCTGGAGTGCTATAGCTACTCCTCCCCCTTCTCATTCTCATGAGAGCTGTTCCAATAAAAGCCCTTCTTATTCTGCCCCTCACTCTTTGCCCGCTTTTCACCTCAGTGATGGAAGGGTATGGCGTATAGCAGGAGGCAGCCATTTTTGGCTAGCTCTACATGGCCTGAACCACCCATCTGACCCAACAATAAAGGATTGTGTTCCCTTTCTGCTCCAAACCTCCTTTTTCTGCATCCTGCCACTGCCACTGCAGCAAGCGACAGGATAATATACTCTACCTAAAACCCAAGGAAGTTGGGTCCTGAAATTGGTGCAACCTGGGATGTTCCTACTCATGACCACAGAACATAAGCTCAGACTTGCAGGGATGCAGAGGTCACATTGACTTATATGCTTAATATGTACCCCCACATCACAATGAAGGGGTTTATACTAAACAGTATTTATACATTGTTCCCATATTTGGGAGCTACTATTTCCTGATCCAGCTTTCTAGTCATTTTCCCAACTATGACACCATCTTCCCAGGAAATAACTGGAGTCTACTTGATATCTACAGATATTACCATGATATCTACAGATATTACCATGATGCCAACCTGACTTCCTTCAGCAGACAACCCCATCAATGTGTCCTGGAGCCCTGCTTTCCATGAGCTATGCCCCACTAGGGAAAGATAGAGACAGGCTGGGAGTATGGATCGACCTCCCAATGCCAATGTTGAGTGGAGAAGCAGTTACAGAAGCCAGACATTCCACCTTCTGCACCCCATAATGATCCTGGGTCCATACTCCCAGAGGGATAAAGAATAGCAAAGCCATCAGGGGAGGGGAGGGGAGGGGATACAGAGTTCTGGTGGTGGAAATTGTGTGGAACTGTACCTCTATTATCTTACTGTCTTGTCGGTGCTTCCATTTTATAAATAAAATTTTTTTTTTAATGTCTGCCAGGAGCAGTGGATTCATAATGCCAGCACCGATCCCAATGGTAATCCTGGAGGTAAAAAAATTTTTTGCTTAATATTTTGATTCACTTAATTTTTGTTGTTACTTAGTCCTCAAATATGCATAATTCCACTACCAGAATTTTTTAATGCTGGATAATTGATTTCCCACATTATTCTTTAAATATATTTTCTCATAATAAGGAAAATGTGATCAGATTTATGTGTGATGACAAAATGTTGATTTGTATATACAAACTTATCTGATATACATATATATATATTATTAGGATGTTTGCATAACACATGGTCTTGGAAGTTAAAAATTATGTGCCCTTCTAAGAGCCCACTCCCCTGAGATGCCTTCTTTCTCTTCTCCAGAAGAAATTTGTTTAGTAGAAGAATTTGCTTTGTAGGAGCAAAAACACAAGTATGCCAGCAACATACTTGTAGAAGCTGTCTCCTATATGAGGTCTTCCTATGGTTAGCCAGTATATTGCATCACAACAATTTACCAGTTTTACATACTCACATATGTAAAACTACATACATCACTTTGAAATTCTTTTGAACTGACTTTATCATCTTATTAGTGTCATCGTTAATGAGTGATAAAATTTAACATATGTACAGTTATAATTATATTATGATGAGAATAATCAGTAAAAAGACATTGTCCTTTAATTCTACTGATACAGCCTTAACATCATGATGTGTATGTACATGAATTTGAAAGATCTTCCCCTATTTTCCTTTACTTGACATTTTTACAATTTATAGTTCACAGAATGTGTATAATGATCACAATTCTTAGGTGACTCTTATTCTTAGTATGGATTGATGATATTATAACTAGTGCTGGAAAACAAAACAAAACAACAAAAAAGATGGCAACTAAGGTAGACAAAAGGGCTCCAACATTCCCATTTTCATTATTTAAGTCAGAATAATAGAAGCATAAAAAATACCATTAGCTTCAATCATTATACTTGCTAAAGGAAGTCTAAGTATAGCCACCATGGAAAAATGCCTTGGTAGAATGAATCATACCTACTCCATGACATGTCCTACCCAGAAGGCATCAATATGTGAACAGCCGTTGAGAAGATTCATATTGCTGTTTTAAAATCTTGCCAACAGTAAATTTATTTCTAGGAAAATATAAGTTTTTTAATTCCAAGTTTACTTAAATTTTAAAATTGTAAAGGAATACTTTCCATAAATATGTATTCATACTATGACATTGAAATGAGAAAGCCCTTTATACCTGTCACTGTACAGGTTTAAATTTATTAAAAGAAGCCAAGCCAACAAAATTATAAATTCAAATATACAAGTAAAATCATTATATTGTGTTGCTGAGGACTTATTCTGATGCAGTCTCCGCCCCCAGGTTTTTCTATGCCCCGCTAAATCCTAGAGTGCCCCCTTTCAACCAATCCTGGCTCCGCCCCCAGGTTTTCCTATGCCTCGCTAAATCCTAGAGTGCCCCCTTTCAACCAATCCTGGCCCTACACGTCACCCCTGGTTGTCGCCCAATAAAAAGCCCCCTCACCCCTCCCCTCGCTCTCTCTGGGCTCTCGGCTCTCCCTCTCTGAGGTCTCGCTCCCTGCTCTCCCCCCGTGGTCGGCCATTGCTGGCTGGCTCCACGTGGTCTGAACCAAACCTCCCCCCCATCCTATAATAAAGATCTGTGTACCCCTTTGCTCTGGACGTCCGCTCTCTTCTCCGCGGTGCAGCCCGACACCAGACCACCTCAACAACATCTGGCGCCCATCGTGTTCCGTACCCACACCACGCCCGGCCTGAGGTCTCCGAAACCGCCCAGACACAGGTAAGTGGCATCCGCCCACTTCTGTGGCCCCGCGTTTCCCTCCACTATGGGAAATTTCTCGTTTTATGAGGTGTCCCAGTCATTATCTCTTGACCTGGGACAGATTCCCGCTGTCATAAAAGGTTTAATTTTCGCTACCCCTTGGATTTTTTTAACTGTGGTCGCCACTTTCAAGATATGTAAAACGTGGTATGCCATAAGGATAAGTGACCTTGAGGCTGAGGTACGAGAGTTAAATCACATGTGCTTAAGACTTAGACATCCTAAGCGATCAGCGGCTAAACCCAAGAATTCCGTTCCCACAGACACGCACACGTGTTCGGACGCTCCTCCTCTGACCCCACCCCCTTCCACCTTTCAGGTTTCAGCTCCGCCTGCGTTCCTGAACCCTGCCCCTTCCGTCCCGGTTTCAGCTTCCGTTTCAGCTCCGCCTGAGGCGCCTGCGTTCCTGAACCCCGCCCCTTCCGTTCAGGTTTCAGCTCCGCCTGCGTTCCTGAACCCTGCCCCTTCCGTCCCGGTTTCAGCTTCACCCACGGCCCCTGCCTCCGCGGTTTCAACTCTGCCTGCAGCTTCTGCGTTCCTGAACCCCGCCCCTGCCCCTGCTGTCCCAGTTTCAGCTCCGCCTGCAGCTTCCATTTTCCTGACCCCGCCCCCGGCCCCTGCTGCCGCAGTTTCAGCTCCACCTGAGGCTTCCTCGTCCCTGACCCCGCCCCCTGCTGATACATCACCATTAAGAGATCTAGTGGCTGAGATACGAGAGCTAAAGGATATTTTTTCAGCATTTAAGGTTTTTAAACCATGTGCAGTCCACCCCGGGAGCTCCGTCCCCGTAGATATGCGTTTAGTCTCCCCTGCAGCCACTACAGCAGTTTCTACTGAACTTTCCACTTCTGTAGCTCCCTCTCCCGCGCCACCGGACCAAATCCACACATTCCCGGTAAACTTGGCCCCTTCTAAACAAAACCCTCAGCCGTGGCAGCCATATTCCTCGAAAGAATTTGGAACGCTCAGGCAAGCAGTCAGGGAGGACGGTATGCACTCTCCATGGACCAAGTCCGTTTTGAGGAGCTTTTACCAGCATTTAAATACACCACAAGACTGGAAAGAACTGGCTCGTGCTGCACTCCCAGACCCTCTCTATCTTCAGTGGCAGGCATGTTTCCGCGATGAGTGCTCTAGGCAATCGCAGGAAAATAGTAACAAACAGATAGAATGGAATTCTGATGCTTTGTTTGGAGCAGGAGCTTATGAATCTGGAGCTCAGCAGGCAGAAGCCAGGTTTCCAACTGGTTATTTTGAACAGGTACGCATCTGTGCAACACAAGCATGGGAAAGGGTGACCACACCTGATGTAGATCCATCAGCTCCCATTAACTCTTTTCACCAAGGCTCTGATGAGTCATTGGCGAGCTTCATCTCAAGGGTGAAGAGAAGCTTAGAGAGAAAGGTTTATAATCCTGACGTCCGCACACTACTCCTGCGTTCTATTGTCTGGGAAGGCATGACACCACAATTCCGTCAGGTATGCCTTAATCTTAAACACCTACACCCAGATAATTGGATTCTAGTGACACAGGAGCTTACATCAGGCAATTATGGGACACCCGCTACGACGCAGGTCTATGCAGTTGCCCCACGTAAGCAAAACGGGGCCTGCTTTCAGTGCGGTCGCCAAGGACATTGGCGTAACCAATGTCCTGATAAGTTGCGACCATGCCTCCAGTCAGGGAAACCACGCCTCCAGCCAGAGCAACCCCGCTTTCAGTCAGGGAGCCAGAGACCACGTACTGTTTGTCCAAAATGTCGTAAGGGGTTTCATTGGAAGAGAGATTGTTGGTCCCAATTTCATAAAGATGGTTCGCCCCTGAATGGTACAAATTCGGGGCCTGAGATTTTGTGGACCACTCCTGTTTTAGAACAAGGTCACCCTTCTATGACAGTAAAGATTGGCAATATTCCTTTTAAATTTTTGATTGACACGGGGGCAGCAAAGACGATTTTAAGGCAAGAAGAGGTTCCCCAAGATTGGGAACTCATCCCTGGACCCAGTTTACATGGAATAGGAGGGATGACAAGAGCATTTTGCACACGAGACTCGCTTATGTGGGAAGACCCAGAAGGTTCTACTGGACACTTCCGCCCTTTGGTAGCTAATATTAGCACCAACTTACTGGGCAGGGATCTTCTGGAATGTCTTAATGTTAGGATATCCACAGACGCCTCTGCAGAGCGTAAAACTCATTCCCGCGATACCAGGTCTATTCAGCACCCCCAATACTAAATGCCACTGTTCGTAGCCAAACACCCCGCTTAAGCTGGCTTTCTAATGAGCCTGTCTGGGTGGAACAGTGGCCTTTACCTAGGGATAAGCTAAAAATTTTAAAAGAGCTCATCCGAGAGCAGTTGTCCTTGGGACACATTCGTCATTCTCGAAGCCCATGGAATACTCCTGTCTTTGTGATTAAAAAGCGCTCGGGAAAATGGCGCCTCCTTCAAGATCTCCGTGCAGTAAATAAAACCATGCAGGTCTGGGGCTCCCCCCAAAGGGGTTTGCCTCTTGCTTCTGCAATTCCCACGGGAATTCCAATCATAGCTATTGATATACAAGATTGTTTTTTCTCTATCCCCTTGCATCCGCGAGATTGTAAACGTTTTGCCTTCTCTGTTCCGTCTATTAATAATGCCAGCCCCGCTGACAGATTTGAATGGGTGGTGCTGCCCCAGGGTATGGCCAATAGTCCTACAATTTGTCAGGAGGCTGTTAAATCTGCCCTTGTCCCATATATTCATAAGGGCCTTAATATTTTTCATTATACAGATGATATTTTAATATGGGGAAAATCAGATACAGATCTCTATGCCTTACGTGATTTTCTCATTCCTGCACTAAAGAAAAGCAGCCTTAATGTAGCCCCTGAGAAGATACAGCTAATCCCTCCAATATCCTTCCTAGGTTCAGAGATTTCTCTAACGCAAATTCGTCCCTTAAAACCTAATGTTACCTTCCCTTCTAACCTTACTCTTGCTTCTTTACAAAGTTTTCTAGGAAATTTAAATTGGCTTAGGCAGTATCTCTATCTGCCCACAAGCTGCCTCCAACCACTGTTTGACCTGTTGAAAGGAAACAAACAGCCCTCTTCAAAACGTAAGTTAACTCCCGAGGCCTCCTTGGCACTGGAAAGGGTTAACCAGGCCCTCCAGGACATGCACCTTGTTCGATTCTCCCCCTCCTCTCCAGTAAACCTTCTAATCTTCAACTCCACCCCCACAGTAGTAGGGGCACTGTGGCAAGACCATGGGGTTCTCAAATGGCTTCACACGCCAGTAGGAGGAGCTCCAAGACTCCTCACTGAGATAGATGCGTTAGCATTCATGGTTCGCCAAGGGAGAAATAGGTCTGTGCAGGTCTTAGGGAAAGAACCGGATTTAATCATTCTGCCCTTTTCTCTCACAGATACAGAGTGGCTTATACGCCATCATTCCCGCTTTGCCATAAGCTTCGTGGGGTTTCCAGGACAAATAGATAACCATTTTCCTTCTAATAAATTGATAGCTTCTTTACCTCTTCTGCCTCTACTAGCACCTAAACTTTTCTCTCGGGATCGCATTCCCTCTGCTCCTACAATCTTTACTGATGGCGGAAAAAGGGGAGCTGCTGCCCTTATATATTACCCAGACAAACAATCTCCTAAACCTCTCTTTACTGAGCTTCCTGATAATTCCCCTCAGTACAAAGAACTTTATGCTGTTTTTCTTGCACTAAAAGCTGTACCAGAATCCTTCAACCTTTTTTCTGACAGTGTGTATACTGTTAACTTACTTCCATGGCTTGCTCGTTCGTATGTGAAAATTGATGACAACCCACTTTCCCCTCTCTTGATTCAAATCGCCTCTATGCTCTGTTCTCGAACCCAACCACTGTATATTCAACACCTTCGTTCCCACAGCCCTCTTCCTGGTTCCCTGTCCGAAGGGAATGCCGCAGTTGACCGCCTTGCCTCCACAGGAACTTTCCCAGTCTCTGTCTCTGATCCTGCTAATTTTCACTCTCTAACCCATGTTAATCTTAAAGGCCTTCAAGCTCGATTCCCTGATGTTCCTGTACCACAGTTAAAACATATCCTTGCTACATGCTCTTCTTGTGCAAATCTCATAAAGACACCTGCTATCCAGACCCTTGGGGTTAACCCCCGAGGTTTAAAAGCTAATGCTATTTGGCAAATTGATGTCACCCACATACCAAACTTTGGCAAACAAAAATATGTGTTTGCCTCAATTGATACCTTTTCTAAATTTATGTGGGCTACAGCTCAGACAGGAGAAAGTGCTAAAAAGCTTGTAAGCCATATGCTCTCTTGTTTTGCCGTTATGGGGGTCCCATTACTTTTGAAAACAGACAATGCACCTATGTTTTCAAGCAAACAATTTAAAGATTTTTGTTCCCTCTGGAATATTACTCATACCACGGGCATTCCCTACAATCCACAGGGACAAGGCATTGTAGAAAGGGCCCATCAAACACTGAAGGCTCAACTAAATAAAGATAAAGGAGGAACATATCCCCCCAATATCCAGCTAGCAAAAGCCTTAACTACGTTAAATCTCTTTAATATTTACAATAACTCAGCCTTACCCCCTATTATTCTTCACTGGCAAACACCATCTACCCTCCCATCTATTAAGGTGAAATGGAGAGACCCACTCGATAAAGTTTGGAAAGGGCCTGACCCATTATTGACCATGGGAAGGGGTTTCGCATGCATTTTCCCTCAAAATTTCTCTAAACCTGTCTGGGTTCCTGCCCGCCATGTCCGACAATACCTGCAGGATGGCGCTGTTATTCCTGAAGAACAAGAAATACTACAAGAGGATCAGATGCAGGATACATCCCAGGACCCGTAATACGACATGGCAGAACCTGCAAATCTGGCTCACAGAGACCTCTCTCCTACCCTTTCCCTGTATGTCTTATGTTATAACTGGCCAGTTGTTTTTGTGAATGAGTGTGTTAAATGACAAAATTTTTTTTGCATGACCCATCTGCTTGGAGTACTCTAAAAGGTTAT
Organism: Erinaceus europaeus; assembly: GCF_950295315.1. Classification (NCBI taxonomy): domain Eukaryota; kingdom Metazoa; phylum Chordata; class Mammalia; order Eulipotyphla; family Erinaceidae; genus Erinaceus; species Erinaceus europaeus. The sequence continues at coordinate 90,740,187 of NC_080164.1, forward strand.
TGGCCTTATATAAAAATGCTGGACGCAGCCAAAGTTTCTGGAGACGTCCAGAAACATTCCAAAAAATTTTTTTTTCTTTCTCCCTCTTTTGAATTTTATATATAGTATTGGTATATATGTAAGTGTTTAGTCTTAAACTGTGTGACTAATGACAGATTTAAAATTGTTTTTAAATAATGTGTTTTTATAACAAAAGTTCTTTTTCCTCCAGTTTGTTATAACTAAATGTTTATGGGTATGTCTCAAGTTTGGTAACACTAACTTAACGGTCAGAAGTGTAACCCTACAGCTACACTTTTACCAGACAAGGTAAATATTAATTGTTAAGGTAACTTACTATTTAGGTAAAAGTCTAAATGTTCAACGTGACTATTCATTCCCAAAACTAAACTATATAAATTTTATATACAGGACACCTTTGAAGGGCCCCCAAAGGTGCCCTGTAAACTATCTTGTGGAAATTAATCCACAACGGATCTGGCATCAATCTGGCACTGTAAACGTTAAAATCATTGTCACGAATATGCGTTAACTCTCTAAGCAATTTGAGTCTGTTTAAAATACATATTTTAGCTAAAATTGGTCTCAAGATCCTGTGGTAGAGGCTGCTACAGGAGGTCACATTAGATGACCTTTTAATAAATCATAAAGAGATTCTAAACCTATTATAATCATCGAGGTACCAACTATAACAAACCTATAACTTGTTACCAGTTCAAATTAACCACGAGAAGCAGATTGTTTGTGTTTCTTTCACAGGAATCCCGGAAAAACCATCTGAACCCCTGCACACCCTGACGTCACTCACTAGATGGCACGACTACCGTGGCACACCCCCCGAAACCCTAGATGTCACTCAACGTGATCTGAAGAACCTGATACATGAATTCCAAGGACAGAACTTCCTTCATGCCTGGTTACCGTTCCTGCTTCTGACCTGCTTGTTACGTGTTGGCAGTTCCAGCTAGCTATCTACAAAAGAGCAACATTCCAGCGGCTGACCTCCCTCATGCAGCGTTGCATCCCCTGCCAATTCCTCCCCTAGCCATCTACTTCGGACTGAGACTTGTATCGGACTTTCTGACATACCCTATATACATTTTACACAATTTTGAAGCAGCTTATTTCCCTTCACGCTGCTGGTTTTTCATAGACTAATCCTGAGTAATTCATAGACTTTACAGACTGTTGCCTTGAGGACTATACAATGCCAAATAGCCCCTCTGTTTGGTGGGTCATGCCTCCTGCCGCCCCCTCATTATGTACCCTTGCCCTTTTCCCCACTCAAGCAGGGAATGTTCCTTTACACACCAATCCTTCCCTTCACACCCCACTGACTTTTACTTCTCCCCTTCGTGTCCCTTCCTATTTTGTTATGTCATTTAGGCTTATGTCCAAAAGGTTTCTGCCCCATGATAGTCTTTTATAGACTTTGTACATCTTATGCAATTACTAGATAGAAAGATAGAAAAGATGTAGAGATACTGTGAAGAGATGGTTGAGCAGGCTGCGCTTAAACCTATGAGATGAGTCTCTCCAGGTAAGTCTCTCTCTCTGAAGAGGGGTTGAGCACAGGAGGACATTTAAATCTCACAAGGTTGGCAGCCATTTAAGCCTTCCCTCCTCCACAGAAAGTCCTACATCTTCCCACCTGAGCATGGCATTCCTCTAAAACATTTAAGCATGCTCCATTTTTCTTTACTGTGTCCATTTAGATATAAAGGGATAGGAGGAGATGTTGCTGAGGACTTATTCTGATGCAGTCTCCGCCCCCAGGTTTTTCTATGCCCCGCTAAATCCTAGAGTGCCCCCTTTCAACCAATCCTGGCTCCGCCCCCAGGTTTTCCTATGCCTCGCTAAATCCTAGAGTGCCCCCTTTCAACCAATCCTGGCCCTACACGTCACCCCTGGTTGTCGCCCAATAAAAAGCCCCCTCACCCCTCCCCTCGCTCTCTCTGGGCTCTCGGCTCTCCCTCTCTGAGGTCTCGCTCCCTGCTCTCCCCCCGTGGTCGGCCATTGCTGGCTGGCTCCACGTGGTCTGAACCAAACCTCCCCCCCATCCTATAATAAAGATCTGTGTACCCCTTTGCTCTGGACGTCCGCTCTCTTCTCCGTGGTGCAGCCCGACACCAGACCACCTCAACAACAATATTGAAAAGCAACAACAAATATTATGCATCCTAAACTGATTTTCTCAGATTTCATCATCTTTTCAACATTTATCAGATGTTCCTTTATTCTAGGATCCAAAAGAGAATCTCACATTGCATTTAGATGGTGGTATTGCCTTAGTTTCTCTAGACCATGATAGTTTCTTGGTCTTTATTTGTTGTTCATGACCTTTGACCTATCTGACACTTTGTACATAGTCCCTCAGTATTGCATGATGTTCTCTCATAATCTCCTTGACAGCTATGCACTGTAATGTCATATTGTGAAGCACAGAAGCATACCACAGAGGTAAGAGGAGTTTGCTTCATCACATGATGATGATATTTTCTTATTGGTGGCATTGATATCCGTGATAATGTTTGTCAGTTTTCTTCGCTGTATAGTTGGTATTGCTCTCATTGCAATTGGAGAGAGAACTATTTTAAGGCAGCTAATTTGAATATGTGCAAGTATATTGCTTTCTTATAAAAACGTACCTACTAGGGGATAGGTGGGGGGGCGCACCAGGTTGAGTGAACATTACAATGCTCAGGGACCTGAGTTCAATCCCCCTCAACCCCCACTTTCAGGAGGAAAGCAAGCGGTGAAGCAGTACTGCAGGTGTCTCTCTCTGATTCCCTCCGTATCACCCCCTTCCCTCTCAACTTCTGGCTATCAAATAAATAAAGATAATAAAAAAATATTTAAAAATATATAGCTACTTTTCTATTATATTGACAGTTCTTGCTAGAAGCCATAATTGTTGGGAATTTATAATTCTTCTCTAGAGTTTGCCCCCTCTCACTTATCTATTCAATAGTTTATGAATTTTTATTATTTGAGTTACATTATAATTTGTTACTCAAGTGGCTCCAACTTTATCTATTTGTAATTCCTTCAAGGTGATTCTTAATTTCTTTTAGCCCTTTCACTTTTTTTTTTTTTGGTATCAAGCATGCTCTAAGATGATCTTTTATTTTCTCTGCCAAAACCTGAAATCAATTACTTTACCAAAAATATCTCATTATTTTATTAGTGTACTTCAATTATCTTAAAGATATATATATATATATATATATATATATATATATATATTTCATATATGTATATTGATTTTTTATCATTGCAATGGCTTCAATTCCTGGGATTAGCTTTTTCACACAGAAAAACAGAGACAGAGACATAATGACACAATTAGGTGAGGGATACTAGAGCACCAAAGTTTCAAGCCAGGGTGACATGCTTGGCAAAGCAGGCACAATATCCAAGTGAGATTTCTTGCCATCCCGGTGCCTTATTTCAAACTTACTGATTTGGTAAATGGTACTCTAAAGTTTAAGGCAGAAGTTTCTTTATGTATCACTAATCGGATATAGTTTTATTGAGTGTCTTTTTCTGCTTCTACTCAAACATATAAATAGAATAATATCAGTGTTAGGATAACAATTTCATGTGGTGATCTTCTGTAAGACACTGTGATCCTTACCCACAACATTAATAGATACAGAGGAAGAAATGATGAGCTACTAGAAGGGTAGTCAGTATATATTGAATTCTAATATATATATATATTTTAATATTTATTTTATTTATTTATTCCCTTTTGTTGCCCTTGTTGTTTTATTGTTGTAGTTATTATTGTTGTTGTCGTTGTTGGATAGGACAGAGAAATGGAGAGAGGAGGGGAAGACAAAGAGGAGGAGAGAAAGATAGACACCTGCAGACCTGCTTCAGACCTGAAGCGACTCCCCTGCAGGTGGGGAGCTGGGGTTCGAACCGGGATCCTTATGCCAGTCCCTGTGCTTTGCACCACCTGCGCTTAACCCGCTGCACTACAGCCTGACTCCCGAATTATAATATTTAAAGAGTCCTGTGTGTAGTGCTGCAGTAAGTAAAAGGCATGGCTCCTGTCCTTAAGAAGCTATACTGTCACAATGAGACATCAGAAGATAAAACATTTAACAAATGGAGAAGTAGCACTAGTTCTATGAGATCACATACACCACACACAACATTGTATTACAATCTCTCAACATTGTATTTCTCCTGTATTACTTCTTTTTTAAAATTAATTTAATAATGATTGACAAGATTGTAGGACAGGAGGGGTACAATTTCACTCAATTACCACCACCATAGTGCTGTATCCCCTCCTTTCCATTGGAAGGTTCCCTATTCTTTATCCTTTAGGGAGTATGTACCAGCATCATTATAAAGTACAGAAGGTGGGAGGTCTGGCTTCTGTAATTGATTCCCTGATGGACATGCACATTCAAAGGTCTATCCATATTCATATCCTTAGTTTTTTTCTTTCTTTCCCTAGTGGGGCAGGGCTCTGGGGAGGTGAGGTTCCAGAACACACTGGTGAGGTTGTCTGCCCAGGGAAGTCAGGTTGGCATCATGGTAGCGTCTGTAACTTGGTGGCTGAAAAGCACCAAGATACAAAGCAGAACATATTGTTTAATAATCAGGAATCCAAAGGTAAGAAAATAGATGAGATTTGAGGTCTCCATTTTGGAAAAAGCTAGTAACTATTTTAGTTATATTCCAAGGAGCCCATGACTTTATTCATTTTTGCCTGAGCCTGACAGCTAACATGCAGGTGGGCTAAAGGTACTGTCAGGGGAGATGGTGCCAGAGTTGGAAACAGGACTAGGAAGCTGGATCATGGCAGAGAATATCCCCAATATGGGAAAAGTACATAAATACCTTCAACTGTAATACCCATTGATCTGACCAGTGTCCACATACACTCATATTCAGCATAGAAGTCTGTGTAACCCCTGGATCCCTGTAGTTCGGAGCCTGCACTCCATGGTCATTGCTAGGAACACTAGGCTGCACTCACCTCAGGATACATCCTCCTTGAGTGGCACATTATGCTGACCCAGACTCTCTTTAGAGAGTGGGGCAGTCTCCACCATTGTCTTTACACAATGAGGGCAAGGTCCCACAGATGCCCAAAACAGGTTTCATGCTGTTCCTGGTGGAGATGACCATCAGTGTTAGAGAGAGGGATCTGTTAGAGGTCCAGGCACATCACATCCACATGGGAATCCCAGGACCATGGAGTGGCCAAGCAGTGACCAAAAGGGCCACTATTAAAGTGTGCTGGTCTCTTGCCCTCATCCAGCTCCTGTAGTCCTCATTTTATCTGACAATATGGGACTTAAAGTGAGTGAGGGAAGTGAAATAGTAGGCGAGGAGTGTATCTAGGTCCAAGTAGAAACTATTTGATTAAATATTTTCTGGTTTCTTTTTTAGGTCTTTCTGCTTGTTTGCTGCACTTATTGAGTCATTGCAAACTATTATGTACTTTAGAGTTCTCTCTCTAAAGAGAAAGTTCACACTAAAAAATACATGTATTTATTATTAATGAGATAGAGGGGGGCAGGGGAGAACCAGAGTGTCACTCTGGCACATTTGATGCCAGTTGTTGAACTCAGGATCTTGTGCTTAAGAATCTAACCTTTTATTCAATGCATCCCATCTAAGACTACAAATGACTACATTTTAAAATGCTACATAAATTCAATTTCATCTGTTTTTCCTTCATAATTTGTTATTCCATATACAAAACAAAGTTAAGACAAGCTATTAACACAGTAACAAAAATATTTTCAGCTCATAGGGACCAATTTCTGATCTTCCAAGTACATACTGTTTTAGTTTTGTCTTTGCCTCATTTTTTTTGTTTTTGTTGTTCTGAAAATCCCTACACATAGTAATACACCTCTGAGAATATGTTAAGTATTTTCTGTTTGTATTGTTTTCTAATTAATCCATGTGGACTTAATTCATCTCATCATGTTAAATCTTAGAGGTTTAATTTACTTGAGTGAAAGGTCTACATCATCATCTTTTTTTATCCTCACAGAAGTGTTCTAGTGGCATTTTGATGATGAATGAATATAAAATGTGTATTGCTTCTGTCAATATCAAATGCTTTTAGTAAATAGAATACACATTCTTGGATTCAAAGGACTGTTGTACTTTTGTAATCGCTAAAATACTGATAATACCTTGTAGGGTTGCCTGGAGGATGACATGAGTTCTTATCTGAGATATTTAGATAGGAACTTGGAACAGAGTGATCACTTAATGTTTTTATTAATATGTTGTTCACCAATGATATTAATATTCTATGATAAAATAGAGAGTGTAATTTGTCTTCAAGCCATTCATTTATTTTTATTATTTGTTACTAACAGTGGTTTACAAGATTATAAGACTATAGGGTATAGTTGCACACTACATCCACCAATAAAGTTCTGTTCTCTCACCCTCCCAATGATAACTATCATAATCCTCACAAAAATCTTAGTTTGTTTGCTTATTTTTTATCTGCAATTCATGTGTATCCATTCTCTATACTCTATACATGATTGAAACCATCCAGTAGATGTGTTTAAACTCTTATTTTTCTTTACCAAGATTTCTGGCACAGCAGGGGTGTCATTCCAAACCTTTTTCTTTTACTTTTACTTTTCCTTCTCCTTCCCTCTCACTTTTAGGGGGTTGAAACTCTATTTGAGTGACAAAATACCTGACCAATCAGAGCTTCACCCCTGCCTGGGAAAGACTAGTTGACGTTTTTTTTGTTGTTGTTGTTTGTTTTTTTCTTCCTTTTTTTGGATACTTTTTATAATTGGTTGTGTTTGCTCAGGCTGCATGAAGCCAATCTGGAGTGGTTCAAGCTACAGACTGTTAAGGTTTTTTATTCTATCTTATTTTATTATTACTAATATTATATACATGTGTCTATTTCCCTCTTCAGGATGACCAAAATTAACTACTATTGCCTTTAAATTTATGGCTGACAGAGTGCACTATCCATTGTGAGAGGAACTTGTTTCTGCCACTTCCCTCCACCCTCCTTTTTCTTTCCACCTAGCTAATTAAAAAAAAAAAAAAAGTTGCTTTCACTCCTTTTATTTTTTTCCCTCTTTCTTTTCTTATTCCTTCTTTTGATTTCTGAATTCACTGACACTTGTTTGTGAATTACTTTGTGGAAGAAATCTGACTTGGAATGAACTCTGTGTGACTGAGTACATATATGTGTGTCTTTCTTTCTACTTTCCTTTCTCCTCTTGCTATCCCTGAACTTATAGTGGACAATAGATTTGTATAATTGTCTACTCTTGCTTTCCCTTTTTTCCTTTCTCTTTATTTTTCTTTTAGCTTTGTTTGATATTTTTCTTGGACTGGAGGTATTGTTTGGCTAATGAATTGTTGTTAAAAATTCGGTGGCTCTAGCTGGCCGGGCTAGCTTCACGGGCAGGTAACAGAGATGACCAGACACACGGCTGGGCAGGGAAGCTGTATTTCTTTATGCAAGAACAACGATTCATAAACTAACCCAAACTAATCACCAAACAGAACTCTCTTGCCTTTTTCTCCCGCTACGGCACCAAGCACTCTCTTACTCTGGAACTCTGGAACCCTCTCGGGGTTCCTTGGGGCGGGGCCAAGTGGGCCCGTGAAATTAGCAGGACTGATCCAATTTTCTTGGCGGGGGAGAGCTAGAACAACCCAATGTAAAGCATAAAACAATGGATATTGGCTGAACTGCTATTGTTGTAGTTTCTGAGGTTTGTGATTGCATTTGTGAAAGGGCTTTAGTTTACCATGGCTTGTACTCAAAACACAACAACTGAAGAATGACAGGACAGAAAAATAGATGAGACCCTCAAGGAAAATACGAGCTACCTCAAGGTAATTAGAGAACTGAAAGCTGAAATAGCTTAACTAAAAGACCAATTAGCAGAACAAGCTAATAATATAACTGAACTGAACAAAGAAGCTGAGGGAAGTGAAATCAGATTAGTAGAAGCAGAGCAGAACTAGCCAGACAGAGGATGAGTTAGGGAAAGCTAAGAAAGAGGTAAAAGAACTCAAAAAGAGATTTAGAGAGACTGAAAACAACAACAGGTACATATAGGATGATCTCAAAAGAAGTAACATTCATATAATTGGCCTACCAGTGCCGGGATAGCGTGGGGGTGCTTCTTTCCCAGGTGCATGCTCTCTGGGTTGGAGAGAACTCCACCTGACTCAGCATGGGCTGCTACTCACTCAGCAATATGGGAGATAGATGACTCAGGAACTCGTGGCAGCATGGTAATGCAAAAGGTCTATTGATCAGAGAGCCAATGCTTTTATAGTATAAAACCAGAAGTGGCAAATCGGAAATGGAAATGGCTAGGAAAGGGGGTGGAAAAAAGCAAAAGCATGCTTGGAAGATAGAAGCTTCCTTAGCTACTGTTGCGAGGGTTTTTAACCTAATGTTACCCTGCAGGCAGGGTGCGTCTCAAGGTAGAAAGAAGATAGATCAATGGGATGGGTGGGGATTTTTCAGGTAAAACAATGATTATGTAAATAGGCCATAGTGTCAGTAATGCAGGAGGGAGCTGGAGTGCTGGATTAATGCCCTACATACAAGAAAAAAGAAAGAGAGGAAGGGAAAGTAAACATTCTAGAGGAAATAATAGAAGATACCAAGACACATCATTGTTACAATGAAAAGAAGTAAGGATAAAGAGGATCCTAAGGCTGCAAGAGAAAAACAAAAAGTCACATACAGGTGAAAACCCATAAGACTATCAGAAGATTTCTCCACTCAAACTCTAAAAGCCAGAAGAAAATGGCAAGATATCTATTGACCCTCAATGAGAATGGGTTTCAACCAAGGGTAATATATCCTGTTAGGCTTTCATTCAAACTAGATGGAGGGATCAAAACCTTCTAAGACAGAGAACAGTTAAAGGAGGCAACCAGCACCAAACTTTCCCTGAAAGAGGTTCTAAAAGACCTCTTATGAACAAGAACATCACCATAATACTTTCCATATATCAGAGCAAATTAAAAATTTTGAATTATGGCACTGCAATACCTTAGATCAATAATATCAATAAATGTCAATGGATTAAACTCACCCATTAAAAAGCACAGAGTGTGAGGATGGATCAAAAAACACAGCACAACCATATGCTGCTTGAAAGAATCCCACCTGACCCAACAAGAGAAACACAGACTTAAAAATGAAAAGATAGAAAACTATCATATAGGCTAATGGACCACAAAAAATAGCAGGAACAGACAATTCTCATCTCTGTTACAATAGACTTTAAACTAAATAAAGTAATAAAAGATAGGCAAGGACACTACATAATGATTAGAGAATGAATCAATGAAGAAGATTCAACAATTATTAACATCTATGCACCCAAAGAGGGACCATCTAATTACATCAAACACCTACTGAAAGAACTACAGAAATACATCAATAGTAATACAGTAATATTGGGAGACTCAACACCCCACTCTCACAGTTAGATCAACAAAGCAGAGAATAACAAAGAAACAAGAGAATTAAATGAAGAGATGGACAGATTACACCTCATGGACATTTTCAGAGATCTCCACCCCCCAAAATTATTATACACATTCTTTTCAAATCCACAAAGCACATCCACAAGGATAGACTGCATGGTAGGCCACAAAGACAGTATCATCAAATTCAAGACCACTGAAATCATCCCAAGTATCTTCTCAGACCATAGTGGAGTAAGTTAACATTCAACAACAAACAGAAAATTACTAAAAGTCACAAAATTTGGAAACTCAACAACATGCTGCTTAATAACCACTAGGTCAAAGCAAGAAATTAAAATGTTCCTGGAAACAAATGAAAATGAAGACACAAGCTATCAAAATATTTGGGACACAGCTAAAGCAGTACTGAGAGGGAAACATATTTCCATACAAACACACATTAGAGAATAAGAAAAGGCTAAAAAACAAACAAACAAACAAAAAACAACCTTACTGCATGCCTTAAGGACCTAGAGGAAGAGGAACAAAGGAACTCTAAACCAACCAGAAGGAGAGAAATAACTAAAATTAGAGCAGAAATAAACAACACTGAAAATAAGAGAAGCATACAAAATATTAATGAAGCCAAATGTTGGTTCTATGAAAAATTCAACCAGATTGGCAAACCCCTACTGAGACTTACTAAAAAATAAAAAAGACTCAAATAAATAGAATTATAAATGATAGAGGAGATATCACAACAGATACCACAGGAATCCAGAAAACGATGCAAGCTAGAGAATCTGGAAGAAATGTAAAAATTTCTAGAAACATATACCCTTCCAAAACTGAACCAATAAAAACTGCAAAACCTAAATGCACCAATCATAGACAATGAAACTGAGACATTTATTAAGAATCTTCCTAATAACAAAAGTCCTGGACCAGATGGCTTTACAAATGAATTCTACAAAAACATCAGGAAACAGTTTAATACCTATACTTCTTTTTTAAAATTTATTTATTTATAAAAAGGAAACATTGACTAAACCATAGGATAAGAGAGGCACAACTCTACACAATTCCCACCATGAGAATTCTGTATCCCATCCCCTCCCCTGACAGCTTTCTTATTCTTTAACCCTCTGAGAATATGGACCCAAGGTCATTGTGGGATACAGAAGGTGGAAGGTCCAGCTTCTGTAATTGCTTCCCCACTGAACATGGATGGGTGTTGACAGGTTGATCCATACTCCCAGATTGCCTCTCTCTTTCCTAGTAGGGTAGGACTCTGGGGAAGCAGAGCTCCAGGATACATTGGTGGAGTTGTCTGTCCAGGGAAGTCTGGTCAGAAATATGCTAGTATCTGGAACCTAGTGGTTGAAAAGAGAGTTAATATACAAAGCCAAACAAATTGTTGACCAGTTATAGACCTAAAGGCTGGCATAGTGCAGATGAAGAGTTGGGGCGATCCTCCATTTTGTAGATAGCTAGTAAGCATATTTTAGTTATATTCCAAAGGGCCTGTGGCTTTACCAGTTTTATTTTTTTTCCCTGAGACTAAAATCTGATATGCAAGTTGATCCAATTTATTGTCTGGGGAGATGATTATGGCTGGAAAATGGACAAGAAAGCTGGACCAGTATTTCCCTAATATGGGAAAGGCGTATAAATATTGCTGACTGTAAACTCAATTGATTTGATGTGATCTGGGTCCCATATCAGCTTAAAAGCCTATGGGACCTGTGCATCCCTGTAGATGTGAGCTCACATTCTGTGGGCATGAGTAGGAACATTCCAAGCTGCCCTAATATCGGCCCATCTTCCTCAGGTGTAGCATAGAGGCTGGAACAATTTACATTCCCATCAGCAGGGCAGAAGTGTTACTCTGTGCCCACAGCCTTTCCAGCATTTGTTGCTGCTGTCCTTTTTGATGCATGCCATTCTCACAGGGGTGAGGTAGTAGCTCAATATTGTCTTTATTTGCATTTCTCTGACAATCAGTGACCTGGAGCAATTTGTCATGTGTTTGTTAGCTTTTTGGATCTCTTTTGTAGTGAATGTTCAGTTCATATTCTCTGCCCATTTTTGGATGGGGTCATTTGCTTTTTTGTTGCTAAGTTTGCTGAGCTCTTTGTATATTTTGGTGATTAGTCTCTGCCACGGACCACCATAGCGGATGAGCAGCAGGAGGGTCAGGGGTCTCAAAGGCAACCTCCCCGGTGGGTCAGGAGTTGGCACAAGGGAGAACAGATAGACACCACACTCTATTGGAGGGTGAATCTGGACTCATTTTAATAGTGAAACTGTATTAGCTTTTATACTTTTTTTAGGTTATATTCCGGTTGCCTAAGCAACTAGCTCATAATAAGGAAGTAGCAATAAGCATCATAGTCTGGTGGCTTTGGCAGGCTACATATTACTCCCCTTTTACTGTAAAGAATGGCACAATACTTAGTATCGCCCTGTTCTCAGGGGAGGTCATACCCAGAATTGTTTTTGACTTTTGCTGAGGGCTATTTCTATCATTAATCTTCTACGGGGGGTATACGGATCTTTGCCTAGTCGTGGGCCACTGCTCATATAGATCTGGTAAAGTTTAACTATTAATCTTTCTTTGTTTCGATACGTCAACTTGTACCTGGGAGGCCTCAATCTCTGCATTCTTTCTTTGAGGGGCAGGTCATACATGACTTGTTTTGTCCGTGTATGTGGACCCACCTTCCCCACTTTCATAATGTAACTTTCAAATATGCCCCTGTGTAAAGGAAAGGGGGTTCTTCTGACTCTCCATTCCCACCAGGCACTGCCAAAGCACTATTAATCAATTGTGACAGTATAATTATTTGTAGCAATAATGGGGGGAGAATGCGTCGACCCATTCTCATCCTCCTGCCCAGCTTCCCTGAAGTCTGAATGCAGGTCCAGAGGAGATGACCCTGTCAGGCTCCCTGGCGTTCATGTTGGGGTGTCACAAGTCTCTTTTCTGGTTCATTTCCCCAATATTTCTTCTTGTTGGTTTAACCATTTTATATAGTGAGTTATGAGTTCCCTCGCTCAGTAATTATCAAATTACTGATCACTATTGCCTGGATTGACTTATGTCTAAGTAAGGTAATTCAGTGGTTCACAGTGATGGAAGTTAACAGTTATTGCAGTAGTATTTTAATCCCTGATTTGGAGCTCAGTGGCTTAAAAGCCTCTTTTGTGCTTTATCTTCCCTGTTGGCTAGTGGAGCCTAAGGGCTTTTAAACTATAGGTAGGCTTCTTAGCTTAATCACTGACTCCTGACCAAGAGATAAAGCAGGAGGAGGCAGAGATTATCCAGTGGTTATGCAAAGAGACTTTTACAGCCCCACCAATATGCCACCAAGGTATAGGTCTTCTCCTGAGTTTCCTGGTTAGATCTCAGTCCCCAGATGTCCCTCTCTGCTGCTGCTCCAGATTCTGAGGGCAGTATCAATGGAGACTCAGAGTTGCACTTGGTGAGTCTCCGGGGAGTCCTCTCCTCCTCCCATCAGCCATCCCCTTGTTGGTGGAACAGACTGAAGGTGGTGTCTCAACTGATAAACTGTCACACTGTTACCAGCCACTTAATTTCTCCCTAGGCTCCTCTCTGTCCACCAGCCATATGTGTTTGCACTCACCAGTGATTTGATGGGTTCCTGAAGTAGTTCTAGTCCTGTCTTGTTTCAGTCCCAGGTGGTCTCCTTTGGTATTCCTAGTTGATCCGGGAGAGGAGAGGAGAGGAGAGGAGACAGGGGTAATACCTATACTTCTAAAGCTCTTCCAAAACAGCGAAGAAAAAGGAACACTCCCTTCCACATTCTATGAAACCAACATCACCCTTATACCAAAAGCAGATAGGGCCAGAAAAAAAAGAAAAAGGAAAACTACAGACCAATATCTGTGATGAACATAGATGCCATAATATTAAACAAGATCCTGGCCAAGCAGATACAGCAATATATATATATATATAAAGTTCATCATGATCATTATCCCAGGAATGCAAGACAAGACTGATTCAACATATGTAAGACAATCACTGTCATTCACCACATCAATAAAAGCAAAACCAAAAACCACATGATCATCTCAATACATGCAGAAAAAGCCTTTGACAAAATTCAACATGCATTCATGCTCAAACACTATAAAACATGGGAATGGATGGGAAAATCCTCAAAATAATGGAATCCATATACAGCAAACCTACAGCCAACATCAAATACAACAGAGAGAAGCTGAAAGGATTTCCCCTCAGATCGGGGACTAGACAGGGCTGTCCACTATCACCATTACTATTCTACATGGCATTGGAAGTTCTTGCCATAGCAATCAGACAAGAGAAAGAAATCAAAGGAATATGAATTAGAAGAGAAGAAGTCAAGCTCTCACTATTTGCAGATGATATGATAGTATACATAGAAAAACCTGAAGAATCCAGTAGAAAACTACTGGAAGTTATTAGGCAATATAGGAAGGTGTCAGGTTACAAAATCAATGTACAAAAATCAGTGGCATTTTTCTTTATACAAACACCAAATCTGAAGAAGAGGATATCCAGAAATCACTCCCATTAACTGCTGCAGCAAAATCAGCAAAATATCTAGGAATAAACCTGATCAAAGAAGTGAAAGATGTGTATATTGAAACCTATGAGTCACTATTCAAAGAAATAGAAACTGAGGGGGAGGGAGAGGAAGATGGCGGACTGAGAAGTCGCTAACAGTGAGCGCTCTGATCGCATTGTCGGCAACGGTAGGATTTTCTGCCTTTAGCAGGCCAGTTAATAAGGGGTGACACCAAAAAGTGAGTACAATTTAATTTGGGTTAAGAATTAGAGTAAAGGTGACACGGACTAGCGGGGTTCCAGAATTCCCAGGGCGCCGGGCAAGGCGAGTGCGCCGGGCATTGTCCTCCGCCCACCCAGGAAGACGGCTCCTCCTCCGGTTGCAGAGCGCAGCGGGCAGAGGACCCAGAGAGAGCACTTTAGCTCGGGGGCTTTCCCTTGGGAGTCTCCAGGGTCCACCACGACCCTGAGGGTGGATCCAAAGACTTCTTGACCCTGAGGGCGGATCCAAAGACTTCTTATATGGCCAGCCAATAAGGGGCCATAGCGGTGACACCAAGGAGGTGTCTATAACTTAATTTGGGTTAAGAATTAGAATAGGGGAAAAAAATTCTTTTTTCTTCCTTTTAATTTTCAAGCATACATCCTTCCCACCGCCCCCCCCCCCCATAAGCAGTGCCTGGGACCAGCTACTAGCAGGATACCCCATACCACCTAACAGGGTTGTTTTTTTTTTTTTTTAAACTCACTGATACACATTTGGGAAGTTCCTCGCACTGCTCTTTAATTACAACCCTTCTTCTTATCTTCTCCCTTTTCTCTCTCTTATCTCTCTCTATCTCTTTTTATTTATTTATTTATTTATTTATTTATTTTTATCTTGTCATACACTTCTTTCTTCTTTGCCTTTCTGAATTTGTGAATTACTTTGGGGAAGAAATCTGACCCATGATGGACTCTCTATGTGTGTATCTCTGCTCTAGTTCCCTTTACACTCTTGTTACCCCTAGAATATACACTGGATAGTAGATTTGCATAACTGTCTATTCTTGCTATCCTCTCTTTCTTCTCTCTTTCTTCACTGGGATTTGGTTACTATTTTTTCACGGACTAGAGAAATTTTTTGGCTAACTGGTAACGATTAAACTCCTTCAATACTTACTTCAGTTGCTACTGTAATTCCGGAGGTTGGTGAGTGCAATTGTCATAAAGGTATTTAGTACAGTGTTACTTGTGCTCAAAACACAACAACTGAGGAACAACAGAGCATTAAAAAAGAGAGAGAGAGAGAGAAACACATAAATAAAAAAAATGGGTAGATTAAAAACAAATAAAACTGCTACCCCAATGAATGAAGACAAGAGCCCAGAAGAAACCACAAGTCAGTCAGAATTAACCATAGATAAGAAAAGTATGCAAGCAATAATAAACTTATTAATCACAGAAATGAAAACAACATTGGAGGAAAGGAATGGCAGTATTAGGGAAACAACAGTTGAGACCCCCAAGGAAAATACTGATTATCTTGAGACAATTAGAGAACTGAAAGCTGAAATAGCTGTAATGAAGAAAGAAGCTGAGGCAAGGGAAAGCAGACTAACAGAAGCAGAAAACAGAATTAGTCAGACAGAGGATGAGTTAGAGAAAATGAAGAAAGAGGTGAAAGAGCTTAAAAAGAGATTGAGAGACACTGAAAACAACAACAGAGACATATGGGATGATCTCAAAAGAAGTAACATTCGCATAATTGGACTGCCAGAGGAAGAAAGAGAGGAAGGGGAAGCAAACATTCTAGAGGAAATAATACAAGAAAATTTCCCAGACCTGAATAACAGAAAGGATATCAAGGTGCAAGAGGCCCAGAGAGTACCAAACAGAATCAACCCAGACCTGAAAACACCAAGACACATCATAGTCACAATGAGAAGAAGTAAGGATAAAGAAAGGATCCTAAAGGCTGCAAGAGAGAAACAAAAAGTCACATACAGGGGAAAACCCATAAGACTTTCTGCAGATTTCTCCACTCAAACTCTAAAAGCCAGAAGGGAGTGGCAAGATATCTATCGAGCCCTGAATGAAAAGTGATTTCAACCAAGGATAATATATCCTGCTAGACTTTCATTCAAGCTAGATGGAGGGATCAAAACCTTCTTAGACAAACAACAGTTAAAGGAGGCAACCATCACCAAGCCGGTCCTGAAAGAGGTACTAAAAGACCTCTTATAAACAAGAACATCACTATAATACTAGTAATATGTCAGAGTAAACAAATTGTTTTTTAGAACAATGGCACTACATTACATTAAATCCATAATATCAATAAATGTCAATGGCTTAAACTCACCCATCAAAAGGCACAGGGTGGGGGGATGGATCAGAAAACATAACCCAACCATATGCTGCTTGCAAGAATCCCATCTGTCACAACAAGATAAACACAGACTTAAAGTGAAAGGATGGAAAACTATCATACAGGCTAACGGTCCACAAAAAAGGGCAGGAACAGCCATTCTCATCTCAGACACGATAGATTTTAAATTAAATAAAGTAAGAAAAGATAGGCAAGGACATTACATAATGATTAGAGGATCAATCAGCCAAGAAGACTTAACAATTATTAACATCTATGCACCCAACGAGGGACCATCTAAATACATTAAACACCTACTGACAGAATTTCAAAAATACATCAATAGTAATACAATAATAGTGGGAGACTTCAATACGCCACTCTCACACTTAGACAGATCAACAAAGCAGAGAACCAATAAAGATACAAGAGAATTGAATGAAGAGATTGACAGACTAGACCTCTTGGACATTTTCAGACTCCTCCACCCCAAAAAACTGGAATACACCTTCTTTTCAAATCCACATAACACATACTCAAGGATAGACCACATGTTAGGCCACAAAGACAGCATCAATAAATTCAAGAGCATTGAAATCATCCCAAGTATCTTCTCAGACCACAGTGGAGTAAAACTAACTTTTAACAACAAACGGAAAATTATTAAAAGACATAGAATTTGGAAACTAAACAACATGCTCCTTAAGAACCACTGGGTCAGAGACTCACTCAAACAGGAAATTCAAATGTTCCTGGAAACTAATGAAAATGAAGACACAACCTATCAAAATATTTGGGACACAGCGAAAGCAGTACTGAGAGGGAAACTTATAGCCATACAATCACATATTAAACACCAAGAAGAAGCCCAAATGAACGACCTTACTACACACCTCAAGGACTTAGAGGAAGAGGAACAAAGGAACCCTAAAGCAACCAGAAGGACAGAAATCACTAAAGTTAGAGCAGAAATAAACAACATCGAAAATAAAAGAACCATACAAAAGATCAATGAAGCCAAATGTTGGTTCTTTGAAAGATTAAACAAAATTGACAAACCCCTAGGCAGACTCACCAAACAAAAAAGAGAGAAGACTCAAATTAATAGAATTGTAAATGATGCAGGAGATATCACAACTGACACCACAGAAATCCAGAGAATTCTGCGAAACTTCTATAAAGAACTATATGCCACCAAGCTAGAGAATCTGGAAGAAATGGAATAATTCCTAGAAACCTATGCACTTCCAAAACTGAACCAAGAAGAACTACAAAATCTAAATGCACCAATCACAGACAAAGAAATTGAAACGGTTATTAAGAATCTCCCCAACAACAAAAGTCCTGGACCAGATGGCTTCACAAATGAATTCTACAAAACTTTCAGGAAACAGTTAATACCCATACTTCTTAAGCTATTCCATAAGATTGAAGAAACAGGAATAGTCCCTTCCACCTTTTATGAAGCCAACATCACCCTGATACCAAAAGCTGATAGGGACAGAACAAAAAAGGAAAACTACAGACCAATATCTCTGATGAACATAGATGCCAAAATATTAAACAAGATCTTGGCCAACCGGATACAGCAACACATCAAAAAGATTGTTCATCATGACCAAGTGGGATTCATCCCAGGAATGCAAGGCTGGTTCAACATCCGTAAATCAATCAATGTCATTCATCACATCAATAAAAGCAAAGCCAAAAACCACATGATTATCTCAATAGATGCAGAGAAAGCCTTTGACAAAATCCAACACCCATTCATGCTCAAAACTCTACAGAAAATGGGAATAGATGTGAAACCCCTCAAGATAGTGGAGTCTATATATAGCAAACCTACAGCCAACATCATACTCAATGGAGAGAAGCTGAAAGCATTCCCCCTCAGATCGGGGACTAGACAGGGCTGTCCACTGTCACCGTTACTCTTCAACATAGTATTGGAAGTTCTTGCCATAGCAATCAGGCAAGAGAAAGAAATCAAAGGGATACAGATTGGAAGGGAAGAAGTCAAGCTCTCACTGTTTGCAGATGATATGATAGTATACATAGAAAGACCTAAAGAATCCAGTAGAAAATTACTGGACGTTGTTAGGCAATATAGCAAGGTAACAGGCTACAAAATCAATGTACAAAAATCAGTGGCATTTCTTTATGCAAACACTAAATCTGAAGAAGAAGACTTCCAGAAATCACTCCCATTTACTGTTTCAGCAAAATCAATCAAATACCTAGGAATAAAGTTGACCAAAGAAGTAAAAGACTTGTATACTGAAAACTATGAGTCGCTACTCAAGGAGATAGAAACTGATACCAAGAAATGGAAAGATATCCCATGCTTATGGATTGGAAGAATAAATATCATCAAAATGAATATTCTCCCCAGAGCCATATACAAATTAAATGCAATACCCATCAAAGTTCCACCAGGCTTCTTTAAGAGCATAGAGCAAACACTACAATCATTTATCTGGAACATGAAAACACCTAGAATTGCCAAAACCATCTTAAGGAAAAGAAACAGAAATGGAGGCATCACACTCCCTGACCTTAAACTATATTATAAAGCCATCATCATCAAAACAGCATGGTACTGGAACAAAAATAGGCATACAGACCAGTGGAACAGAATTGAAAGCCCAGAAGTAAATCCCAACACCTATGGGCATCTAATCTTTGATAAGGGGGCCCAAAGGATTAAATGGCAAAAGGAGGCTCTCTTCAATAAATGGTGCTGGGAAAACTGGGTTGAAACATGCAGAAGAATGAAATTGAACCACTTTATCTCACCAGAAACAAAAATCAACTCCAAATGGATCAAAGACCTAGATGTCAGACCAGAAACAATCAAATACTTAGAGGAAAACATCGGTAAAACACTTTCCCACCTACACCTCAAGGACATCTTTGATGAATCAAACCCAATTGCAAGGAAGACCAAAGCAGAAACAAACCAATGGGACTACATCAAATTGAAAAGCTTCTGCACATCCAAAGAAACTATTAAACAAATAGAGAGACCCCTCACAGAATGGGAGAAGATCTTCACATGCCAGACATCAGACAAGAAACTAATCACCAAAATATATAAAGAGCTCAGCAAACTTAGCCGCAAAAAAGCAAATGACCCCATTCAAAAATGGGCAGAGGAAATGAACAAAACATTCACCACAGAGGAGACCCAAAAGGCTAACAAACATATGAAAAACTGCTCTAGGTCACTGATTATCAGAGAAATGCAAATCAAGACAACACTAAGATACCACCTCACTCCTGTAAGAATGGCATACATCAAAAAGGACAGCAGCAACAAATGCTGGAGAGGATGTGGGGCTGTCCCTTTACATTGCTGTTGGGAATGTAAATTGGTACAGCCTCTGTGGAGAGCAGTCTGGAAAACTCTCAGAAGGCTAGACATGGACCTTCCATATGACCCAATAATTCCTCTCCTGGGGTTATACCCCAAGGACTCCATAACACCCAACCAAAAAGAGGTCTGTACTCCTATGTTCGTAGCAGCACAATTCATAATAGCTAAAACCTGGAAGCAACCCAAGTGCCCAACACCAGATGAGTGGCTGAGAAAGCTGTGGTATATATACACAATGGAATACTATGCAGCTATCAAGAACAATGAACCCACCTTCTCTGACCCATCTTGGACAGAGCTAGAAGGAATTATTTTAAGTGAACTAAGTCAGAAAGATAAAGATGAGTATGGGATGATCCCACTCATCAACAGAAGCTGACTAAGAAGATCTGAAAGGGAAACTAAAAGCAGGACCTGATCAAATTGTAAGCAGGGCACCAAAGTAAAAACCCAGTGGTGAGGGGTAGGCATGTAGCTTCCTGGGCCAGTGGGGGGTGGGAGTGGGAGGGAGGGATGGGTCACAGTCCTTTGGTGGTGGGAATGGTGTTTATGTACACTCCTAGCAAAATGTAGACATATAAATCAGTAGCTAATTAATATGAGAGGGGGAAATCAATTGTATGTCTCAAAGTTTCTCAAAAGACAAACTGAATCTTTTTAATATATAGGCTATGTATTTGATATGCGGACTCTCTCAAAAGCCTAGACCAAGCAGAATAGAAGCTTCCAATAGCACAGCTATATACAAGATACTGGGTACTGTCCAGCAAACCATAACAAAGGGACTTTTCAAAGTTAACCCAATTAACAAATAATGTGATGATAATATTAACTATTGATTGTCTTTTTGAACCCTAAGACAGCAGGAACCTCACATCTCCACTATAGAGCCCCTACTTTCCCCAGTCCTGGAACCCTTGGATAGGGCCCACTTTCCCGTATGCATCTCCCAATCCAAACCAAATAACATTGCATCTGCCGATCACAACCTAACCAAAGCAACGATTGCTACCTCAACATGCTTCACCTCAGAATGTATCCAGAGACTTCACGTGTGGAATGACAACCCTTCAGCTTCATTACTCGGGTGAGACCTTTCCTTTAATAGTACACTCTAATTTCATCTCAGGTAGTTCACTTTCTAACAAAGTCCCATAACCTAGATATACACCAGTTTCTGTGAGAGAGAGCTTATGTGCACACGTATCCATAAACTACTGCAAAATATATACCTGAAAGCAGAAGTACACTAGAGTTTGCAGTGAGTACCTCCCTAACACTTCCTCTCCACTATTCCAAGCTTGGGATCCATGATTGCTCAACAAATTGTTTGGCTTCATATGTTAACTCTCTTTTCAATCACCAGGTTCCAGATGCCACCAGGATGCTGGCTAGGCTTCCCTGGATTGAAGACCCCACCAATGTGTCCTGGAGCTCAGCTTCCCCAGAGTCACACCCTACTAGGGAAAGAGAGAGGCAGACTGGGGGTATGGACCGACCAGTCAACGCCCATGTTCAGCAGGGAAGCAATTACAGAAGCCAGACCTTCTACCTTCTGCAACCCTCAACGACCCTGGGTCCATGTTCCCAGAGGGATAGAGAATGGGAAAGCTACCATGGGAGGGGGTGGGTTATGGGGATTGGGTGTTGGGAATTGTGTGGAGTTGTACCCCTCCTACCTTATGCTTTTGTTCACTAATCCTTTCTTAAATAAAAAATTAAAAAAATAATAAAAAATAAAATAAAATAAAATAAAAATTAAAAAAAAAAGAAATAGAAACTGATTCCAAGAAATGGAAATATATCCCATGCTCATGGCTTAGAAGAATTAATATTATCAAAAAATATTCTTCCAAGAACCATATATAAATTTAATGTGATACCCATCACTAAGCTTCTTTAAGAGAATAGAACAAAATTTACAATAATTTATCTGGAACCACACAAGATCTAGAGTTGCAAAAACTCTCTTGCAGAAAAGAAACAGAAATGGAGGCCTCACACTCCCAGATCTTAAAGTATATTATAAGGCCATCATCATTAAAACAGTCTGGTACTGGAACAAAAATATGCACACAGACCTGTGGAAGAGAATTGAAATCCAAGAACTAATACCCCACATCTGTGGACATCTTATTTTTCATAATGGGGTCCACCGTATTAAATGGAAGAAGGAGGCTCTCTTCAATAAATGGTGCTGGGAAAACTGGGTTGTAACATGCAAAAGAATGAAACTGAACCACCTTATCTCACCAGAAACAAAATTCAACTCCAAATGGATCATGGACCTTTATGTTATATCAGAAACTATCAAATACTTAGAGGAAAACATTGGTAGAACACTTTCCCACCTAAACCTCAAGGACATTTTTGATGATACAAACCTAACAGCAAGGAAGACTAAAAGAAAAACAAGTCAATGGACTACATAAAATTTAAAAGCTTCTGCACAGCCAAAGAAATCATCACACAAAGAAATAGACCCCTCACAGAAGGGGAGAAGATCTTCAAATGCCATACATCAGACAACTAAAATATACAAAAAGCTCAGAAAACTTAGCAACAAAAAAACCAAATGACCCCATCCAAAAACAGGCATATTTTTCCTATATTCCCCCCAGTCCTGGAACCTCTAATGTGGGGATCATTTTCCTGCATGATTCCCTCAATTCATACCAAATGAACAGAACATTCACTACAGAAGAGATACCAAAGGCTAACAAACACATGAAAAATTACTCCAAGTCATTGATTGTCAGAGAAATGCAAATAAAGACAACATTGAGATACCACCTCACCCCTATAATAATGGCATACATCAAAAAGGACAGCAGCAACAAATTCTGGAGAGGCTGTGGGGACAAAAGAACTCTTCTGCACTGCTGGTGGGAATGCAAATTGGTCCAGCCTCTCTCCAGAGCAGTATGGAGAAATCTCTCAAGGTGAGATCTGGACCTTCCATATGACCCACCAATTCCTCTCCTAGGGATATACCCCAAGGACTCCATAACACCCAGCCAAAAAGAAATGTGTACACCTATGTTCATAGCAGCACAATTTGTAATAGCTAAAATCTGGAAGCAACCCAGGTGCCCAACAACAGAGAAAGCTGTGGTATATATGCACAATGGAATACTATGCAGCTATTAAGAACAATGAATCCACTTTCTCTGACCCATCTTGGATGGAGCTAGAAGGAATTATGTTAAGTGAGCTAAGTCAGAAATATAAAGTTGAGTATGGGATGATCCCACTCATCAACAGAAGTTGAGAAAGAAGAACAGAAAGGTAAACTCAAAGCAGATTTTGACTGAATTTGGAGTAGGGACACAGTCTTTTGGTGGTGGGAATGGAGTTTATGTATACTCCTATTAATCTGTAGTCATATAAATAACTATTTAATTAATATGAGAGGGGAACAATGATTGAATGTCTCAAAGGTTTTAATGAATAGACCATAGGCTGAGTCTTTGATATGTTGACACTCTTAAAAGCTTAGAGCAGGGAGGTCAGAAGCAACTGATAGCACAGCTATATTCAAATGTCAATGACAGAAAATATGGTGATGTTACGTATGATACAATGAATACTAACAAAGGGATATTTCAAAGTTAACCCAATTGCCAAAAATTATATTATAGCAATACCTATCTATTGCATTCTTAAACTCTAAATCAGCAGGAACCTCCCACTTCCTTTATAGAGCCTATATATCCCCCAGTCCTAGAACCTCTAGGGTGGGGCTCACTTTCCTGCATGCTTCTCTCAATTCATATGAAACCATATTGTATCCACTGTTCCCAACCTAATCGACACAAGGAGTACCACTTCAGCATGCTTCACTTCAGACTGTGTCCAGAGACCTGAGATGTGTAATGTCAACCCTTCACTCTCATTACTCAGGTGAGACCTATCCTTTCATCGGGTTCTCATTCCAGGTGGTTTACTTCCTAACAAAGTCCCAAATCCTAGATATAGACCAGGTCCCGTGAGATAGAGCATATGCTCTCATGTATCCATAAATTAGGGCAAATATATATACCTGAAATCAAAAGTACACACTAGTTTGCAGTGAGTCAGTATAAAGTTCATAATGAAATAGTGTCTATTTAGACATAGATACCCTCCTCACCTACTTCCTTTTACACTTCCCTCACTCACTCAAAAGCTAACCTTATCAAAGCAAGAACTGCAAAAGCTGAATAAGGGAAAGAGACTGGCATACTTTAATGATGACTCTTTAGTCACTATCAGGCCAACCCATCAGCTAGGGCCCTATTCAGTGAGTCCTGAGATTCCCAAACAGACATGATAGGCCTAGGCTTTGAATAAATCCCTCTCTCCACTATTACTGGTCATTCCTATCAGGATCAACACAATAGACCCCTTTCAGGGCCCCCATAGGACTTTATCCTCAACTTGGATCAACAACTGTAGAGAATGTTCCATCCACTGAAGGGAGGATAGTCAATATACTCTATGCTGCACAGGAGGAAGATGGGCCCTGAAACTGAGGCAGCTTGAAACATTCGTACTCATGACCACAGAATGTGAGCTCAGATATACAGGGATGCAGAGGTTACATAGGCTTCTAAGCTGAATATGGGCCCCAGTTCAGATCAAATTAGTAAGATTTACATTCATCAATATTTATACACCTTTCCCATATTTTGAGCTCTTCCCTGACCCAGCTTTCTGGTACTTTTTCCAGCCAGGACACCACCTCCCCAGACAATAATTTTGTTCCACCTGCATATCAGATTTCAGACTCAGGGGAAAAAAAAGTATAGTCACAGGCCCTTCAGAATAGAACTAAAATAGGCCTAATTATCTACAAAATGGAGAAGCCCCCAACTCTTCATCTACACTATTCTAGCCTTTAGGTTCATGATTAATCAACAACTTATTTGGTTTTGTATGTTAACTCTCTTCAGCCACAAGGTTCCAAATGCTACCATGATCTCACCCAGACTTCCCTGGACAGATAACCCCACCAATGTGTCCTGGAGCCCTGCTTCCCCAGAGCCCCACCCCACTAGGTAAAGAGAGAGACAGGCCGGGATTATGGATCAACCTATCAATGCCTATGTTCAGAGGGGAAGCAATTACAGAAGCCAGACCTTCCAACTACTACACTCCATAATGACCCTGGCTCCATACTCCCAGAGGGTTAATGAATAGGAAAGCTATCAGGGGAGAAGATGAGATGCAGAGATCTGATGGTGGAAGTTGTATAGAGTTGTATCCCAGTTCACCTATGGCTTTGTCAATGTTTCCTTTTTATAAATAAAAAAATTTAAAAAAAACTTTGAGTGTCTAGTAGACTGAGCTCACAGTCTTTGGTTAATGCTGGGAACATTCTACAATGTACTTATTTTAGGAGAAGTTTTCCTTGAGAGGCAGAGAAGTCTGACTCTGCCTCCCTTTGGAGAGTGGAGCAGCCTCTATCATTGTTACTTTATAGTGAGGGTTAGGTCTTGGAAGGAAACACAAATGGCCTTATGGTGATATTCCTGATTGATATGACTAATGATGGCAGAGAATGGGATCTGTTAGAGGTTAGAGGTTAGGGATCACCATGTCTATGGGAGAATTCAGGGATTTTCTAATTAGGATCCCAGGTGACCAGGTATCCCAGTAATGGCCAAAATGGTTATCAGGAAGTGAGCCAGTCTCTTGCCCTTTTATAGCTTTTGTAGTCCCTTCTTTTTCTGATGAACTTAGATTTTCTCTCATCTGTTAAAACATTGTTTCATTTGTCATACCCAAGCCAGTATTAGGCTTATGGACTCTAGCCTTAAGTTATAAAGGAAATAGACCTACAGTTTTAGCGAGGTATAAATTACGCTCAATTTCTTTGCATTTACTTGTTTGATGATTCTAATAAAGGTTATCATAGGGATAGTAATTTTCCTTTTCTTTATATATTTGTTGCCAATATATCTCTTAGTGAATTCTTCTAAAGATTGGCAAGGAGTGCTGATGTCCTGTCAAAAGAGATTAAAGGATTGAAGAGTAATTCAGACATTTTTTTAAATATAGTTACTTGAAGATATAGTGTGGGTTAGGAGAGCATGGTGTCTAGGCCTAAATAATAGATATTTGTTTAGAGAATTATATCTTCTAGCTTAGATATTTTCTCTACATTAGTGAGTTTGCTTCTTATACCTGCTGCCTGAGATTATACTGCACACAAAGTGTTTTTCACATCCTGCAGTTCTGTTTGAAGTTTTTCTTTCATGCCTCCTAACTGCTTGGTGAACCCTGATTGAAATCCTTCTTTCATGTTTCCTAATTTCATAAAAGCACAAACCACACCCAACTGGACCATGGAAAATACAAAAGTTTCATAATCTCAAGGATTTGGAAGATATGTTTGAGTTTAAATTCAGATATCTAATATTGAAGGCAATTCAAGAATCCAACCATAATATACAAGTGCATATAAAGGGATCCAGAGATCTCTTCACAAAATAACTAAATATTTTAGAACAATAACTTTGTAAGGAAATTCAGAATGAAAGAGAAACCTTTATAAAACTAAGATCTAGGGAGTCCGGTGGTAGTGCAGCGGGTTAAGTGAAGGTGGCACAAAGCACATGTGGCACAAAGTGATTCCAGTTTGAGCCCCCAGGACCCCACCTGCAGGGAAATCGCTTCACAGGCAGTGAAGCAGGTCTGCAGGTGTCTGTCTTTCTCTCTTCCTCTCTGTCTTCCCCTCATCTCTCCATTTCTCTCTGTCCTATCCAACAATGACGACATCATTAACAACAACAACAATAACTACAACAATAAAAAACAAGGGCAACAGAAGGGAATAAATAAATAAATATTTTTTAAAAATCTTAAAAAAAAAGAAATTATTGCAGAATACTTTCCATACCTGGGCAATGCTCAGAGTTTAGATATAGAAGAAGATGAATAGAAACCAAAACTACTGAACCCCAAACATCTAGCACCATGACATGTAATAGTAAAACTTTTCAAAAGTAAGGACAAGAAAGAATTATTGCAGGCTGCAAGGGAAAGGAAAAAGTTGACATAAAGAGGCAGAACCATAAGGGTATCACCGTATTTCTCAACACAAATCCAAGAATCAAGAAGCGAATGTGATGGCATTTGTACAGAATTAACAGATAAGAATTACCAGTCACACACCTCTTTTTGGTTGGGTGTTATGGAGTCCTTGGGGTATAACCCCAGGAGAGGAATTACTGGATCATATGGAAGGTCCATGTCTAGCCATCTGAGAGTTTTCCAGACTGCTCTCCACAGAGGCTGTACCAATTTACATTCCCACCAGCAATGTAAAAGGGTTCCTCTGTCCCCACAACCTCTCCAGCATTTGTTGCTGCTGTCCTTTTTGATGTATGCCATTCTTACAGGAGTGAGGTGGTATCTTAGTGTTGTCTTAATTTGCATTTCTCTGACAATCAGTGATCTAGAGCAGTTTTTCATATGTTTGTTAGCCTTTTGGATCTCCTCTGTAGTGAATGTTTTGTTCATATCCTCTGCCCATTTTTGGATGGGGTCATTTGCTTTTTTGGTGCTTCTTCTTCTTCTAGCGTTTGCCCTTCTTCCGTAACCAGTCAACAGCATCAGGTTGAGCCTGATGTAAAGTTTCGAGACCTCCTTTGAATCTGGAGAGGTGACAGTCGTTGACTATGTGGGTCATAGTCTATCTGTAGCCGCAGGGGCAGTTCGGGTCGTCTCTGGCTCCCCAGCAATGGAACATAGCGGCGCACCGGCCATGGCCTGTTCGATAGCGATTGAGGAGGGCCCAGTCATAACATGCTAGGTCAAAGCCGGGTTGACGCTTGCAGGGGTCTGTGATGAGGTGTTTATTCTTTACCTCAGCTGACTGCCAACTCTGTTTCCAATAGACTGGAACATAGAAGTCCAGTGTAGGCGTAGGGGACCAGATTGGGTGATGAGACGTCAAGTGTTGGACAGGGTGGGCGAAGATATCCGCATATATTGGCAGGTCCGGTCGAGCGTAGACGTGGAAATGAACTTAGATGATGCCGCATCCCGACGAATATCTGGCGGGGCGATGTTGCTAAGAACTGGCAGCCATGGAACCGGGGTGGAACGGATGGTTCCAGAAATTATCCTCATGGAGGAATATAATTTGGAATTGACCAAGTGGACATGGGGGCTACGGAACCATACTGGGGCACAGTATTCTGCAGTGGAATAGCATAATGCCAGAGATAATGATCGTAGTGTGGAAGCGCTCTCGCCCCATGAGGAGCTGGCCAGTCTTGCAATGATGTTATTCCTCGCACCCACCTTTGCTGCAGTTTTTATGAGATGTTTGTGAAATGACAGAGTGCAATCGAGAGTAACGCCAAGATAGACTGGCTGGGCTTCATGCAGGATTCTCGTATCGCTAAGCTGCACATTAAGCTCACGCGAGGCCGGTGCTAAGTTTGCTGAGCTCTTTATATATTTTGGTGATTAGTTTCTTGACTGATGTATGGCATGTGAAGATCATCTCCCATTCTGTGAGGGGTCTCTTTGTTTGTTTAATAGTTTCTTTGGATGTGCAGAAGCTTTTCAATTTGATTTAGTCCCATTGGTTTGTTTCTGCTTTAGTCTCTAAGTTATGACACATACTAAACAAAGTCAGGCTAGGTTTTGATGTTTTTCTTTGGTATATACAGCAAACAAAAAGAAATAACACCTCAGCCATAGTTCCCAAATCTGACAATAGAAAATTAACCCTCTGAAGAGCTGCCATCTTTTATCAGTGGAGGATTTCCATGGCAGAGAAATAAAAATTTTCCAAAGTATGCTAATAAACACCTCCCACAAGAAAAATAGCAACACTTATATGATGAAGCAAATTGTAACAAAGGGATTTTCAAAGTTAACCCAGTTGCCAAATAATTTAACTATAACAATGACTATCTATTGCTTTCTTAATCCCTAAGACAGCAGGAATCTCCTGCTTCCCCTATAGAGCATATATTTCCCCCAGTCCTGGAACCTCTAGGGTGGGGATCACTTTCCTACATGCCTCTCTCAATTCATACCAAATGATACTATATATGCTGATCCCAACCTAATCAATGCAAGGAGTACCACCTCAGCATGCTTCACTTCAGACTGTGTCCAGAGACTTCAGGTGTGGAATGTCAACCCAAGCCTCATTACTTAGGTGAGACCTTTCCTTTCATAGGATTCTCTAATTCCATTTCAGACTGTCCACTTCCTTACAAAGTTAGAAAACCTAGATATAGACCAGGTTCCATGAGACAGGGCATAAGTTCACATGTATCCATAAATTAGGTCAAAATATATACCTGAAAGCAAAAGTGCACAATAGTCAGTATATGCAATAAGCAAGTAGAAAGACCTAAAAAGACACCATAAAGTTGATAATAAAATAGTGTCTACTGAGACTTAGATACCCTCCTCACCTACTTCTTATTATACTTCCCTCAGTCACTCCAAAGCTAACATCAAAGTAAGGACTACAAAAACTGAACAAGGGCAAAAGACTGACTTACTTTTTAAATTATTATTATTTTATTTATTTATTTTTATTTTATTCTTTTTAAAATTTTTATATTTATTTATTTATTTATTCCCTTTTGTTGTCTTTGTTGCTTTATTGTTGTAGTTATTATTGATGTCGTCATTGTTGGACAGGACAGAGAGAAATGGAGAGAGGAGGGGAAGACAGAGAGGGAGAGAGAAAGACACCAGTAGACCTGCTTCACCGCCTGTGAAGCGACTCCCCTGCAGGTGGGGAGCCTCGGGCTTAAACCCGGATCCTTAATCTGGTCCTTGCGGTTTGCACCATGTGTGCTTAACCCGCTGCGCTACAGCCTGGCTCCCGAGACTGGCATACTTTAATGATGACTCTTTAAGCAATATCAGGCCACCCCATCAGCTGGGGCTCTACTCTATCAGAAGGGAGGCTGGACAGCATATTCTATCTTCCACCTGAGGAAGATGGGTTCTGAAACTGGGGCAGCTTGGAATGTTTCTACTTATGACCACAGAATGTGAGCTCAGATCTACAGGGATGCAGAGGTCACATAGGCTTCTCAGCCAAATATGGGCCCCAGATCAGATCAAATTGATGGGGGTTTACAGTCAACAATACTTATATACTTTTTCATATCTGGGAGCTACTCTTTTCCCTGATCCAACTTTCTGGTCCTTTTTCTAGCCATGACATCATCTCCCCAGATAATAACTTAGATCCACCTGCATATCAGATGTCAGGCTCAGGAAAAAAAAAAAAAAAACTAGTATAGTCATGGGCTATTTGGAATATAACTAAAATAGCACTACAAATTATCTACAAAACGGAGACCCCCCCAACTCTTTTTTCCAGCCTTTAGGTTCATGATTAGTCCACACTATTTTTGGCTCTACATGTTAACTCTTTTTTCAGCCACCAGGTTCTAGATGCTAACATGATACCAACTGGACATCCCTGAACAGACAACCCCATCAATGTGTCCTGGAGCTTGCTTCCCCAGAACCCCGCCCCACTAGGGAAAGAGAGAGACAGACTGGGAGTATGGATCGACCTGCCAGTGCCCATGTTCAGCGGGGAAGCAATTACAGAAGCCAGACCTTCCACTTTCTGCATCCCATAATGATCCTGGGTCCATACTCCCAGAGGGAAAAAGAATAGTAAAGCTTTCAGGGGAGGGGTGGGGATGGGATACAGAGTTCTGGTGTTGGGAATTGTATGAAATTGTACCCCTCTTATCCTATGTTTTTTGTCATTGTTTCCTTTTTATAAATAAATATTTAAAAAAAGAAGAATAGCAACACTAAATCATAGAAAATGCACAGCATATCTGTATAGAAGTACAGTTTTCCCCACAGAACTCTTAGAACAACAAAGCAGACTGATCATTCCTGATCCTCAATTTTTTAGATAGTTAAAGGAGACATGGGCTCCAGGTGATGGTATTTACATAAGAAATAAGAAAAGACAGACTGATGTGTATCTGGAGCCAGGTTTACCTGAAAACCCAGCCCAACAAGGAAGTTCTAACAAGGAAGCCATCCAACTTGACAAAGACCAGACAGGCCAATTATAAGGGAAAGTCAATATTGTCAATTATAAGCTATGGGAGAGTGTGAGCTAAAGTAGGCGTCAGGACCCAAATCCCTTTATTCTCCTATTTGATTCCATTCTTATTTTCCTCTTTGTGATATACTATGGGAACCCTGTCCCCCTCTACTGGATGGAGAGGGAGCAGGTTTAGGTAAAGCCTTTTCACTCCCCATCCCCTTAGACTGTATTTGAATTCAAGTTGCACCTCAGTAAAGTTACACTTAATTCATCATTTTATTTTATTTTTGCCTCCAGGGTTATCACTGGGCCTCCATGCCTGCACTACAAATCCACTGATCCTGGAGGCCATTTTTTCCTTTTTGTTGCCCTTGTTGTTTATAGTTGTTGTTACTATCAATGTTGTGGTTACTATTATTGTTGTTGATGTCATTGTTGTTGGATAGGTCAGAGAGAAATGGAGAGAGGATACGACAGAGAGGGAGAGAGAAAGAGAGACCTGCAGATCTGCTTCACTGCTTGTGAAGCAGCCCACCAGGGGCTCAAACTGGATCGAACTGGGATCAAACAGGGATTGAACTGGGATCCTGACTCCAGTCCTTGCACTTTGTGCCATGTGCGCTAAACCCACTGTGCTACTGCCCAGCCCCCCCAATTCTCTTTTCTTTTTCTTTTTTTTATTTAAGAAAGGAGACATTAACAAAACCATAGAATAAGAGGGGTACAGTTCCGCACAATTCCCATAACCCTATCTCCATATCCCATCCCTTCCCCTGATAGCCTTCCCATTCTCTATCTCTCTGGGAGTATGGATCCAGGGTCCTTGTGGGTTGCAGAGGGTGGAAGGTCTGGCTTCTGTAATTGCTTCCCTGCTGAACATGGGCATTGACCAATTCTCTTTTCTAATAATCACCTCAAGACACTAATGCCTCTTGTGCCTATTTCTCCTTCTTTTTAATTAAATTAAATTAATATTAACTAAATTAAATCTTAATTATATCTTTCTTAAGGTGAGAGAAATAAAAATTTGGAAATCTAAAAGGGGTGTTATAGATCCCCTACAACACTATTTTCGCAAACAAGAAACTGGATATAAAGAAACTTCCTCATGGTCACTTGGTAACTAATAAAACTGAAACTGTGCCTGATGCAAAGAACAGGTTGATTGATAGGGCAGTACAAGGAGGGAAGGATTGACTTGAGAAGGATGAGTATGCTAGATACTCTTTTGCAAAGAAACAGACAATAAGCTAAAAGAAATCTGAGAACAAAGGATCACATCAAGGCTTTAAATACTCTTTTTTCTGCTGACTTGTCCTTTAGAAATAATAAAGAATACTTACAAGAGGGCCAGGTGGTGACACATCTGGTTAAGTGCTGACATTAAAGTGCACAACGACCCAGGTTCAAGCCCCTGGTCCAAGTTGCAGGGGGAAATCTTCAAGAGTAGTGAATCAGAGCAGCTCTCTCTTTCTCTCTCCTTCTCTATCTTCCCCTTTCCTCTCAATTTCTGTATCAACCCAATAATTAATTAATTAAGTTTTTTTAAAAGTAAGAGTGGTTTTTGGCATTGTTCTAAAAGGAAGTTTGAGGAACCTTAGCACATAAGGTAGAGAGATCTGAAGTCAGTGAATCTTTCTCTAATTGCCCCCAACTCTAGCTCATATCATTATAGTACTCCTCCCTCCTACTTTTTTTTCCTTTTTAAAAGTCATTAATTTTAATGTTATCTCATTTATCATTTTTTGGAGTAGAGACAGAGAGAAACTGAAAGGAAAGGTGGAGCCATAGAAAGAGAGAGGGAGAGGGGAAAAGGGGAGGGGAGAGGAACAGGGAAAGGGGAGGGAGAGAGAGAGAGAGAGAGAGAGATCTACAGCACTGTTTATCTGTAAAGCATTTCCCCTTCTCTACAGCATTGCTTGTCTGTAAAGCATTCCCCCTGCAGAGGGGAATCAGGGGCTTGAAACCAGCTCCTTGCACATGATAGCATGTATGTTCTACCAAGTATGCCAAGGCCCCATAAGTAAAATATTTTAAAAATAAGGTCAATGTTATCTATTTAGGCAACACAATCTGCTTGTACTCATCAGCGGTTCACATATCTATGTTTTAATCAAATTACCAAAATAGTTTTAAATGGATACAGATTCCCTGACCCTGGGCTTAGAAATTCTGGTTCAATAGGTCTAGAGTGAGGACTAATAATTCAAATGTACCACTGACTCAAAGTGTCACATTTATTTTATAATTTATTTATAAAATGGAGATATTGTCAAGACCACAGGATAAGAGGGGTAAAATCCCACACAATTCCCACCACCAGAAAACTCCCTAACTTATCTTCACCCCTACACCCGTGAAAGCTCTCCTATTCTTTATCTCTCTGGGAGCATGGACCCAGGATTATGGGGTTCAGAAGGTGGAAGGTCTGGCTTCTGTAATTGCTTCCCCGCTGAACATAGGTACTGGCAGGTGGATCCATACTTCCAGCCTGTCTCTCTCTTTACCTAGTGGGGTAGGGCTCTGGGGAATTGGGATTCCAGGACACATTACTGGGGTCATCTGCACTGGCTTAATACTCCCTCTGGAAGGCAAGGAGGCTGACCTGAGTAATAAACTCTGTTTTCCAACTGTGTGCTCAAATAGCAACAAAGTTTTTTCCCGTCATGCAAAAATTGGTGTAACAGCTTGGTTTTCTGTAACTTCTATAGCACTGGGCAGTGGGTCCTCATCAGACTTCAAAGTCATCGTTTGAACCCAAGTATATTTCATTCAAATATCTCTGTCTTTTTTTAGTATCGTCATTGTACTATTATAAAATTAGTTATAAAACAGAAAATTTAATGTTCACATAATGAATTGAATTTCCTTCCTTCCTACTCCTCCCTTTCGTCTTTCTTTCTCACAGCACTGCTCAGCTATGGTCTATGGTGTTGCTGGGGACAGAACCTGGGATCTCAGAGGCCTCAAACAATAATTTATTGCTTTTAGGTCACAGATAAATGATTGTAGTGTTTGTTCTATTCTCTTAAAGAAGCTTGGTGGAACTTTGATGGTTATTGCATTAAATTTGTATATGGCTCTGGGGAGAATATTCATTTTGATATTTATTCTTCCAATCCATGAGCATGGGGTATCTTTCGATTTCTTGGTATCAGTTTCTGTTTCCTTGAGTAGCGACTCATAGTTTTCAGTATACAAGTCTTTCACTTCTTTGCTCAACTTTATTCCTAGGTATTTGATTGATTTTGCTGAAACAGTAAATGGGAGTGATTTCTGGATGTCTTCTTCTTCAGATTTAGTGTTTTCATAAAGAAATGCCACTGATTTTTGTACATTGATTTTGTAGCCTGATACCTTGCTATATTGCCTAATAACTTCCAGTAGTTTTCTCCTGGATTCTTTAGGTTTTTCTATGTATACTATCATATCATCTGCAAATAGTGAGAGCTTGACTTCTTCCCTTCCAATCTGTATTCCTTTGATTTCCTTTTCTGACCCACCTTGGACAGAGCTAGAAGGAATTATGTTAAGTGAGCTAAGTCAGAAAGATAAAGATGAGTATGGGATGATCCCACTCATCAACAGAAGTTGAGAAAGAAGATCTGAAAGGGAAACTAAAAGCAGGATCTGACTAAATTGAAAGTAGGGCACCAAAGTAAAAACCCTGTGGTGAGGGGTAGACATGCAGCTTCCTGGGCTGGGGGGGGGAGTTGGGGGGCGGGAATGGGACATAGTTTTTGGTGGTGAGAATGGTGTTTATGTATACTCCTAGTAAAGTGTAGTCATATAAATCACTAGTTAATCAATATGAAAGGGGGAAAATTAATTGTATGTCTCGAAGTTTTTTAAAACACAGACTGAATCTTTTTAATATATAGGCTGTGAATTTGATATGCGGACTCTCTCAAAACCCTAGACCAAGTAGATCAGAAGCAACCAATGGCACAGCTATATAGAAGATACTGGGTACTATACAGCAAACCCTAACAAAAGGACTTTTCAAAGTTAACCCAATTATAAATAATGTGATGATAACATTAACTATCCATTGTCTTTTTGAACCTAAAACAACAGGAACCTCACACCTCCACTATAGACCCTATATTTCCCCCATTCCTGGAACCTTAGGAATGGGCCCACTTTCCCGCATGCCTCTCCCAATCCATATCAAATAATTTTGCATCTGCTGATGGCAATCTAATCAACACAACGATTGCCACGTCAACATGCTTCAGCTCAGACTGTGTCCAGAGACTTCACATGTGGAATGACAACCCTTCAGCTTCATTACTCAGGTGAGACCTTTCCTTTCATAGTATTCTCTAATTCCATACCAGGTGATTCACTTTCTAACAAAGTCCCAAAACCTAGATATACACCAGTTTCTGTGAGAGAGAGCATATGTTCACACTTATCCATAAACTAGTGCAAAATATACCAGAAAGCAGAAGTACACTAGAGTTTGCAGTGAGTACCCCCCTAACACTTCCTCTGCACTATTCCAAGCTTTGGGTCCATGATTGCTCAACAATTTGGCTTTGTATGTTAACTCTCTTTTCAGCCACCAGGTTCCAGATGCCATCAGGATGCTGGCCAGGCTTCCCTGGACTGAAGACCCCACCAATATGTCCTAGAGCTCTGCTTCCCCAGAGACCCACCCTACTAGGGAAAGAGAGAGGCAGACTGGGAGTATGGATCGACCAGTCAATGACCATGTTCAGTGCAGAAGCAATTACAGAAGCCAGACCTTGCACCTTCTGCAACCCATAAGGACCCTGGGTCCATGCTCCCAGAGGGATGGAGAATGGGAAAGCTATCTGGGTAGGGGATGGGATATGGAGATTGGGTGGTGGGAATTGTGTGGAGTTGTACCCCTCCTACCCTATGGTTTTATTAATTTATCCTTTCTTAAATAAAAAATAAATTAAAAAATTTATTGCATAAACTACTGTGTTATTTCTCCTGACCCTGTGAATTCATTTTCTTTTGGACAATTTTCAAGGACAATAAGTAAATGTTAATGGAAAAATTTGAAATACTTTGAATTTCAGTACATGGTAAAAAGAAGTTCACTCGTCATTTGGAGTTCTTTTACCAATAACATAAAACAATAGTACATTATTAAAAAGGAGAGGTTAGTGAAATTTGCATATTAAATTGTTGACTCTTGGGCTATGAAGATTGGATCTAAGTGTGTTAACTTGGTGATAGTGTTGGTCATGTGAAATAACTACAGAACCTAGGAGATATTTTACAGGAAGATACAATGGGATTTAATGGTCGGTTAATTTAGGGAAGCAATGAGAATGAAATAATTCAATAGGAGTGTTTTTTTTTATCTTGAAAATTTACTAGAAATCAGGAGCTGATAGACAATGGCACATCCAACTCCAGGGAAGCTTCAGATAGGAAAAGCTTACTCTGGTTTCTTGGATGGTGAGAAATATTATTTAGCATATAGTACTCGAAATTTGGAGAAAGGTTGTGCGATATTATTTTCAAAATGTCAAGTTTATTCAACTTTGATTAGGAAGTCAAATTTATAGTTCCTTATGAATAAGTATTTTAGCTTTAATGAGTGCATTAAACAAATCAAAGACATGAATGTGAGTTTGTCTAGAAGAATACTCATTTCTCATAAAAGACCCAGGTCAATGCATTCTGCTATAACTTCATGAGATGTGGACTGTTAAAATTCTATCAATAAGAGAACATAATCTTGCCAGGGTTCTAATTGTTACTTCTAGGGTGATAACTGTTCTTTTAACTCATCTTCATTATCTAGAAAAATATCCAAGTCAACTGCTTTGATTTAGTTCATAAGGCCAAATCTGTTTGTTTAACTTGCAACTTGCCCCTTCTGAATACGTGAATACATACATAAATTGACCCTAAGGTAGAGATTTCAATTGCATTTGAATAACATAAGATGAAATAAAAAGGGGCCAGGTGGTGGTGCACCTGGTTGAGCACACACTTGACATGTGCACTTAACCAGGTGCGCCACCACCTAGCCCTCTAAGCATACGTTTCAGTGCACCAAGACTCAGGTTCTAGTCCTGGTCCCTACCTGCAGGGGAAGCTTTGAAAGTGGTGAAGTGGTGCAACAGGGGTCTCTCTGCCTCTCTCCCTCTCTGCATCCCCCAGCCTCTCAATTTCTGGCTGTCTCTATCCACCAAAGCTAATTAAAAAAAAAAAGGTAAAATAAAGAATGAAAATAATTCTGATACTTACGCCACCCACACATGCACATTCATTGTCAGAATCTCTGCTCCTTGGGCCCAGACAGTAGATCCTCTGGTAGAGTGTATAGAATATATATTACTGGGAGTTGGGCGGTAGCGCAGTGGGTTAAGCGCATATGGTGCAAAGCGCAAGGACTGGCGGAAGGATCCCGGTTAGAGCCCCCTGCTCCCCACCTGGAGGGGAGTCGCTTCACAGGCGGTGAAGCAGGTTGCAGGTGTCTGTCTTTCTCTCACCTTCTGTCTTCCCTTCCTCTCTCCATTTCTCTCTGTCCTATCCAACAACGATGACAATAATAACTACAACAATAAAACGAGGGCAACAAAATGGAATAAATAAATATTTAAATTACATAAAATAAAATAAAAGAATATATATTCCTGTTCTCAAAGACACAGGTTCAAGCCCCTAGTTCCCATCTATGGGGTGTTCATGAGTAGTGGAGCAGTGTTTCAGATGTCTTCCTTCCTCCCCAAAACTAACCCTCTATCAGAAATAAATAAACAAAAATAAATAATGTCTCCAGAGGTGGTGGAATTGTGGAGGCACTATGCCCCTAAGTTTTAAAATATTTATTTACTTTTTTAATATTTCTGACGTATGTAAGACCAAGACTTGAGCATGGAACTTTACGTTTGAGAATCCAAAGCTTTATCCACTGTGCCACCTCCTGGGACACAGCACAATCTTCAAACGTTGCCCAGGTTATCCCAATCTACATCAAGAGTTGTAAATCAGAACTCTAACTTTGTTATTGTCAGGGCCTTACTTCTATGAGGGATAGCTTTTCAATACTAAAAAAGAGACACAGAGATGGAAAGATACCAAGGCCCTGAATTTTCCTTCACTGTTGTGGGGACCAGTAGGTGTGAACCACAAAGCAAGAACCTTTCCAGTTGAACTATCTGACCAAAGACCGGGAAGTTAAGGAAAAACCATGCTGGAAGCATTTTTACTCTTTCCTGATCTTTAATCTCCTTTCCTAATTCCTAGTTAGCATCTGGCATTCTCCATGGATTAAGAATGCTAAAACAATGCAGCACATATGCTCCTGATCTTAGTAGAGGATATTATTTTCTCTGTGGACTCTCCTAAAATAAATTATCTACCATTTAAAAAATGGGGGTCGGCCGGTAGCACAGTGGGTTAAGTGCACATGGTGCAAAGCGCAAGGACCAGCATACTTAGGATCCCAGTTCCAGCCCCCAGCTCCGCACCTGCAGAGTGGTAGCTTCCCTGGCAGTGAAGCAGGTCTACAGCTGTCTATCTTTCTCTCTCCCCTCTGTCTTACGCTCCTCTCTCCATTTCTCTCTGCCATATCCAACAACAATGGCATCAATAACAACAATAATAATAATTACAACAACAAAGGCAACAAAACGGGAAAAAATAGCCTCCAGGAGGAGTGGATTCATGGTGCAGGCACCAAGCCTGAGGACTGTGTAGTTAATTTAGTTTTATTTCAATTTTGGACTATCACATTTTATTAATTTTTTTATTATTTATTTTCCCTTTTGTTGCCATTGTTAATTTTTTAATTGTTGTAGTTATTGTTGTTGTTCTTGATGTCATCATTGTTGGATAGGGCAGAGAGAAATGGAGAGAGGAGGGGAAGACAAAGAGGGGGAGAGAAACATAAACACCTGCAGACCTGCTTCACTGCCTTTGAAGCGAACCCCCTGCAGGTGGGGAACCTAGGGCTCCAACCGGGACCTCTTACACTTGTCCTTGTGCTTTGCACCATCTGCACTTAACCCAATGCACTACCACCCGACTCCCTCACGTTTTCTTTTTAGAAAGCATTTGTTAAGGATTTTTATGATTTGCAGAATTTAATCTGCAATGGGAATCCATCAGGAGGTTGCCTCCTTCCTTCTGACCCCTGGGGTTTGATTGGCAGGAACATATTTTCCTGTGGAGTTCAGCCAATGGCATTTGTGTATAACAAACAAGGCCACGTCTCAGGAAGGGTTTGGGCTGGATGACATGACAGGTACTTTGGCAGAAGCTTTCATTATTAAGCACACCATTGTAAATTATTAATAACACCGCATTGAGAGGACCTAGCAAAGTTGAAATGTTATACTGTGAGCCTTGCAAATGCTTAGAGTTAATATATTATTAAGTAGATCATTAAAGAATATAATTTGCAAATGTTATAGTGGGAATAGTCGTCCAAGGCCAACTGTGGCAAGTTTTACTTGATAATTTACATGATGTACACCAGGTGTAGAATCAGGAATAATAGATCAGGAACAGTTACCCTTACTACATAAGGGAGAATCTCAGGGACATAAACCATAAGAAAACATTTGACACCTACAACTTCAGAATGATTTCACAGAGAGGTTTTTAAAAGGATATCAGAGTAGGCTGATATGTCAATAAAAACTTAAGACTTGCTATGTTTTTCTGATTATTTTTCCAATGCTTCCTCTTAAAGCAGGTGACAAAGTCTCTATCAGTTCAAGATTTCCAGTTCTTTCTATGATTGTTTCCATGATTTATCCTCTCCTGTCTCCCAACTTCACATGAAAGACCATTTGTGAAATGACTGAACAGGAATACAGGTCTAGGGCTTTGCCATTGATAAATTATGTAATATCTTGAGTGCACCTTTTCTCTTGGGGATAATTAGATATACTGCTATCCTGACTACTATAGAATAAAAGGACATAAAAGTGTAAAGGGGACCATATGTATGAGCATACTACTCTTCAGGGTTATGGCCCTATTACCTCTTTTACAATATTGCTTTCTTAATACTCATCTGAATTCTCTTTGTGTCCTTGGAACATCCTCAACCTATGTAACCTAAACAAATACAAAATACACACACGCACTTCCTAAAGCTACACCTATGCTATCTATTGTCTTCATTTGTCTCATTCTCATTTCAATCAAAGTCCTCAACTACCACTCCAGTTTGCCAAGTCTCTCATGATAATTTTTATGTTGTACACCTGTTATAGAAAGTACTAGATCAGGAAAGTTGTCCTTGCTACACAGGGAAGAATTACACGGGCATAAATCATAAGGAAACATTTGACTGAGCTTCAGAATGACTTCATAGCATCATCTTCTTTTACCTAACTTATTTTGTTGGCATTCTTATTTAAGGTCATTTGTAAATTTCATGTTATCAAATATAAAAGGGAGATATTTTCTAGTTCGTTTTCTTAATATTTATTTATTTATTTTTTACTAGAGCACTGCTTAGCTCTAGTTTATGCTGATGCACAGGATTAAATCTGTAATTTTGAAGCCTCAGGCAATCAAAGTCATTTTGCATACATATTATGCTATCTCCCTTGCCTCTAGTTCTTTTATTACTTTTAAATACCCTCAACTGTGACACCATCTTCCCAGACAATACTTCTAGCCTACCTGCATGTTAGCTGCTGGACTCAGTTAAAAATTAGTAAAGTCATGGGCCCCTTGGAATATACCTAAAATAGACTTCCTTTCAACATGAAGACCACACATTTCATCTGCTATACTTTTACCTTTAAGTTCCTGATTATTAAACAAATTTTTCTGCTGCCATGATTTGCCAACCTGACTTCCCTGGGCAGAGGACCTCACCAATGTGTCCTAGAACCCCACCTCCCTGCTGTACTATGGAAAGATAGAAAAAGGCTGGGTGTATGGATTAACCTGTCAATGCCCACGTCCAGCAAAGAAGCAGTTACAAAAGCCAGGCCTTGCATATTCTGCTACCTATAAAGGTCCATACTCCCAGCGGAGTAAAGAATAAAGAAACTTTCAGGAGTCGGGCGGTAGTGCAGCGGGTTAAGTGCAGGTGGCACAAAGCACAAGGACCAGCATAAGGGTTCCGGTTCGAGCCCCCAGCTCCCCACCTGCAGGGGAGTCACTTCACAGGCAGTAAAGCAGGTCTACAAGTGTCTATCTTTCTCTCCACCTCTCTGTCTTCCCCTCCTCTCTCCATTTATCTCTGTCCTATCCAACAACAATAGCATCAGTAATAACAATAATAACTACAACAATAAAAACAAGGGCAACAAAAGGGAATAAATAAATATTTTAAAAAAGGAATGGAGAAACTTCCAATGGAGGGGATGAGAAATGGCACTCTGGTAGTGGGAACTGTATGGAATGTACACCTCTTATACCACAATCTTGTTAATAATTATTAAATCACTAATACAAATTTTTAAAAATATTTTAATATGGTTGATCAAATTCTGCTTCTTGATACTTTCCCTTTTTTGGATACACTCCCTAAATTCCTCCAGTTGTCTGAAAAGGTTACTACATTCAAATATATAGGACCATCATTGTTTTGCCTGGCTATTAGCTGTTGGCATAATGACAAATTGGGAATATCTCTATTTTCTTCTCCATTTCATATTGCTTTCTCCTTAACAATTGCAGACAATTCTCTTCTTGGTCCTTATTCATGAAATAAGTTAACTGTAGTCTGAATTCATATATGTATTCCTAAGACACTCCCTCTCAAGTGCACACATACAGAACTCACTAATATCATCCTCAAAACCATTATCTTCAATTATACTCATACTAATTCCTGGAAGTCTTTTTATTTAAGTCTTCTGTCTCTTTCAATGGAATTTAATCTTATTCATTCTGTTCTTCAGACCAGAAATTATTTGGCCCTGGTATCATTCTTTCCTGGAGACTCTATGTTTAGCTTAATTCTTTTTTTTTAATTTCTAAAGGTCTAGACTTCACTCACTTCTCTGAATTTTCACTGCCTTCATTCTAGTCCAGGATATTATTCTCTCACACATGGATTCCTAGAACATTTTCTCCAATATTGCTCACATCCACTTTGCCATTCTGTTGCTGGCTCTCCAAACTGCAGCCAAAGTGATGCTATCATGATAGAACTTTGCTCATTGTATTTTTTTTATCATAATAGAATTTTGCTCATTGTATTTTCCTTATTGACTAAGATATCTGAGTAATATTAAATTCCTGAGAAATACAATTATTGACTGCTCATAAAGTTTCCCCCATGCAGGTGGTAGTCCTTGAGCATGGTAACTTGTGCATTCAACCAGCTATACCACCACCTGGCCCCTAGTCATCAGGTGGTTTTTGTTTTCTTTAATTTTACCAAAACACTGCTCAGCTCTGGCCTATGATAGTGCAGGGGGTTTAACCTGGGACTTGGGAACCTTAGGCACGGGATCTAGTTGCATAACCATTATACTATCTACCCCTGTCCAATCATTAGCTTTTTATCAGTTTGAAAAAGCACAAGCTTCAGTATATATGTCAAGACTTCTTTCCTCAAGTAAACATCCCCATTTATTCTAAATTTCCTTTGAATAGTCTCTCAGTACTTTATTTATTTTTTGTTTCACAATCATATGTTTACTATGTTTTTGTTAGTGTGTGACTAATGTCCCAGTGAAGCAAATCCAGTGAGGAATATGTAGATTTCTTCTCTTTACTGTTGACTTCCTAAGATATTGAGTGATATGTGTCCAATATTAAAGATCAGAAATTATTATTGTAAAAATAAATATATTAACAAATAGTCATCTTAAAGTTAATTCAATATTCATAAATGTGATATTTAAATATGTTTATAGATACTTTATGGTAAAATTTAAGAAAAATCTAGAGTAAAACATATGAGAATAGAGAGTCGATATCAGTGCCTTACTAACAAAAAGACAATGTCATTAAAAAATGAGTGAAAGGGAGTCGTGCTGTAGCGCAGTGGGTTAAGCGCAGGTGGCATAAAGCACAAGGACCAGCATAAGGATCCGGGTTCAAGCCCCGGCTCCCCACCTGCAGGGGAGTTGCTTTACAGGCGGTGAAGCAGGTCTGCAGGTGTCTATCTTTCTCTCCTTCCTCCTCTCTGTCTTCCCCTCCTCTCTCCATTTCTCTCTGTCCTATCCAACAACGACAACAACAATAATAACTACAACAATAAAAAAGGGCAACAAAGGGAATAAATAAATATTTTTAAAAAATGAGTGAAAGAGATAGCTCACCAAAGGTGATATCCAGATGGCCAATAGGCATAATCTATGCAGACCCATGTTCCCACTAGGGTTATTTGTAATGGCCAGCTTTTAGACAAGATGTATGTCCAACTGATGAATGACTAAATAAACTGTGCCATATACACACAAGGGAATAGCACACAGCTCTACGAAACTGTGATGCATAATCCTTTGCTGCAACACCAGTGGAACTAGAAGGAATCATATGGAGTGAAATAAGTCAGAAGGAGAAGGACAGATACCAGTTGATCTCACTCACTGATGGAACCTAAGAAACAAAGCAAAGGACTATACAAGGTGAATTTTCAGTGGACTGTGGTCTATTACAACAAAGCTGAAGGCACAGAAAGGGAAGAGGGGAGAACTAAAGGGGGTAGCAGGTTAAGTCCTCTATGATGGAACAAGACAATGGTTTGGTTGAGGTTAAAATATTGATATCTGAACCAGAAGTGAGGAAGATGGCGGCCTGAGAAGTTGCTGACAGCGAGCGCTCTGACCGCATCGTCGGCAACGGTAGGATTTTCTGCCTTTAGCAGGCCAGTTAATAAGGGGTGACACCAAAGAGTGGGTACAATTTAATTTGGGTTAAGAATTAGAGTAAAGGTGACACGGACTAGCGGGGCTCCACAATTCCCAGGGCGCCGGGCAAGGAGAGTGCGCCGGGCATTGTCCTCCGCCCGCCCAGGAAGGCGGCTCCTCCGCCGGTTGCAGAGCGCGGCGGGCAGAGGACCTGGAGAGAGCACTTTAGCTCGGGGGCTTCCTCTTGGGAGAATCCAGGGTCCACCGCGACCCTGAGAGCAGATCCAAAGACTTCTTGAGTATAGCTCTCATTGGATCAAAGGATTTGGAGCTAGTTTTCATTTTTGAGAAATCCTTTAAAGAAGTCTGGAGGGCGGGGTTTCCCGGAAGATGGCGGACTACGGAGAAGCGGCTAGCCTTTGAGCTCCGGACACATCTCGTGTAAACAATAGGATTTTCTGCCTTTAGCAGGCCAGCCAATAAGGGGCCAAGCAGTCATACCAAGGAGGTGTCTATAACTTAATTTGGGTTAAGAATTAGAGTAGGGGAAAAAAAATTCTTTTTTCTTCCTTTAAATTTTCAAGCATACATCCTTCCCGCCGCCCCCCCCCCCCACCATAAGCAGTGCCTGGGACCAGCTACTAGCAGGATACCCCATACCACCAAACAGGGTTTTTTTTTTTTTTTTTTTTTTAACCTCACTGATACACATTTGGGAAGTTCCTCGCACTGCTCTTTAATTACAACCCTTCTTCTTATATTCTCCCTTTTCTCTCTCTTATCTCTCTCTATCTCTTTTTTTATTTTTTATTATTACTATTTTTTTTTATCCTGTCATACACTTCTTTCTTCTTTGCCTTTCTGAATTTGTGAATTACTTTGGGGAAGAAATCTGACCCAGAGTGGACTTTCTATGTGTGTATCTCTGCTCTAGTTCCCTTTACACTCTTGTTACCCCTAGAATATACACTGGATAGTAGATTTGCATAACTGTCTATTCTTGCTATCCTCTCTTTCTTTTCTCTTTCTTCACTGGGATTTGGTTACTATTTTTTCACGGACTGGAGAAATTTTTTGGCTAACTGGTAATGATTAAACTCCTTCAATACTTACTTCAGTTGCTAC
This sequence comes from Erinaceus europaeus, assembly GCF_950295315.1. Lineage (NCBI taxonomy): Eukaryota > Metazoa > Chordata > Mammalia > Eulipotyphla > Erinaceidae > Erinaceus > Erinaceus europaeus. The sequence goes on from NC_080164.1 coordinate 90,784,893, forward strand.
TGTAATTCCGGAGGTTGGTGAGTGCAATTGTCATAAAGGTATTTAGTACAGTGCTACTTGTGCTCACAACACAACAACTGAGGAACAACAGAGCATTAAAAAAAAAGAGAGAGAGAGAAACACATAAATAAAAAAAATATGGGTAGATTAAAAACAAATAAAACTGCTACCCCAATGAATGAAGACAAGAGCCCAGAAGAAACCATAAATCAATCAGAAGTAACCATAGATAAGAAAAGTATGCAAGCAATAATAAACTTATTAATCACAGAAATGAAAACAACATTGGAGGAAAGGAATGGCAGTATTAGGGAAACAACAGTTGAGACCCCCAAGGAAAATACTGATTATCTTGAGACAATTAGAGAACTGAAAGCTGAAATAGCTGTAATGAAGAAAGAAGCTGAGGCAAGGGAAAGCAGACTAACAGAAGCAGAAAACAGAATTAGTCAGACAGAGGATGAGTTAGAGAAAACTAAGAAAGAGGTGAAAGAGCTTAAAAAGAGATTGAGAGACACTGAAAACAACAACAGAGACATATGGGATGATCTCAAAAGAAGTAACATTCGTATAATTGGCCTGCCAGAGGAAGAAAGAGAGGAAGGGGAAGCAAACATTCTAGAGGAAATAATACAAGAAAATTTCCCAGACCTGAATAACAGAAAGGATATCAAGGTGCAAGAGGCCCAGAGAGTACCAAACAGAATCAACCCAGACCTGAAAACACCAAGACACATCATAGTCACAATGAGAAGAAGTAAGGATAAAGAAAGGATCCTAAAGGCTGCAAGAGAGAAACAAAAAGTCACATACAGGGGAAAACCCATAAGACTTTCTGCAGATTTCTCCACTCAAACTCTAAAAGCCAGAAGGGAGTGGCAAGATATCTATCGAGCCCTGAATGAAAAAGGGTTTCAACCAAGGATTATATATCCTGCTAGACTTTCATTCAAGCTAGATGGAGGGATCAAAACCTTCTTAGACAAACAACAGTTAAAGGAGGCAACTATCACCAAGCCGGCCCTGAAAGAGGTACTAAAAGACCTCTTATAAACAAGAACATCACTATAATACTGGTAATATATCAGAGTAAACAAATCGTTTTTTTAGAACAATGGCACTACAATACATTAAATCCATAATATCAATAAATGTCAATGGCTTAAACTCACCCATCAAAAGGCACAGGGTGGGGGGATGGATCAGAAAACATAACCCAACCATATGCTGCTTGCAAGAATCCCATCTGTCACAACAAGATAAACACAGACTTAAAGTGAAAGGATGGAAAACTATCATACAGGCTAACGGTCCACAAAAAAGGGCAGGAACAGCCATTCTCATCTCAGACACGATAGATTTTAAATTAAATAAAGTAAGAAAAGATAGGCAAGGACATTACATAATGATTAGAGGATCAATCAGCCAAGAAGACTTAACAATTATTAACATCTATGCACCCAACGAGGGACCATCTAAATACATTAAACACCTACTGACAGAATTTCAAAAATACATCAATAGTAATACAATAATAGTGGGAGACTTCAATACGCCACTCTCACACTTAGACAGATCAACAAAGCAGAGAACCAATAAAGATACAAGAGAATTGAATGAAGAGATTGACAGACTAGACCTCTTGGACATTTTCAGACTCCTCCACCCCAAAAAACTGGAATACACCTTCTTTTCAAATCCACATAACACATACTCAAGGATAGACCACATGTTAGGCCACAAAGACAGCATCAATAAATTCAAGAGCATTGAAATCATCCCAAGTATCTTCTCAGACCACAGTGGAGTAAAACTAACTTTTAACAACAAACGGAAAATTATTAAAAGACATAGAATTTGGAAACTAAACAACATGCTCCTTAAGAACCACTGGGTCAGACACTCAAAAGGAAACTCAAATGTTCCTGGAAACTAATGAAAATGAAGACACAACCTATCAAAATATTTGGGACACAGCGAAAGCAGTACTGAGAGGGAAACTTATAGCCATACAATCACATATTAAACACCAAGAAGAAGCCCAAATGAACGACCTTACTAGACACCTCAAGGACTTAGAGGAAGAGGAACAAAGGAACCCTAAAGCAACCAGAAGGACAGAAATCACTAAAGTTTGAGCAGAAATAAACAACATCGAAAATAAAAGAACCATACAAAAGATCAATGAAGCCAAATGTTGGTTCTTTGAAAGATTAAACAAAATTGACAAACCCCTAGCCAGACTCACCAAACAAAAAAGAGAGAAGACTCAAATTAATAGAATTGTAAACGATGCAGGAGATATCACAACTGACACCACAGAAATCCAGAGAATTCTGCGAAACTTCTATAAAGAACTATATGCCACCAAGCTAGAGAATCAGGAAGAAATGGAACAATTCCTAGAAACCTATGCACTTCCAAAACTGAACCAAGAAGAACTACAAAATCTAAATGCACCAATCACAGACAAAGAAATTGAAACCGTTATTAAGAATCTCCCCAACAACAAAAGTCCTGGACCAGATGGCTTCACAAATGAATTCTACAAAACTTTCAGGAAACAGTTAATACCCATACTTCTTAAGCTATTCCATAAGATTGAAGAAACAGGAATAGTCCCTTCCACCTTTTATGAAGCCAACATCACCCTGATACCAAAAGCTGATAGGGACAGAACAAAAAAGGAAAACTACAGACCAATATCTCTGATGAACATAGATGCCAAAATATTAAACAAGATCTTGGCCAACCGGATACAGCAACACATCAAAAAGATTGTTCATCATGACCAAGTGGGATTCATCCCAGGAATGCAAGGCTGGTTCAACATCCGTAAATCAATCAATGTCATTCATCACATCAATAAAAGCAAAGCCAAAAACCACATGATTATCTCAATAGATGCAGAGAAAGCCTTTGACAAAATCCAACACCCATTCATGCTCAAAACTCTACAGAAAATGGGAATAGATGGGAAATTACTCAAGATAGTGGAGTCTATATATAGCAAACCTACAGCCAACATCATACTCAATGGAGAGAAGCTGAAAGCATTCCCCCTCAGATCGGGGACTAGACAGGGCTGTCCACTGTCACCGTTACTCTTCAACATAGTATTGGAAGTTCTTGCCATAGCAATCAGGCAAGAGAAAGAAATCAAAGGGATACAGATTGGAAGGGAAGAAGTCAAGCTCTCACTATTTGCAGATGATATGATAGTATACATAGAAAGACCTAAAGAATCCAGTAGAAAATTACTGGAAGTTGTTAGGCAATATAGCAAGGTATCAGGCTACAAAATCAATGTACAAAAATCAGTGGCAATTCTTTATGCAAACACTAAATCTGAAGAAGAAGACATCCAGAAATCACTCCCATTTACTGTTTCAGCAAAATCAATCAAATACCTAGGAATAAAGTTGACCAAAGAAGTGAAAGACTTGTATACTGAAATCTATGAGTCGCTACTCAAGGAGATAGAAACTGATACCAAGAAATGGAAAGATATCCCATGCTCATGGATTGGAAGAATAAATATCATCAAAATGAATATTCTTCCCAGAGCCATATACAAATTTAATGCAATACCCATCAAAGTTCCACCAAGCTTCTTTAAGGGAACAGAACAAACACTACAATCATTTATCTGTAACCTGAAAACACCTAGAATTGCCAAAACCATCTTAAGGAAAAGAAACAGAAATGGAGGCATCACACTCCCAGACCTTAAACTATATTATAAAGCCATCATCATCAAAACAGCATGGTACTGGAACAAAAATAGGCATACAGACCAGTGGAACAGAATTGAAAGCCCAGAAGTAAATCCCAACACCTATGGGCATCTAATCTTTGATAAGGGGGCCCAAAGGATTAAATGGAAAAAGGAGGCTCTCTTCAATAAATGGTGCTGGAAAAACTGGGTTGAAACATGCAGAAGAATGAAATTGAACCACTTTATCTCACCAGAAACAAAAATCAACTCCAAATGGATCAAAGACCTAGATGTCAGACCAGAAACAATCAAATACTTAGAGGAAAACATTGGTAAAACACTTTCCCACATACACCTCAAGGACATCTTTGATGAATCAAACCCAATTGCAAGGAAGACCAAAGCAGAAACAAACCAATGGGACTACATCAAATTGAAAAGCTTCTTCACATCCAAAGAAACTATTAAACAAACAGAGAGACCCCTCACAGAATGGGAGAAGATCTTCACATGCCAGACATCAGAAAAGAAACTAATCACCAAAATATATAAAGAGCTCAGCAAACTTAGCCGCAAAAAAGCAAATGACCCCATCCAAAAATGGGCAGAGGAAATGAACAAAACATTCACCACAGAGGAGATCTAAAAGGCTAACAAACATATGAAAAACTGCTCTAGGTCACTGATTGTCAGAGAGATGCAAATCAAGACAACACTAAGATACCACCTCACTCCTGTAAGAATGGCATACATCAAAAAGGACAGCAGCAACAAATGCTGGAGAGGATGTGGGGACAGAGGAACCCTTTTACATTGCTGGTGGGAATGTAAATTGGTACAGCCTCTGTGGAGAGCAGTCTGGAAAACTCTCAGAAGGCTAGACATGGACCTTCCATATGACCCAATAATTCCTCTCCTGGGGTTATACCCCAAGGACTCCATAACACCCAACCAAAAAGAGGTGTGTACTCCTATGTTCATAGCAGCACAATTCATAATAGCTAAAACCTGGAAGCAACCCAGGTGCCCAACAACAGATGAATGGCTGAGAAAGCTGTGGTATATATACACAATGGAATACTATGCAGCTATCAAGAACAATGAACCCACCTTCTCTGACCCATCTTGGACAGAGCTAGAAGGAATTATGTTAAGTGAACTAAGTCAGAAAGATAAAGATGAGTATGGGATGATCCCACTCATCAACAGAAGCTGACTAAGAAGATCTGAAAGGGAAACTAAAAGCAGGACCTGATCAAATTGTAAGTAGGGCACCAAAGTAAAAACCCAGTGGTGAGGGGTAGGCATGTAGCTTCCTGGGCCAGTGGGGTGTGGGAGTGGGCGGGAGGGATGGGTCACAGTACTTTGGTGGTGGGAATGGTGCTTATGTACACTCCTAGCAAAATGTAGACATATAAATCAGTAGCTAATTAATATAAGAGGGGGAAATCAATTGTATGTCTCAAAGTTTCTCAAAAGACAAACTGAATCTTTTTAATATATAGGCTATGTATTTGATATGCGGACTCTCTCAAAAGCCTAGACCAAGTAGATTAGAAGCTTCCAATAGCACAGCTATATACAAGATACTGGGTACTGTCCAGCAAACCATAACAAAGGGACTTTTCAAAGTTAACCCAATTAACAAATAATGTGATGATAATATTAACTATTGAGTGTCTTTTTGAACCCTAAGACAGCAGGAACCTCACATCTTCACTATAGAGCCCCTACTTCCCCCAGTCCTGGAACCCTTGGATAGGGCCCACTTTCCCGTATGCATCTCCCAATCCAAACCAAATAACATTGCATCTGCCGATCACAACCTAACCAAAGCAACGATTGCTACCTCAACATGCTTCACCTCAGAATGTATCCAGAGACTTCACGTGTGGAATGACAACCCTTCAGCTTCATTACTCGGGTGAGACCTTTCCTTTAATAGTACACTCTAATTTCATCTCAGGTAGTTCACTTTCTAACAAAGTCCCATAACCTAGATATACACCAGTTTCTGTGAGAGAGAGCTTATGTGCACACGTATCCATAAACTACTGCAAAATATATACCTGAAAGCAGGACTACACTAGAGTTTGCAGTGAGTACCTCCCTAACACTTCCTCTCCACTATTCCAAGCTTGGGATCCATGATTGCTCAACAAATTGTTTGGCTTCATATGTTAACTCTGTTTTCAATCACCAGGTTCCAGATGCCACCAGGATGCTGGCTAGGCTTCCCTGGATTGAAGACCCCACCAATGTGTCCTGGAGCTCAGCTTCCCCAGAGTCACACCCTACTAGGGAAAGAGAGAGGCAGACTGGGGGTATGGACCGACCAGTCAACGCCCTTGTTCAGCGGGGAAGCAATTACAGAAGCCAGACCTTCTACCTTCTGCATCCCTCAACGACCCTGGGTCCATGCTCCCAGAGGGATAGAGAATGGGAAAGCTATCAGGGGAGGGGGTGGGTTATGGGGATTGGGTGTTGGGAATTGTGTGGAGTTGTATCCCTCCTACCTTATGCTTTTGTTCACTAATCCTTTCTTAAATAAAAAATTAAAAAAAAAAAAAAAAGAATACCTAACCACCAAAAAAAAAAAAAAAAAATATTGATATCTACTTTGGAGAAATGTGGGAGTGCACTCTGATGACAACAATAATCCTGTAAGTCAACAATTCCTCAATAAAGTAATACTGAAGTTGGGAAAGAAAAGCAGATTATCAGTGGCATTTTACAAATCTTGGGTTAATAATGAATGCTAAATATTTATTTTTTTATCAGGTACAGTTTTATGTTCTTCAAGTTAAAAAATAAAAAGTACATAAGAGAATATTAATGCCTTCTACCTATATCAAATTAATTATGGTATTAAGTATTAGTTATATATGCTCTAAAAGAATTTTCTATCTGAAAAAAGTTAGCTTGACTAGTGAAGCTAGTCAAGCAACAACAATACAAAAACTTTGATTCAGATTTTGCATCTTGAGTCTAGATTCAGATACTAGAAACTATATAGTCCAGAATTTTGGCTCATATCTAACCTACCATATTCTCCTAACTCTGAAAATAAGTGTGAAAACCTTTTAATATATCTGTTCTAAATACTCATATTTGTCAATATTTTGTATTATTGTGGGTATCTTTGGATGTTTTCTTTTGTTTTTGAAATTCTGCTTTCATCCTACTCACTGCTTTTTGAAGTACTGACAAGTGGAAGAAAGCACCTAATAGTTAACCTAAGATCTTTTCAGTATAAATTGTCCGTCTCTCTCCAGCTCTTTTTATTAAAAAAGAAAAATCATAGTTTCTTTGATCCTCTGAGATCTTAAACATCTTAGATCATCAGGTACTTTGGAAATCATGTTTAAAATGAAAATTACCATAGTTCAATGTTATTTCACAGATATTTAAAGACAAAAGTTGAATATATGTGTATATATATATACATATATATATATATCTTATTGAGACTGTTATCCACAAAATAATGTTTTACCTAAATACACTGGTTATTCTTTTGTCTAAGTATAATTATAACCAGATCATTTTTGCCCTATCCTTTTTATTGCCACTCTTTGATTTTTATTCTTCCATAAGAATGTATTTTTTGGGAGTGTAAAATTAAGGTTTAAAAAGTCTTCTGAGACCTTATAAGCTGTTTAACATGATGCAAATAAATATGAATAAAGGGCTAGTGATATAACATAACAGTTTACACAACAAATTCTTATGTCTGAGATCCCAGAGGCCCCAGGTTCAAATTTCTAGGACTACCATAATCAAAACAGAGCAGTACCTTGCCAATAAATGACATAATATAATTCCTGCATCACCGTAAGCCAGAGCTGATCAGTGCTCTGGTAAAAAAAAATAAATAAATAAATCTGGGATCAGTGAGATAGCTCACCTATTAGGCCACCCTATTTAAAAAAAAAAGTTGCTTTTGAGCGGCAGAATCTTGCATATCCAGGAAAAGAAAGAAAGAAACTTAGATATGATGAAAAAAAATCTATTTGAATTTTAAAATAAGTGACTAAGTGGAGGGGAACATTAGAAGAAATATGCTAATTGAATTTTAATTTTTCCATTAGGTCATTCCAACAATGATCATATTGTCAAATACAGAACTGTTCCTCAAAATAAAAACAAGATAATAAGCAGAGAGTGCCCTAGAATACTACCATTGCAAAGAGGAATCCAAGCCTGGGTCCTTGCACATTATAACCTGTGCACTCAACCAGGCGTGACACCACCTGGCCTCTAAAGATATGATGCTTTTATCTAAAAGCACAAACATCTGATGTGAGCCTTGACTAAATCTATATATTGTCAGGTTGCTCAGTTGTGTATTTTGAACATCCAGCTAATAGTATTTTCATATATATATATATATATATATATATATATTTTTTTTTTTTTAAATTCTTACAAACTCCCTCCCTCCAGCCTGAATTGTGAACAATTTCTGAGTGCCTCATGGATACTCTTAGCCAGCTGCTATGATATTCCACATACAGAGAATATAATTTACTTTTCTTTCCTCCAGTGATCTGTTAATGGATTATTTTTACTTAAGTTCATATAATGTCATTTTTTCCCTGCAGAGTGAAAAGAAAATTGTAAACAAGAAAACCCAGTAAGTACTTGATTTTGATTGTATGCTTTGCATCATTCCCATAGAGATGTAAGTACCCCCAGGGAGGAAATATTGAGCTAGGAAATGAATGAACAGCAAGTGCTCAAAAGAGTTCTTAATTTTAGAGGTAAAGTCAACTTCCCATTATTCTGAGTAGAAGCATGCCAAACAAGACTCCTCTGGTCTTAAACAAAGCAAATGCTCTCTATTCTGACCCTATAGTCATCATGGATCCTACTGTTCTACCATCCCCAGAAATAATGGATGAACATAGTTCATTAAACGGGATCCTTCATATTCTTAAATCTGGAAGAATTAAAAAGTCCATTATTCATTGAAATAACCCCTACTGATGTTTTTTAGTTAGTCTCCACTTGCTTGCTTTTAATGATGAGGGCCATCCCTAAAGCTAAGAACCTGAGCATTTCAGCAGTTGGTATGTTAGAAAATCAAGATAAATTGCTTTCATCCTGCTTCAGAACAGTTTCATAAAAGATGCAAGTAAAGGGAGTCGGGCGGTAGTGCAGCGGGTTAAGTGCACATGGCACAAAGTACAAGGACCGTGTAAGGATCCTGGTTCCAGCCCCAGGCTCCCCACTTGTAGGGGAGTTGCTTCACAGGCAGTGAAGCAGGTCTGCAGGTATCTACCTTTCTCTTCTCCTCTGTCATCCCCTCCTCTCTCCATTTCTGTCTGTCCTATCCAACAACAACATCAATAATAACTACAACAAAAGGAAATGAATAAATAAGTATTTTTTAAAAATATGCAAGTAAAAAACACAGCTACATTGATTGATCCCATCGTGAAAAAGTTAAAAGATCTAAAATGAAGGGAAATACAGTCATATTAACCAAATGTATATAGGCTGAATGACAATAAAATTTTTTGAAAATTCTTTGGATTGAATTTATAGGAAACATCTTTCTCCTATAGCCCTTAAAATTATATTTTCAAATATTATTTAACAGCATGGGATTTAGTCATTGTTCATTTTCAACTGAAATTAAACCCCTAAAAGGACCCCAAAGTTTAAAGTACTTGGTAAGACCTTTGGGGAACTGGGGAAGGGAAGCCATGGGATTGAGGAACTGAATAAGAAAAGCAAAGCCACAGAATCTAGATATAGATTAGGGCCTATGAGACAAAACACATGTACAAATGTACCCATATGTTTTTTTTAAATTTTATTTATTTACTTCTTTTTGTTGCTCTTGTTGTTTTATTGTTGTAGTTATTATTGTTGTTGTTATTGATGTCATCCTTGTTGGATAGGACAGAGAGAAATAGAGAGAGGAGGGGAAGACAAAGGGGGAGAGAAAGATACCTGCAGACCTGCTTTAGCGCTTGTGAAGCGACTCTCCTGCAGGTGGGGAGCCCAGGGCTTGAACAAGGATCCTTATAATGGTCCTTGTGCTTTGCACCACCTGTGCTTAACCTGCTATTCTACAGCCCGACTCTCGTACCCATAAGTTTCTTAAAACAAAAGTGCACAGTATTTTGCAGTGACCCAAAATAGCAAGAAAGTAGTAAGACCTAAAAAAAAAATGACACTGTAAAATGGTATTTATATATTTTTCTCATATTTGGGAGCTACTCTTAGCCCTGATCCAGCTTTCTAATCCTATTTCCAACTCTGACACCATCTCCCCAGACAATACTTTTGGCCAACCTGCATATTACTTGTCATGCTCAGGCAAAAATTAGTAAAGTCATGGGCCCCTTGGAATATACCTAACATAGACCTACTAGCATTTTCCAAAATGGAAATCTCAAATATTCATCTGCTATATCCTTGCCTTTAGGTTCACGACTATTAAACAATTTGTTCTGCTTTATATACTAATGCTATTTCAGCCACCAAGTTGCAGATGCTACCATGACACCAACCTGACTTCCCTGGACAGAGAACTTCACCAGTGTACCCTGGACCCCCACTTTCCCAGAGCCCTGACCCACTAGGGAAAGACAGAAACAGGCTGGGAGTATGGATTGAACTGCAAATGCTTATGTCCAGTAGAGAAAAAATTACAGAAGACAAACCCTTCTACCCCATAATGATCCTGGGTCCATGCTCCCAGAGGGATAAAGAATAGGAAAGCTTCCGATGGAGGAGATGGGATATGGAACTATGGTGTTGGAAATTGTGTGGAATTGTACCCCTCTTACCCTATGGTCTTGTCATTATTTTTTTTTCTTTTATAAATAAGTTACTAATAAGGAAAATAAACCATAGAAGAAAAAAAAACTTATTTCAAGCAGTTGGTGTGTGAACTACAAACTAAAATAAACAGCCTCAAGATTTGGGTCTCTCTCCCCTATTTGTGTCAGACCTGAAGTCTTTGAAGTTGCCCCCCCCACACACACACAGTTGGTTACTTGCTATTAAATTAATTTCCTTACTAACCTGACTAGTAGTATATTGATTATTCAGAAGAAGAGGAAGGGGAGATTTCCTTTGTACACTGACACCTGCAAAGTGTTTTATTACAGATACTTTATAGTAGTGAACTTGTCTCTAAGACCTTGGGAGAAGTATGGTGGTATTGGGGAGAAAAAAAATGGAGGGGATAGGACAGGGAACTCTGGTGGTGGGAACTGTATGGAATAGAGTTATCTTAGAATCATTATCTTACAATTCTGTTGATCATGACTAAACCACTAATAATAAAACTTAAAAAACAACAACAGGCAGAGGGTAGATAGCATAATGTGTTGTTAAAATTTCGGAAGGCTCTTGCTGGCCGGGCTAGCTTCACGGCGGGTAACAGAGACGCGGAGACAACGACTGGGCAGGGCAGCTGTATTTCTTTATTCAGGAACAACGATTCATAAACTAAGACAAACTAATCACCAAACAAAACTCTGCTGTCTCTTTGCGGCGGCACAAACACTCTCTCTTACTCTGTAACTCGGGAACTCTCCAACTCTGGAACTCTGGAACTCTCGTACTGGGGAACCCTCTGAAACTCTGACACACTGGAACTCTCTCTTACTCTGTAACCCTGAAACTCTCGAACTCAGGAACTCAGGAACTCTCCAACTCTGGCACTCTCGAACTCAGGAACCCTCTCCCACTCTGGAACTCTCGTACTGGGGAACCCTCTGAAACTCTGGCACTCTTGAACTCAGGAACCCTCTCCCTTACTCTGGAACTCTCGTACTCGGGAACCCCCTGAAACTCTGGCATTCTCGAACTCAGGAACCCTCTCTCGGGGTTCCTTGGGGCGGGGCCAAGCAGGCCCGCGAAATTAATTGGACTGATCCAATTCTCTTGGCGGGGGGAGGGCTAGAACAAACCAATGTAAAGCATACGACAATAATGGTTATGCAAAGAGATTCTAATGCTTGAGGCTCCAAAATCCCAGGTTCAATCCCCAACACCACCATAAGCCAGAGCTGAGCAGTGCTCTGGTTAAAATAATAATAATAAAAAAATAAAAAAGATAAATAATTGATATTAAAACAACAACAAAACAGGAAATTCAGCAATCTGCTTCCAAATGCTTCAGAGCTTTGCCATCTGTAAATTTAAATCAAGACTCATTCAAATTTTAACTAGCTTGATCACTATAGGTTCTGATCCATTTGACTTTGATGTTTGAAGAGCAACTTTTTCAAGGGACTGGCTATATATCATTGCAGTTTTTCCAAAGAGAAGAAAACTTTTTCACATTTCTTGGACACACATAGTTGTAGATTTAGTCTGTGTAACTGTAACAGAGAAACTCCCATTTTATTGTTTTGGGGAGAGTTGCTCTGTTCCTGTTACTCCATTGGCATGCCTCTCTGAGAAACTACCAATTTATTTCAAAGAACTTCGTACTTATGTGGCAATAAGAGGGCTTTGAACTTGTCTACAGTCCTGTTATCAAAGACTCAGCAATGAGAAGATACAGTTTCCAATGCCCTCAATTTGATGTAGGTCTGCAATGGAAAAAAATGTAATTATATCTAGCCATTGCAGAAAGACCTTTAGCAATGAGACCCATCTGATGTGGCAAATTTAGACTTGCTGTTTAGACAGTCTGAGTGATGTCACCAACAGCCTAGCAGCAATTCTCCATGGAGAAACTAGAAATACTACCTTTGGAATTATTTCCACAGGAAAGAAACCTAAATTATCTTCAGATGATGATCCATTTCCAGTTGGTAAGAATCCTTAGTGTGATGACCAAAAAAAAAAAAAAAAAAAAACTAACCTGTCTTTACCAGCACTACCTCCTCTACTTCCTCTCTCTCTCTCCTCTCTCTCTCTCTCTCTCTCTCTCCATCAGAGCTAACTTTAGCCTCAGTGCCTGCACAACTCCCTCACATGTCTTTTTCTTTCAGACATAAATTGAGGGACAGAGATATAGGAGGAAAGAGACACAGAGAGGAGAGATACTGCAGCTTAACTCCACTGCTCTTGAAGCTTCTCCCCTGCAGATACTCCCATGTGGTGACACCATTCCCATCACCTAAAGACTGTGTCCCATCCCATCCTCCCTCCTTTCCCACCCCCACCCCAGTTAAGCTGAACTTCCTCCCTTGTCGTCAAACCAAAGATTTTTACTTTGGTGCTCTACTCCAAATACAGTCAAAACCTGCTTTGAGTTTACCTTTCTGTTCTTTCTAGACTTCTATTTATGAGTGGGATCATTCCATACTCATTTGTCTTTCTGACTTATCTCACTTAACAAAATTCCTCCTAGCTCCATCCAAGATGGATCAGAGAAGGTGGGTTCATTGTTCTTAATGGCTGTGTAGTATTCCACTGTATATATATATATCACAGCTTTCTCAGCCACTCATGTTTTGGGGCACCTAGGTTGCTTCCAGGATTTAGCTATTACGAATTGTGCTGCTATGAACATAGGTGTACACATTTCTTTTTGGTTGGGTGTTATGGAATCCTTGGGGTATGTCCCCAGAAGAGGAATTACTAGGTCATATGGAAGGTACATGTGTAGCCTTGTGAGAGTTCTCCAGACTGTTCTCCACAGACGTTGGGCCAATTGACATTCCCACCAGCAGTTCAGAAGGATTCCTTTGTCCCCCACAGCCTCTCCAGTATATGTTGCTGCTGTCCTTTTTGATGTATGCCATTCTCACAGGGTGAGGTGGTATCTCAGGGTTATCTTTATTTGCATTTCTCTGACAATCAGTGACCTGGAACAATTTTTCATGTGTGTGTGTTGGCCTTTTGGATCTCTTCTGTAATAAATTGTCTCTTCATATCCTCTGCCCATTTTTGGATGGGCTCATTTGCTTTTCTGTTGCTAAGTTTGCTGAGCTCTTTGTATATTTTGATTATTAGTCTCTTGTCTCATGAAGATCTCCCATTCTGTGAGGGGTCTCCTTGTTTATGTGATGATTTCTGTGGCTGTGCAGAAGCTTTTCAATTTGATTTTTGCTTTAGTCTTCCTTGCAGTTGGGTTTGTATCATCAAAGATATCCTTGAGGCTTAGGTGGGAAAGAGCTACACCAATATTTTCCTCTAAGTATTTGATAGTTTCTGATTTAACATCCAGGTCCTTGATGCATTTGGAATTGATTTTTATTTCTGGTGAGATACAGAGTTGTTCAGTTTCATTCTTCTGCATGTTTCAACCCAGTTTTCCCAGCACCATTTACTGAAGAGAGCCTCCTTCCTCCATTTAATACTTTGGGCCCCCTTATCAAAGATTAGGTGTCCATTGGTGTTTAGTTCTGGCTTTCAATTCTGTTCCACTAGTCTGTGTGCCTATTATTGTTCCAGTACCACACTGTTTTGATGATGATGGTCTTATAATATAGTTTGAGATCTGGAAATGTGGTGCCTCCATTTCTGTGTCCTTTCCTCCAGATAGTTTTGTCAATTCTAGGTATTTTCTGGTTCCAGATAAGTGATTGTAGTTTTTGTTCTATTCTCTTAAAAAAGCTTGGTGGAACTTTGATGGGTATTGCATTAAATTTGAATATGGCACTGTTCTCAAGCCCAAGAATGGGTTACAGGACTCTTTCAGTGTCACCCTGACCACCTCTTGTTTACCCTCCTATTGACACCCCAGTATCCTACCCTGTCTAGAGAATCCCAGGTTTTAAGCTGCTTCTTTTTGGAGTTCATGCCATGTGTTGTTTCCAAGTGACCATCTTGGCTCCACCCCTCATCTACATGTATTTTTTATAGGCTATTGTGATGGTGTTTGCCACTCATCACCTCTAACCCCAGAATTCAAGTGTCAACTGTATCATTAAATCTGGTTGACTTTATTTTCATTAGTCTATTAAAAGTGTATAGATATGATTTAGACCATATAGTAAGCTATAATTTCATTTTCTTGCTGACATTTTTCCCCAGAGTTAGAGATTTACTCAATTTTTTTCTTAGTTACTACTCCTTCAATTTATATGCAAATATTCTTCTCCAAACTCTTAACTGAGTTGTTCTTCTGCTCTTTACATGAGACAGCACAATTTTGTTGTCTCTGTATGAACAGCATTTGGAAGCCTTTTATTTCTTCTTAGTGTTGCAAGGCAATCTGATTTGCCCTTTGTGCTGACTATACAACTGATATCATTTGTGTATTTCCTTGATCCCATGCCATCATCCTTTAAAAAATTATTGGTGATTTAATATTGATTTACAAAATTATGGGATTATAAGGGGGTATAATTCTACACTCTCCCCACCACTAGAGCTCTGTGTCCTCATTCCTTCCATTGGAAACTGCAATGGTTCTCCCATGGTCACAGATATAGGCTGACTATTACTTCTATAATGCACACATAGGCACATGCACACACACACACACACACACACACACACACACACACACACACACACACACACACATTTGCTCATTGTTTCCATGCTCCTGTCTTCTCTTCCTCTCTAAGTCATATCTATACCTATTTCTACTTCTGAATGCCATTCCTCTTCTCCTTTTTTCTCTGGATCCTGATGGAATTGGAGTTCAGAGCCCTCTGGTTATTTTCACCTATCATTTATCCCCCCCACCCCAGGAGTTTGGACCAAACTTCTTTTGCCAGTGCAAAAGGTGGGAGTTCTGGTTTCAGTAACTGCTTCTCTGTTGGACACAGACATTAGCAGGTTGATCCAAGCCCCCTATCCCTTTCCTATCTTTCCCCAATGGGGCAGGGCTCTGGGGAGGCAGAGTTCCAGGATACACTGGTGAGGTTGTTTGCCCAAGGAAAGTCAGGACTATCCTCTTTTTTTGATGTAAATATATTCTTTCCTCTAGGTGTGAAATTATATAATTAGCTAATTCACATTTGAGAAAAAAAGGTAAATAGTATAGTAGGAGTTGCTTATGAAAGGTTTATTCTTATACTATACAGCTTATACAGAATAAATATATAAGACTCAGTTGGTTTTAGGCTGACCCTTAAGTTTTAATTAAACTCTACAGATTTATTTTTTTCCTCTTGGTCCACTTTCTTTTGAGAACCATAAAGATGGTATTTGAAAAACAAATGGTGGAAAATGCCTGAGAGACTCTTTTAGCAATTGTGCTTTCAGGCAACTTCCCAGTTTCTAGTAAATTGTCTTGCTTTTTTTTAATCCTTGTCTTTTACTGTGTCTGATATCTTGGAATTTCTCTTTCAGGTGAGTCATTTACTTGTCTTCTTTCCTCTCCCCTTTCACTGAGTTGAAAGTCTCCATAACACTAGGTTTTATTTTCTTCTTCCCCTCTGTTTCTTCCTCCCTTTAACTTTTATCTTTATGCCTTGTTATTAATTGGTTAAAACTCCAAGACATATTAAGGCTACTATTGTTGTTATTAATATTTTGGATATAATTCAAATACTGAGAAAATATGCTATTATTCAAAAGCAATAGTATCAATAAAAGATTGAGGAGTTCTCCTATGAAAAATAATGAAGCCTGTACTTAATGTAGTGATTTAAATTTTAAATTTCTAATTAATTCTTAATTCTAAATGTGGTGTAGTGCCTTGAGCATCAAAGAATTAGGATGCCATAATTATATTTTAAATGTAATAATTAATTTTTAATTCATTAATGTGTTTCTATGGAATAACTATCTACATTCAGAATGTATTTAGAAGCTTTCAAACAGAAGAAAACTATGTTGCTGCAAACAAGTCAATGGGATGATTTATTTATTTAGATGTAACTTAATTTATGATATTAGAAAAAATTCCCATCAGTGTATAATTAAGAAATTAAGTGTATAATTTCTATTTTTTTCAGAAGTGAAATATTTGATTTCTTTCCCTATCTATCCCTCTACAAAATAAAGACTAAGTCTTATTCTCACTTTTCTAGCACTGATAAAATAATGAATTGCAATGGAGAATTTTTTTTCACTTGAGCCACTTCTTCAATAAAATCACACTAGTTCTCAGTCTTGTCATTAAAACTCATGATATTATTCTTTAGCACAAGTGTGAAGTAGTAGATGTTGATTGTGATGCTCCTTGACAATGAAGGTTTTTATTTGGCAGTTTCTGTCTCTAATGATTGCAGACTACTATATGCTTCTCCCTAGACACATTTCTTCATGTGCTCAGTGGGTCCATGACCTAAAAACATCTAATCCTTAAGTATCAGTATCAGAGGTTTCCCAGTAATTACTTTGTCCTCTTTTCCATCGGAATCAAGGCACATAGACAACTGACTGTTTCACTTATTACTACATACCTGGAAAGGCATCTGTAAAGAAAACACTGAAGCAAAAAGAGTTTTTATAAAAATCAACCTAGAGTTAGTCAAGCAGAAGTTGAGAAAATAGGGAGTCGGGCTGTAGCGCAGCGGGCTAAGCGCAGGTGGCGCAAAGCACAAGGACCGGCATAAGGATCCCGGTTTGAACCCCGGCTCCCCACCTGCAGGGGAGTCGCTTCACAGGCGGTGAAGCAGGTCTGCAGGTGTCTATCTTTTTCTCCTCCTCTCTGTCTTCCCCTCCCTCTCTCCATTTCTCTCTGTCCTATCCAACAACAACAACAATAATAACTACAACAATAAAACAACAAGGGCAATAAAATGGAATAAATAAATAAAATAAATATTTAAAAAAAATTTTTTTAAAAAGTTGAGAAAATAAAGCATAATATAGTATGTGAGTAGAAAAAAAAAGACTGAGAATTTGTGAGGATGTTTTTCAAGTTTCCATTTTTTTGCTTCAGAAAAATTGTACCTTAGATAGCAGTTAAGTAGTTTTGGGGATTCAAAGAGTTTAGGACATGCCAGCTAAAAACATGGTGCTTAGTATATTCACTGATTTGAGCTGAAGGCAGTTATAAAACCAAGAACACTTAGGGAAAGGTTTTTCTCTGATCTTTACTTATTTTCCTAAAGATAAATCTTTTAAAGGTAAGCTAATTCTCTTAATTTCCTCAAGCTAGGAAAATTGACTTACCATGAGAGAGAAGACAAGAAGTACATACCATGACAAGAAAAATTTTGGGGGTGTATGTGTGTTTCACTTTTCACTTATAGTTATTAACCAAAGCACTACTTAATTCTGCTTTAAGGTAGTAGAGGGGATTGAACTAAGAGCCTCAGACATAAAAAACACTTTTCATTATCATTATACTATCTTCCTAAGGAAAGCTTTTATTGTGGTCTTTTATATCTCTCAACTATTTTTCTAAGACCTATTTATCTTCTGGTTCCATTTTATTGTGCTGTGACTTAAGTGTTAAATGTTCCTTATTTCTCTGTGGCATTCCTTTCAGTAACTCTTTCCTATAAAAATAAATAAACAGCTTATTTATTTATTTTATCTATAAGGCATTCTGATTTTGTTCACAAGGGTCCTTATGAGGTGGGGCTCCTTAGAGTTTGATAGGCTTCCTGACTGCCAGTTCCATAAGGGTTTGACAAGGGGGAGGGAAATGAAGCACACTTAGGCAAGGAATCTTGGAATTGTTCAGGGAATGGAACGGGATATTTATTGGGACATGTATTATACAGCATTTTTTGACAAACTCCCCCATGAATGTGAATCTTTTACCCAATTATCTAATTATTTGTCATATTGGTTTGAGTCAGTCTTTCTAATCTAGTCTGGGATAAGGTCAAGAGCAGTTAGAAGTGCCCTTTACAGCACATACATAATGAGATTTTCCTCAGAGAATTGTTTCAACAGCATGTATTCCACATAGGTCTGCCTCTAAAAGCTGGTTCTCAGCACGTGGCATGGAGGTCTTCCTCTGAAACCTACATAGCATGTTACACTGAGGTTTGTCTCAGAATGCTGTTTTTTTATTTCAATTTATTTATAAAAAGAAAACACTGACAAAACCATAGGATAAGAGGGGGTACAACTCCACATAATTCCCAGCAACAGAACTCCATATCCCACCCCCTACCCCATATCTTTCCTACTCTTTAACCCTCTGGGAGCATGGACCCAAGGTCATTGTGGAATGCAGAAGGTGGAAGCTCTGGCTTTTGTAATTGCTTCCCCACTGAACATGTTTTAAGAGGTTTTCCATTTCTCTCCTGACCCAGTCTCCTAGAAAAGGGTTCAGTTCTCTGGTTTCCCCCTGATGGCCTCTGGGATTCATTCAAGAGCCTAAAATTTTTACAGTTCCAAACAACAGTCCCTAGCTCTTTTACTGAAGCCTGACTGGTTCTGTAGGGCCTTGAAATCCACCACATGAATCTGAAGGGATTGAAAATATGGCACCAGCCAGCGATGCAGTGCTACATTTCCACTTGAGTCTTTCTTTTCCTCCTCTCCTGCATAATTTTCATGCATAATTTCCTTAACCACAAATAGAAATTCTATTTGTTCTCTAATATAATTCAATGAGAGGTGTTATTGTAATATTTGTTTTCTTGGAGATAGAGGACCTTCTAAAGACTAGGTCAGCATAGCTTCACCAAGATGTTTTCTTATTTGACAAGAACTGTGAATTCATGCAGTCCTATGAATTTATAAACTATATGCTTTTCTGATTCATATTTTCAGGATATTTGTGAAATAAATTTAATTTGCTAAGTAATTGGAAAAAAGATATTTGTATACTCCTTTTACCACTACTCTGCTGGTTATCAAATTGTTTCAGACTCAGTAATTGAATTTAAAAGAGCAAAGGGAAACTTTTCATCCTCTATTGAATTATCTTATGGACCCCTAGACGTTCAACCACATTTCTGATCTTCTAAAACAAATCTCTGTTAAGAATTAATACACTCATTTGGGACCAATAAATTTAGAACGGAGCCATTTCCTGACAAGGCTGTCATTCTCTTAGATTCCTACTGCTTATTTTTAAAGTAACTACGCATATGTGTTTTATGACTGAAGGGGAAGCATCAAGTAAATATTTGTGTTTTTTTTTTTCTTATTTCTGAAAGACGAATATTGGGAGACAGAAAGCTAACTATATTGCTAACATCCTTTCCCTACAAATCACCTTTTCTACCTAAACCAGCTCATCTCATTTGGTGCCCACAATTGGTCCCTCCACTGTAGAACTGTTCCTCCACTGTAGGAAACTGGCATTATAGAACTAGATCACACATGTTACTATTTATTTATTTTAACACCTGAGTTATTGCAGGGGCTCAGTGACTGTATGACTTTTCAACTTATGTCTGCATTCTTTTTTTAAGCTAGAGTGTGAATGCCTCTATTTGAAAGTTGGAAAGGAGAGACAGAATGAGAAAGAGAGACACTGCAACATTAAAAAAGGAAAGAAAGAATGAGAAGGAGAGACACTATAGCATCTACCACTTGTGAAGCTTCCCTTCTGTAGGCTCTACAATATGGAGGCCAGGAATTCTAACATGGGTCTTCTCACATGGTAATGTGGGTACAAAAGTTGAGCTGTCTCCCAATCCCATGTTGTTATTTTAGTTGAAATTAAAATAAAAGCTAGTTCCTCATTTATACTAGCCACAAAAGCAAATGCTCAGTAGCCACGTGGTGCTAGCAATTACACAATATTGCAAAGACAATAGGGCATTTCCATAATCATATGATATAAAAACCTTTTAGTCAGTACTACCACAGAACTTGTTTATCATGATTACACAATGGAATTAGTTGGTATTCTCAGGTACTACCTCAGACTGATTTGATCAGAATATTTCAGATTAGTGAAACTTTTTGAAAGTGACCTGTATCTAGTGATTTTAGGCAACCGGGATTTCGATTCATTTACATAAGTAAAAGTTTCTATTTTTCTAAATCAATTTTCTTTTGAATATTGCTTTTAAATAAACATGTAAGTATGAAGCAAAGGTCCCCTTTCTTAAATAAAAAACAACCTTTCACAAAATAATAAAAACTTTACAACAGCAACAACAATGATACATCCGAACAGTTTCCATGTTCTGCATTATACAAGATCAAATTTTTTAATTATATGTCTTTATCTATAGTGGCAATTTCTCACTCTTGAATAATGAGGCTTCCGTTTCCATCATACTAGAGTGAATACTAGTAATTTGATCAATGATTTCCAATTCACTAAATACAATATTTTAAAAAGTTTATCTTAGATGATTTTCAGAAACTGTTAACATTTTTTAAAATTCTTTTTTTCTTTGCCTCTAGGTTTACTGCAGGGGCTCAGTGCCTGCACTACAAACACACAGCTCCTGGTGGCTATTTTTGTCCATTTTTGTTGTTGCTGGATAGGACAGAGAGAAATTGTAAGAGGAAAAGATAGAGAAGGGGAGAGAAAGATAGATACCTGTAGACCTGATTCATCACGGGTGAAGGGACCCCACTGCAGCTGGGGAGCCAAGGACTCCAACAAGGATCCTTGCACCTATTCTTGCACTTCGCTCTATGTTCACTTAAACTGGTGCGCTACTGTGTGGCCCCTAAAACAGATTTTTATTTATTTATTATTAGATAGAGACAGAAAGAAATTGAAAGGTGAGGGGTAGATAGAGATGGAGAGACAGAGAAACACCTGTGCTTCACTACTCCTGAAGCTTTCCCCCTGCGGGTGGAGACCAGGGGCTTGAACCTAAGTCCTTCAGCACTGTAAGGTGAGCACTTAACCAGGAGCACCATCGCCTGGCCCCACATTTTTAAAAATATTTTTAAATATATTTATTTTCTCATTAGATAGATATAAACAGAAATCCAAAGGGAAGGGAGAGGTAGAAAGGAAGTGAGAAAGAGAAGAGAGACCTTCAGCACTGTGCCATTGCTCATGAAGCTTTCTCCTTGCAGGTGGAGACCAAGACTTAAAGCTGAGTCCTTTGCAAGTAAGTGTCCCACCGCCTGGTCCCAGACTGTTAGCAGTTTTGTCCTGGAAACACTTTTCTCTTTGTATCCTCTGATGTTTATTTTCTTTCTCTTTTTTTTTCTTTCTTTCTTTCTTTTCTATTTTGTTGGTGGGGCTCCATATGTGCACTATGAATCCACTGCTCCTGTGGCCATTTTTTTTTTTTTTTTTGTCAAAGAGAAATTGAGAGAGGAAGGAAAGACAGAGAGAGGGAGAGAAAGACACTTGCAGACTTGCTCCACTACTTGCGAATCAACCCCCCTACCCTGCAGGTGGGGAGCTGGATGCTCTAACCAAGATCCTTGCGTGGTCCTTCTGTTTCATACTATGTGCATTTAACCTGGTGCACCACCACCTGTATTTTCTTTCTAAACTACCTGAACATTCCTTTATCTTTATTTATACAGGAGTTTCTTAATTTTATTATTTTTCATTTCTTTTTTTTAACTTTTCATTCTCCTTACTCCTTGCTTTCTTTTCTTAGTACCCTTACCATTAGGCAATTCAATTATAATTTGCACAATAATGAATCTTTAATTAACTTTTAGGCAAAATTTTTGCTGAGTCAATATCTGTCTAATAAAAAATTCTACTGCTAATTTAAGTAAATGCAAATTAATCATTCAAGAAATATAGTCAATGCTAAATTTAACTGGTGGAGTTATGCATGCATGGAACTGCAGTGATAAACCTAGTGGCAAAATAAATGGATAAATTAAAAAAAGAAAGCAAAAAGCTGAGCAGAGTGGACAATTCAGTTTTTTCCCACTAGGGTTATTATTGGTTCTTAGTACTAGTACAGTTGCATAACTCCTGGTTGCTGGCAGATTTTTTTTCTTTTTTCCCCACTAGAGAGAGTGTGAGAGAGAAACAGAGACCAAGAGGGAGAGAAAGAAGATAATGGCCACTCTTCTCCACACTGTTCATGAATCTTTCTCTTTGCAGGTGGTAACCAGAGACTTGAACCTATGTACTCATGCATGATAATGAATATGGGTTATCCTTACCCAGCACAAATCAATCTTTTTTTAAATTCAATTTAATTTAATTTTTTGTATAGAGACAGAAATTGAAAGGGAAAGGGAATATAAAGAGGGAGAGGGAGAGATACAGAACTATTTCTTTTTAGATTAGATTAGAAAAGAAAACACAAGTCGAACCTGAAATGGAATTGGAATATTACACCAAAGTAAAAGACTCTGGGGTGGGTGGGTGGGTGGGGAGAATACAGGTCCATGAAAAATGATGAATGAAATAGTGGGGGTTGTATTGTTAAATGGGAATCTGGGGAATGTTATGCATGTAAAAAAAAAAAGAAGTAGAAACGCAAAGCAGAAACTGACTGAGTTTGGAGTATGGCACCAAAGTAAGAAAGCAGAAGTACATTAGAGTTTGCAGTGAGTACCTCCCTAATACACTTTTCCAAGCTTTGGGTCCATGATTGCTCAACAATTTGTTTGGCTTTGTATGTTAACTCTCTTTTCAGTCACCAGGTTCCAGGTGTCATCAGGATGCCGGCCAGACTTCCCTGGATTGAAGACCCCACCAATATGTCCTGGAGCTCAGCTTCCCCAGAGACCCACCCTACTAGGAAGAGAGGCAGACTGGGAGTATGGACCGACCAGTCAACGCCCATGTTCAGCAGGGAAGCAATTACAGAAGCCAGACCTTCTACCTTCTGCAACCCACAATGACCCTGGGTCCATGCTCCCAGAGGGATAGAGAGTGGGAAAGCTATCGGGGGAGGGGGTGGGATATGGAGATTGGGCGGTGGGAATTGTGTGGAGTTGTACCCCTCCTACCCTATGGTTTTGTTAATTAATCCTTTCTTAAATTAAAAAAAAATTTTTTATTTATAAAATGCAAATATTGACAAGAACATAAGATAAGAGGGGTACCTACAGAACTATATCTGTGAAACTTCCCTCCTGCAGGTGGGAAGCAGGATCTTGAACCTGCGTCCTTGTGTCCTGTAATGTGTGTACTCAACCAGGTGTGCCACCACCTGGCCACACAATTCAATCTTTAAACAATGAAAATATAGGTTATATAATGAATAGGAATTGGGTACATGTCTCTTCTGATACTCCTAAGAAGACAAATGGTTCACTATTAAAGGTAATCAGCTTTTTAATTTTAAACAGAATGATTTAATCACCAAAGTCATTGCAGTTTCTGTCTGATTAACTCATTCTGTTTGGAGAAGTCTTCAGTGCTGGGTTCTCTCTCTCTCTCTCTCTCTGTCTGTCTTTCTTGTCTTTGCATTTATTTTATTAATGATTTAATACTGATTGTCAAGATTGTCGTATAAGAGGGGTACAATCCTGGGAGTCCGGCGTTAGCACAGTGGGTCAAGCATACATGGTGCAACCTTGTATAAGGATCCCAGTTAGAGCCCCCGGCTCCCCACCTGCAGGGGAGTCACTTCACAAGCAATGAAGCAGGTCTGCCTGTGTCTTGTCTTTCCCTATCTCTGTCTTCCCTTCCTCTCTCCATTTCTCTCTGTCCTATCCAACAACAATGACATCAATAACAACAATAATAATAACTACAACAATAAAACAAGGGCAACAAAATGGAATAAATATATTTTTTAAAAGAGGGGTACAATCCCATACATTCCCACCACCAGTGTTCTGTATCCCCTCTCCTCCATTTGGAGCTCCCCTATTCTTTTTTTAAATTTTTAAAAATATTTATTTATCCCCTTTTGTTGTCCTTGTTTTATTGTTGTAGTTATTATTGTTGTTGTCAATGATGTCGTTGTTGTTAGATAGGATAGAGGTGAATGTAGAAAGGAGGGGAAGACAGAGAGGGGGAGAGAAAGATAGGTACCTGCAGACCTGCTTCACTACCTCTGAAGCGACTCCCCTGCAGGTGGGGAGCTGGGGGCTCGAACTGGTATCCTTGAGCCAGACCTTGCCCTTTGCGCCACCTGTCCTTAACTCCCTGTGCTACTGCCCAACTGCCCTTCTTCTTCTTCCAGCGTTTGCCCTTCTTCCGTAGCCAGTTAACAGCGTCAGGTTGAGCCTGATGTAAAGTTTCGAGACCTCTCTTTGAAGCTCCCCTATTCTTTATGTCTCTGGAAGTATGAACCAAAGATCTTTATGGAGTGCAGAAACTGGAAAGTCTGGTTTTTATACTTGCTTCTCTACTGGATATGGACTTTGGCAGGTGGACTCATCCCCCAAACCTGTTTCTATTTTTCCCTAGTGGGGAGAACACATTGGTGAGTTCAACTGACCAGAGAAGTCAGGTTTGTGTCATGGTAGCATCTGCAACTTCATGGGTGAAAAGCATTAAGATACAAAGCAGAACAAATTGTTTAATAATCAGGAACCTAAAGGTAAGAGTATAGCAGATGAGATTTGGGGTCTTTATGTTAGAAGAAGCTCAGAAATCTATTTTAGCTATATTCTGATGTTGACCTGCATTGGTGAAATCGAAGAAATTGACTAAATAGATAAATAAATAAACATATAAATGAATTTCTAGAATGAAAATAAAGGGGAGTTATTGTACCAATACAACATATAGGTTGGAGCAAAGTATGTTACAGGAAGAAACAGATGAATATGACACCTAATTATTTGGATCCATTGTCTGAGTCCTCAAAATACTTCTCTTCACCCACTTCATGAATATACAATTAACTAGCACAGGTTTAATCCTAAATAGATAAAAAAATAAATAAACAAACAAGTACAACGCAAATTATTTGTCTTTTTTTTCTTGGTTCCCAAGAACATGTGATATCTAGGACAGTGAATTCTTAGAACAAAACAAGCAAACTAAACAGATTTAAAAAAAACAAAAAACTAAAACTATGCTTCAAAAAGAAATTACTTGAAATGAAAGTATTTGCTTAGTTGACAAAAAATTAAATACAGCCCAATGTTTCCAATAAGTCATTAAAATAATAATATATTTTTTCTCTATGCCCCTTTCAGCAAAGGGGCACTGTCAATATTCTCTGGAAAATGTAATAAACATATGAATAATGAAATATGACCTGAGATGACAAAGGTAGAAGAAGTCAAGTATGGTTTCAGAGACATTCCAGAAACTTATTAAATCCATTTTTATGCCAGGAAATTTGTTATGCTTCATTGAATTAAATATGACCATAAATTCTTGTTTGTTCAGAGTTATGATAGAAATATGGTACAGTCCTGAAGCAATCTAACACTATGAAATAAATATAAACTATTCCAAAATCAGTTTTAGTATTAAATCACACACATATAAATGACAGTAGAATTTATTTTTTCTCTCTTCACTTTTTTCTTTTCTTTCTCTTTTTCTTTCTTTATTTTTTCCCCCTCAGGGTTATAACTGGGAGTCCATACCAGCACTATGAATCCACTGCTCCTGGTAGCCCCCCCTTTTTTCATTTTATTGGGTAGGGCAGAGAGAAACTGAGAAAGGAGTGGGTGTTAGAGAGGAAGAGGGAAAGATAGGAGCCTGAAGATCTGTATCACTGCTTGTGAACCTGACTCTCCCCACCCCAATCACCACAGGTAGGGAAGCAGGGGCTCAAACCACAATCCATGCACCAGTCCTTGGGCTTTCTACTGTGTTCGCTTAATCTAATGAGATACCACCTGCTCTCCTCTTTTTATTTCTTTTCTCTATATTTTTCTTCCTTCCTTCCTTCCTTCCTTCCTTCCTTCCTTCCTTCCTTCTATCCTTTTTCTTCTTCTCCTTCTTCTTCTTCTTCTTTTTTTTTTTGTTTCTTTCTTTTTCTTAGATACAGAGAGGCAGAAAGAGAGTGAAAGAAACCATGGCACCAAAGCTTCCTTCAGTTCCAAAAATTCCAACAATTTTTTTTTCTTCCTTTTTTTCCCCCCAGAGCTTAGCAGGGGCTTCTTCCTGCACAATTCTACTGCTCCCAATGGACTCTATTATTTATTTTCTCCCCAGAAGGTGAGAGGCAGAGAACAAGATAGGCAAGGGAGAGGGAGAAAGATAAAGAGAGAGGAAGAGAGAGAGAGAGATGGAGGGAGAGATAGGGGTAAGTTATCATAGCACCAGTTCCTGCTCATGAAGTTTCTCATATGCATGGCTCCTATACAGTGGTCAGAGCTCAAATCTATGTCTGAGACAAAACAAAGTATGAGCTCTACTAGGTAAGATACAACACACACACACACACACACACCATTTCTTTTTTTTTTTTTTTAATTTTTTTATTTAAGAAAGGATTAATTAACAAAACCATAGGGTAGGAGGGGTACAACTCCACACAATTCCCACCGCCCAATCTCCATATCCCACCCCCTCCCCTGATAGCTTTCCCATTCTCTATCCCTCTGGGAGCATGGACCCAGGGTCGTTGAGGGTTGCAGAAGGTAGAAGGTCTGGCTTCTGTAATTAATGACTTTCTTAAATGTTTGTCACAACATAGCATATGCAAAAGTTTATGCCTGAGGTGCCTAGTACCTTATAATAGCATAAGACAGAGCTGAACAGTGCTCTGGTAAACATAA
The DNA here is from genome assembly GCF_950295315.1 of Erinaceus europaeus. NCBI lineage: Eukaryota > Metazoa > Chordata > Mammalia > Eulipotyphla > Erinaceidae > Erinaceus > Erinaceus europaeus. Next base: position 90,811,936 of record NC_080164.1, read on the forward strand.
AAACAAACTTCCCCACTCTCAATAAAACCCATATTTCTCCCAGTGCAGGAATCTCTGGGGTATGGCTCCTTTTCCTTCATGCTTCTCTCGATCCATACCATTTGATACTGCATCTGCTGATCTCAACCAAATCAATGCAACTACTACTACCTTGGCAAGTCTCACTTCAGACGGTATCCAGAGATGTCAGTTGTGGGATGCCAACCTTTCAATTCTATTACTCTGCCACCAGGCTGCAGATTATACCGTGATGCCAAACTGACTTCCCTGGGCAATGACCTCACTAGTGTGAGCCCTAACCCAGAGCCTCTCCAGAGCCCTACTCCACTGGGAAAAGATAGAAATAGGCTGGGGATATGGACCGACCTGCTAATGCCATGTCCAGTGGAAAAACACTTACAGAAAAGCCAGACCTTCTACCTTCTGCACCCCATAATGATCCTCCCAGAACGATAAAGAATAGGAAAGCTTCTAATGGAGGGAGATAGGATAGAGGACTCTGGTAGTGGAAATTATGTGGAATTATACCCCTCTTATCCTACATTCTTGTTGATCTTTATTAAAGCAGTAAATAAATAATTTAAAAAGTAAATACATGAATTATAGTAAAAAGACCCTAATATAGGAGGAAATGTTTTTATTAAGTAGCAAGGATAGTAAGTTTTCAAAACAGTCATCTCTTTTTAATGATTTCAAAGAGGTGGTGAAATGGTGGTACAACTGGTTGAGCGTGCACATAGTACAGTGTGCAAGGACCTGGGTTAAAGGCCCTGGTCCCCACCTGTAGGGGGAAAGCTTCATAAGTGATGAAGTAGGTCTACATCTCTCTCTCTCTCTCTCTCTCCTTCCCTCTCCCCCCTTCTTCCTCCCTCGCTCCATATCTCCCTCTTCCCTCTTGATATCTGGATGTCTCTATCAAATAAATATGATAATAAAAACAATAATTTCAAAGAAGTGGAGGTTGTGTCCTGGGAGAAATATATCTGGATACCATTCAATATTTTTGTTGCTCACAAATATTCAATACACTGAAGATATATTTCTTTTTCTTAGAAAATAATTTCCATAAGTATTTTATGGTAGATTTCAATGAAGTTATTAATCTAAGAATGCTGTATCTTTAAAGTCAAGAAATAAGTTTTTTTAACCTGAGGAATTTATATTTTTCATAAATATATCCTATTTGACATATTTTCTTAAAAATCACTAGGGTATATTTGTAAAACTGTATCTGTAAGTAATGTCCTTAGTATCAATGATACAATGATGTCTAGTCAAACCTTATTGATTATAATGCTTTGAACATTCCCTCAGGCTACATTAGTGTAAGAGGATTGGGGTAAATAGAGTGATTAGCTCTGTTGCTCAATATTCTAAGGAACTTCATTGAAAGAGCTTTTTCCCTTAACTCTAACTAAAGCCATTGTTAAAATGAAGGGATTAGAAGTATGGAGTCAACCTGAATTTAGGATAATGAAACATAAAATCCAGAAAAAGAATAAAAAGAACTATGGATTCTTATTCATCAGTGATAGCATCATTTTAAAATTTATTTATTTATTTATTAATGATAGAGAGATAGAGAAGGGAAGAGATAGAGAGAGGGAGGGAGAGAGGGAGAAGGAGAGGGAGAGAGAAAGAGAGAGAGAGATAGAGATCATTACTCTACTGCAGGCAATGTTAGGGATCAAACCTAGGGCTTCATGCTTGTAAATCCAATATTTTACCCATTGTGCAATTTCCCAGGTCACAAGTGATAGTATCTCTAAGATATGTCATAAAGAAACTAAATAAATAGAAGAACTACCCTATTCAGAAAGTACATGAACATGTCATTTCCAAATAAGAATGCAATATAAACAGGCAGATGTAATTGTTCATTTGATATCTGGAAGCGATCGTAAAATATACTCATGAACCATAGTTATTTTCTCTCCAAGTCCCATACTTATTAAGCATCAAAACTAGAACAAAGCCCATGTTTTAACTTATTAATTATCATTAATTATCATTGGGGAGATAAGATAAATTATAGCCAAAGAAGAAATTGTAACCGATTTGTACACAGATTTTGACTCTGGATCCTAGTTACAATTATCCTACTTTCCATGAAATGTGTATATAAATACGTCATGTCAGCTCCATCTTCACTAATTCTTGCATTTGTTAAATAAGCAAGTGGTTTAAATAAAATACAACATTCTTTTTAGTTTCAATTATCTCATTAATGAACACATATGTTTCCCTGTTTCTCTCCAGCAATTGTGATGGATGATCCAAATTCTGGAACATTCTTTCATCCTTTCAGCAAGGGACCACATAGATATGCGTCTGCAGGCCCTAATTCTTTTTTTTTGTTATTATTTATATATTTTTATATTACAGAATTATATGTCAACTGGGATTTGAATCCACAGCATTCCCACCACCAGAGTTCTGAATCTTCAGTCTCCCCATTATAATCCACCACAGTTCCTCTAAGGTTGTAGACATGGGCCAACCATCTTCTTTACAACTATCAATCCACATTTATACATAATTTCCCCCTTTTTTTTTTATTCAATCCTCTCTTACCTTCCAAGCCACTTATGACAATGTAACTACTTCCATACGTCTTCCTCCTTTCCCTTCTCTCTCTCTCTCTGGGTGCTGATGGAGCTGGAGTTCAGAGCCCTCTTACCTTTATCCTATCACTTCTCCCCCACTGGGGGTATGGATCATGGTTCTTTTTATGGAGCAGAACGCAGGAGTTCTGGCTTCTGTAATTGCTTCTCCACTGAGCATGGGCATTGGCAGGTCAATCCATACCCCAAGCCTGTTTCTATCTTTCACTAGTGGACCAGAGTTATGGAGATGCAAAGGTCCAGAACACATTGGTGAGCTTGTCTGCCCAGAGAAGTCGGGATGGAATCATGATAGCATCTGTAATTAAGTTACATAGCCTCTTAAACTGAGACAAAATGGTTAATAAATAGCAACCAAAAAGTAGGATTAGAGCAGATGAGATTAGGGATTTTAGGGTAGAAGAAAGCTAGGAAATCCATTTTAGGCATGTTCCTGGAGGCATACAGCTATGATAGTTTTGTCTGAGTTTGGTAGCTAGCCTGAGGTTGGATAAGAATATTGTCTAAGAGAATGGTGTCAAAGTAAGAAAAAAAAAAGGCTAGAAAGCTGGGTTAGGGCAGAGAGTAGCTCCTGTTCTTGATTTAAAAAATTCTGTGGCTAAAATTAACTACCTCCATCCATCAGGCATTAGAATTCATGTCTGACATTCCTGGTTCTGTTGTAGGTGTTGCCTGTACCAGAATCCTGTTCTAGTCTCTCTCTCTCTCTCTCTCTCTCTCTCTCTCTCATACATAATAAGTGAAATAAATATTTTTAAAAGGTTGATAATTAAATTTACTAAGAAAAATATCTTCCCATACCATTACAGAAAGTAGATACAATATGTGACTGAGTAAGTAGCATTAACTGATCTACATTCAAGTATGGAATGAAGCATAACTTTGACTTGGAAGCTATGAAAGAATCTCATGAACTTTATACAGCAGTGAATACAAAGAAAAATAAATTTCCTATCTGGTTCAGAGACTAAGAGCTGTGCCACCCTCCCAAACATATCATGAGGAACTCCTAAGCTAGTACCTTTTAATACAGCTAGAGGTTGTTTTGTAGATGATTATAGAGATACCTCTATAGTGTAAAAACTGGTGAGCAAGTTTAAACCCTAGAGAGATTTATTTCTCTTTTAAAGGTTATCATAAAGACTCAAATGTACTATATTATCAAATAAACAACAAAATAGGAATGAGAAAAATTTATTTTGTTCCCCTCAATAGTGTTGAGAATTTTCTTTACTTTTAAAGCACAGAGAAATTCACATGAACTCAATCAACTGGGCCTCTAGAAATATATAAATTATTTTTTAAGATTGGAATTTCAGTGGAAAGTCTATGAGTAATCATAAAGCATAAAGAAGACAGTAACAACCTCAGGTAGAAACATCAATATAGAAATCAGTTGTAAACATTTTATAACAGTGTCATGATTACTACTGTCTTCGTTTCATTATATAAATTTAACTACATTTACATTTTAACTACATTTGTCAACCAGCTGTTGACATTACCCATATCTCGATAAACAATCAATACTCTATTATTATAAACCAGTACTGTTCTATAAATGCAAAATGGTGGCTGGGGAAAGAATTCAAATGATAGACCACTAGGTTTACATTTTTTATTATTATTTTTTATTTAAGAAATGATTAATTAACAAAACCATAGGGTAGGAGGGGTACAATTCCACACAATTCCCACCGACCAATCTACATTTCCCACCCCCTCCCCTGATAGCTTTCCCATTTTTCATCCCTCTGGGAGCATGGACCAGGGTCATTGTGGGTTGCAGAAGGTAGAAGGTCTGGCTTCTGTAATTGCTTCCCCGCTGAACATGGGCGTTGACTGGTCGGTCCATACTCCCAGTCTGCCTCTCTCTTTTCCTAGTAGGGTGTGTCTCTGGGGAAGCTGAGCTCCAGGACACATTGGAGGGGTCTTCAATCAGGCATATATTTTGCAGTAGTTTACGGATACATGTGAACATAAGCTTTCTCTCATAGAAACTGGTGTATATCAAGGTTTTGGGACTTTGATAGAAAGTGAACCACCTGAGATGAAATTAGAGTATACTATGAAAGGAAAGGTCTCACCCGAGTAACGAAGTTGAAGGGTTGTCATTCCACATGTGAAGTCTCTGGACACAGTCTAAAGTGAAGCATGTTGAGGTGGCAATTGTTGTGTTGGTTAGGTTGTGATCGGCAAATGCAATATTGTTGTTTTCGACGGGTTAGGTTGTTTTCGCCGGGCTGGCTTCACGGGCGGGTAACAGACGACCAGACACTCATGGTTGAGCTGTAGGCAGTATCTCTTTATTCATGCAGGACGCAGCACAATCTAAGACGAGCTAAGTTAAACTCAAAGTAAAGTACCGTAAAACTCACAATGCTGTCTTTATATATACTTGTCAAGTAAGGTGGAAACTTCCAATACTATGTTGAAGAGTAATGGTGATAGTGGACAGCCCTGTCTAGTCCCTGATGTGAGGGGGAATGCTTTCAACTTCTGTCCATTGAGTTTGATGTTGGCTGTAGGTTTGCTATATACAGACTCCACTATCTTGAGGAATCTCCCATCTATTCCCATTTTTGTAGAGTTTTGAGCATGAATGTGTGTTGGATTTTGTCAAAGGCTTTCTCTGCATCTATTGAGATAATCATGTGTTTTTTGGCTTTGCTTTTATTGATGTGGTGAATGACATTGATTGATTTACAGATGTTGAACCAGCCTTGCATTCCTGGGATGAATCCAACTTGGTCCTGATGAACAATCTTTTTGATATGTTGCTGTATCCGGTTGGCCAAGATCTTGTTTATTACCTTGGCATCTATGTTCATCAGAGATATTGGTCTGTAGTTTTCCTTTTTTGTTCTGTCCCTATCAGCTTTTGGTATCAGGGTGATGGTGGCTTCATAGAAGGTGGAAGGGAGTATTCCTATTTCTTCAATCTTATGTAAAAGCTTAAGAAGTATGGGTACTAACTGTTTCCTGAAAGTTTTGTAGAATTCATTTGTGAAGCCATCTGATCCAGGACTTTTGTTGTTGGGGAGGTTCTTAATAACGGTTTCAATTTCTTTGTCTGTGATTGCTGCATTTAGATTTTGTAGTTCTTCTTGGTTCAGTTTTTGAAGGGCATATGCTTCTAGGAATTGTTCCATTTCTTCCAGATTCTCTAGCTTGGTGGCATATAGTTCTTTATAGAAGTTTCGCAGGATTCTCTGGATTTCTGTGGTGTCAGTTGTGATATCTCCTCCATCGTTTACAATTCTATTAATTTGAGTCTTCTCTCTTTTTTGTTTGGTGATTCTGGCTAGGGGTTTGTCAGTTTTGTTTAATCTTTCAAAGAACCAACATTTAGCTTCATTGATCTTTTGTATGGTTCTTTTATTTTCGATGTTGTTTATTTCTGCTCAAACTTTAGTGATTTCTGTCCTTCTGGATGCTTTAGGGTTCCTTTGTTCCTCTTCCTCTAAGTCCTTGAGGTGTGCAGTAAGGTCATTCATTTGAGCTTCTTCTTGGTATTTAATATGTGACTGTATGGCTATAAGTTTCCCTCTCAGTACTGCTTTAGCTGTGTCCCAAATATTTTGATAGGTTGTGTCTTCATTTTCATTAGTTTCCAGGAACATTTGAATTTCCTGCTTGAGTGAGTCTCTGACCCAGTGCTTCTTAAGGAGTATGTTGTTTAGTTTCCAAATTCTGTGTCTCTTAATAATTCTCTGTTTGTTGTTAAATGTTAGTTTTCCTCCACTGTGGTCTGAGATTATACTTGGGATGATTTCAATGTTCTTGAATTTATTGATGTTGTCTTTGTGGCCTAACATGTGGTCTGTCCTTGAGTATGTGTTATGTGGATTTGAAAAGAAGGTGTATTCCAGTTTTTTGGGGTGAAGGACTCTGAAAATGTCCAAGAGGTCTAGTCTGTCAATCTCTTTATTCAATTCTTTTGTATCTTTGTTGGTTCTCTGCTTTGTTGATTTGTCTAAATGTGAGAGTGGGGTATTGAAGTCTCCCACTATTATTGTATTACTATTGATGTATTTTTGAAATTCTTTCAGTAAGTGCTTTACATATTTAGATGGTCCCTCATTGGGTGCATAGATGTTAATGATTGTTAAGTCTTCTTGGCTGATTGCTCCTCTCATCATTATGTAGTGTCCTTGCCTATCTTTTATTACTTTATTTAATTTAAAATCTATTGTGTCTGAGATGAGCATAGCTGTTCCTGCACTTTTTTTGTGGTCCGTTAGCCTGTATGATAGTTTTCCATCCTTTCACGTTAAGTATGTGTTTATCTTGTTGTGAAGGCTTACATTTTATGGTCCTTGGTTTGATTCCTGGTACTGAAATGAAGTTCCCTTCTTCTCTGAGTTCCCTCTCTCTCTCTGTCTCTCTCTCTCTCTCTTTGATTTCTCTCTCTCTCATAAAACTTTCATATGACTTAGACAATCAAATAAACTTTTAAAAGTGTAAGACTTACAGCACCTCTCAGTTAAAACCATTCGTATCTCAAATCATCTGCAGCTATTATATTGGGTAGGACATTTTTACCCATATGTATAAAAATGGTTGATTTCATTTGGACATATTAAGTTATCAGCTGCAGGTTCTACAAATAGATTGTGCCTAGTTTCTTAGAACTGGTCTTCTCAGAAAATACTGCTGAAAATGCAGTTTATTTTCTCTTAAGATCAACTGAAGGGACTGGGTGGTGGTGTACCCAGTAGAGCACATACATTATCATGTGCAAAGACCAGGGTTTAAGTTCCCAGTTCCTATATACAGAAGAAGAAAGCCTCACTGGTGCTGAAATAGTACTATATTTGGTGGGGTCGTCTATCCAGGGAACTCTGGTTGGCATCATGCTAGCATCTGGAACCTGGCAGCTGAAAAGAGAGTTAACATATAAAGCCAAGCAAGTTGTTGACTAATCCTGAAGCTAAAGGCAGGAGTAGTAAAGATAAAGAGTTTTTTGGGGGGGTCTCCATTCTGGAGATAGCTAGTAGGCATAATTTAGTTATATTCCAAAGGGCCTGTAGCTATACCAGTTTTTTTTTTCCCTGAGCCTGAAATCTGGTATGCAGGTGGATCCTAGTTATTGTCTGAGGAGATGATGTCATGGCTGGAAAAGGAGCAGAAAGCTGGATGAGGTAATAAAGAAGCTCCTAAATATGGGACAGTGTATAAATATTGTTGACTATAAACCCCATCGATTTGATGTGATCTGGGGCCCATATTCAGCTTAGGAGCCTATGTGACCTCTGTATCCCTGTAGATCTGACCTCACATTCTGTGGTTATGAGTAGGAACACTGCAAGCTGCCCCAATTTCAGGACCTATCTTCCTCAGGTGTAGCACAGAGTATGTTGTCCATCCTCCCTTCAGTGGTTAGAACATTCTCTACCATTGTTGATTCAAGTTGAGGGCAAGGTCCTATGGGGGTCCACAGAGGGGTATTTTTTGTTGTTCCTGATATAGATTACTGGTAACAATGGAGAGAAGGATTTATTCGAGGCCCATCATGTCTGTTTGGGAATCTCAGGACTCACCGAATAGGGCCCCAGCTGACGGGATGGCCTGATAGTGACTAAAGAGTCATCGTTAAAATATGCCAGTCTCTTGCCCTTATTCAGATTTTTCAGTCTTTGCTTTTATTTATTTTTTTTAATTTTATTTATTTATTTTCACTTTTATTACCCTTGTTGTTGTAGTTATTATTGTTGTTATTGATGTCATCATTGCTAGATAGGACAGACAGAAATGGAGTGAGGAGGGGAATACAGAGAGGGGGAGAGAAAGACACCTGTAGACCTGCTTCACCACCTGTGAAGCGACGACCCTGTAGGTGGGGAGTCAGGTGCTCGAACCAGGATCATTACGCTGATCTTTGCTCTTCACACCATGTGCTTTTAACCCACTGTGCTACTGCCCGACTCCTTCATTTTATACTCTTAATTTAATATACTTTTCTTCTTCCTTTTTTTTTTTTTTTTTTTCTTTTTTTTTATTTTTAAATTTTTTATTTAAGAAAGGATTAGTGAACAAAAGCATAAGGTAGGAGGGGTACAACTCCACACAATTCCCACCACCCAATCCCCATAACCCACCCCCTCCCATGGTAGCTTTCCCATTCTCTATCCCTCTGGGAGCATGGACCCAGGGTCGTTGAGGGTTGCAGAAGGTAGAAGGTCTGGCTTCTGTAATTGCTTCCCCGCTGAACATGGGCGTTGACTGGTCGGTCCATACCCCCAGTCTGCCTCTCTCTTTCCCTAGTAGGGTGTGACTCTGAGGAAGCTGAGCTCCAGGACACATTGGTGGGGTCTTCAATCCAGGGAAGCCTAGCCAGCATCCTGGTGGCATCTGGAACCTGGTGATTGAAAAGAGAGTTAACATATGAAGCCAAACAATTAGTTGAGCAATCATGGATCCCAACTTGGAATAGTGGAGAGGAAGTGTTACGGAGGTACTCACTGCAAACTCTAGTGTAATCCTGCTTTCAGGTATATATTTTGCAGTAGTTTATGGATACGTGTGCACATAAGCTCTCTCTCACAGAAACTGGTGTATATCTAGGTTATGGGACTTTGTTAGAAAGTGAACTACCTGAGATGAAATTAGAGTGTACTATTAAAGGAAAGGTCTCACCCGAGTAATGAAGCTGAAGGGTTGTCATTCCACACGTGAAGTCTCTGGATACATTCTGAGGTGAAGCATGTTGAGATGGCAATCGTTGCTTTGGTTAGGTTGTGACCGGCGGATGCAATATTATTTGGTTTGGATTCGGAGATGCATACGGGAAAGTGGGCCCTATCCAAGGGTTCCAGGACTGGGGGAAGTAGGGGCTCTATAGTGAAGATGTGAAGTTCCTGCTGTCTTAGGGTTCAAAAAGACAATCAATAGTTAATATTATCATCACATTATTTGTTAATTGGGTTAACTTTGAAAAGTCCCTTTGTTATGGTTTGCTGTACAGTACCCAGTATCTTGTATATAGCTGTGCTATTGGAAGCTTCTAATCTACTTGGTCTAGGCTTTTGAGAGAGTCCGCATATCAAATACGTAGCCTATATATTATAAAGATTCAGTTTGTCTTTTGAGAAACTTTGAGACATATAATTGACTTCCCCCTCTCATATTAATTAACTACTGATTTATATGTCTACATTTTGCTAGGAGTGTACATAAACACCATTCCCACCACCAAAGGACTGTGACCCATCCCTCCCGCCCACTCCCACTCCCCACTGGCCCAGGAAGCTACATGTACCCCTCACCACTGGGTTTTTACTTTGGTGCCCTACTTACAATTTGATCAGGTCCTGCTTTTAGTTTCCCTTTCAGATCTTCTAAGTCAGCTTCTGTTGATGAGTGGGATCATCCCATACTCATCTTTATCTTTCTGACTTAGTTCACTTAACATAATTCCTTCTAGCTCTGTCCAAGATGGGTCAGAGAAGGTGGGTTCATTGTTCTTGATAGCTGCATAGTATTCCATTGTGTATATATACCACAGCTTTCTCAGCCACTCATCTGTTGTTGGGCACCTGGGTTGCTTCCAGGTTTTAGATATTATGAATTGTGCTGCTATGAACATAGGAGTACACACCTCTTTTTGGTTGGGTATTATGGAGTCCTTGGGGTATAACCCCAGGAGAGGAATTATTGGGTCATATGGAAGGTCCATGTCTAGCCTTGTGAGAGTTTTCCAGACTGCTCTCCACAGAGGCTGTACCAATTTACATTCCCACCAGCAATGTAAAAGGGTGCCTCTGTCCCCACATCCTCTCCAGCATTTGTTGCTGCTGTCCTTTTTGATGTATGCCATTCTTACAGGAGTGAGGTGGTATCTTAGTGTTGTCTTGATTTGCATCTCTCTGACAATCAGTGACCTAGAGCAGTTTTTCATATGTTTGTTAGCCTTTTGGATCTCCTCTGTGGTGAATGTTTTGTTCATTTCCTCTGCCCATTTTTGGATGGGGTCATTTGCTTTTTTGGTGCTAAGTTTGCTGAGCTCTTTATATATTTTGGTGATTAGTTTCTTGTCTGATGTCTGGCATGTGAAGATCTTCTCCCATTCTGTGAGGGGTCTCTCTGTTTGTTTAATAGTTTCTTTGGATGTGCAGAAGCTTTTCAATTTGATGTAGTCCCATTGGTTTGTTTCTGCTTTCAATTCTGTTCCACTGGTCTATGTGCCTATTTTTGTTCCAGTACCATGCTGTTTTGATGATGATGGCTTTATAATATAGTTTAAGGTCTGGGAGTGTGATGCCTCCATTTCTGTTTCTTTTCCTTAAGATGGTTTTGGCAATTCTAGGTGTTTTCATGTTCCAGATAAATGATTGTAGTGTTTGCTCTATTCTCTTAAAGAAGCCTGGTGGAACTTTGATGGGTATTGCATTTAATTTGTATATGGCTCTGGGGAGAATATTCATTTTGATGATATTTATTCTTCCAATCAATGAGCATGGAATATCTTTCCATTTCTTGGTATCAGTTTCTATCTCCTTGAGTAGCGACTCATAGTTTTCAGCATACAAGTCTTTCACTTCTTAGGTCAACTTTATTCCAAGGTATTTGATTGATTTTGCTGAAACAGTAAATGGGAGTGATTTCTGGATGTCTTCTTCTTCAGATTTAGTGTTTGCATAAAGAAATGCCACTGATTTTTGTACATTGATTTTGTAGCCTGATACCTTGCTATATTGCCTAACAACTTCCAGTAATTTTCTACTGGATTCTTTAGGTCTTTCTATGTATACTATCATATCATCTGCAAATAGTGAGAGCTTGACTTCTTCCCTTCCAATCTGTATCCCTTTGACTTCTTTCTCTTGCCTGATTGCTATGGCAAGAACTTCCAATACTATTTTGAAGAGTAACGGTGACAGTGGACAGCGCTGTCTAGTCCCCCATCTGAGGGGGAATGCTTTCAGCTTCTGTCCATTGAGTATGATGTTGGCTGTAGGTTTGCTATATATAGACTCCACTATCTTGAGGAATTTCCCATCTATTCCCATTTTTTGGAGAGTTTTGAGCATGAATGTGTGTTGGATTTTGTCAAAGGCTTTCTCTGCATCTATTGAGATAATCATGTGGTTTTTGGCTTTGCTTTTATTGATGTGATGAATGACATTGATTGATTTACGGATGTTGAACCAGCCTTGCATTCCTGGGATGAATCCCACTTGGTCATGATGAACAATCTTTTTGATATGTTGCTGTATCCGATTGGCCAAGATCTTGTTTAATATTTTGGCATCTATGTTCATCAGAGATATTGGTCTGTAGTTTTCCTTTTTTGTTCTGTCCCTATCAGCATTTGGTATCAGGGTGATGTTGGCTTCATAAAATGTGGAAGGGAGTATTCCTGTTTCTTCAATCTTATGGAATAGCCTAAGAAGTATGGGTATTAACTGTTTCCTGAAAGTTTTGTAGAATTCGTTTGTGAAGCCATCTGGTCCAGGACTTTTGTTGTTGGGGAGATTCTTAATAACAGTTTCAATTTCTTTGTCTGTGATTGTTGCACTTAGATTTTGTAGTTCTTCTTGGTTCAGTTTTGGAAGTGCATAGGTTTCTAGGAATTGTTCCATTTCTTCCAGATTCTCTAGCTTGGTGGCATATAGTTCTTTATAGAAGTTTCGCAGAATTCTCTGGATTTCTGTGGTGTCAGTTGTGATATCTCCTGTATCGTTTACAATTCTATTAATTTGAGTCTTCTCTCTTTTTTGTTTGGTGAGTCTGGCTAGGGGTTTGTCAATTTTGTTTAATCTTTCAATGAACCAACATTTGGCTTCATTGATCTTTTGCATGGTTCTTTTATTTTCGATGTTGTTTATTTCTGCTCTAACTTTAGTGATTTCCGTCCTGGTTGCTTTAGGGTTACTTTTTTCCTCTTCCTCTAAGTCCTTGAGGTGTGTAGTAAGGTCGTTCATTTGGGCTTCTTCTTGGTGTTTAATATGTGATTGTATGGCTATAAGTTTCCCTCTCAGTACTGCTTTCGCTGTGTCCCAAATATTTTGATAGGTTGTGTCTTCATTTTCATTAGTTTCCAGGAACATTTGAATTTCCTGTTTGAGTGAGTCTCTGACCCAGTGGTTCTTAAGGAGCATGTTGTTTAGTTTCCAAATTCTATGTCTTTTATTAATTTTCCGTTTGTTGTTAAAAGTTAGTTTTACTCCACTGTGGTCTGAGAAGATACTTGGGATGATTTCAATGCTCTTGAATTTATTGATGCTGTCTTTGTGGCCTAACATGTGGTCTATCCTTGAGTATGTGTTATGTGGATTTGAAAAGAAGGTGTATTCCAGTTTTTTGGGGTGGAGGAGTCTGAAAATGTCCAAGAGGTCTAGTCTGTTAATCTCTTCATTCAATTCTCTTGTATCTTTATTGGTTCTCTGTTTTGTTGATCTGTCTAAGTGTGAGAGTGTGGTATTGAAGTCTCCCACTATTATTGTATTACTATTGATGTATTTTTGAAATTCTTTCAGTAGATGCTTAATGTATTTAGATGGTCCCTCGTTGGGTGCATAGATGTTAATAATTGTTAAGTCTTCTTGGCTGATTGATCCTCTCATCATTATGTAATGCCCTTGCCTATCTTTTATTATTTAATTTAATTTAAAATCTATCGTGTCTGAGATGAGAATGGCTGTTCCTGCCCTTTTTTGTGGTCCGTTAGCCTGTATGATAGTTTTCCATCCTTTCACTTTAAGTCTGTGTTTATCTTGTTGTGACAGATGGATTCTTGCAAGCAGTATATGGTTGGGTTATGTTTTCTGATCCATCCCCCCACCCTGTGCCTTTTGATGGGTGAGTTTAAGCCATTGACATTTATTGATATTATGGATTTAATGTATTGTAGTGCCATTGTTCTAAAAAACGATTTGTTTACTCTGATATATTGCAAGTATTATAGTGATGTTCTTGTTTATAAGAGGTCTTTTAGTACCTCTTTCAGGGCCGGCTTGGTGATAGTTGCCTCCTTTAACTGTTGTTTGTCTAAGAAGGTTTTGATCCCTCCATCTAGCTTGAATGAAAGTCTAGCAGGATATATTATCCTTGGTTGAAACCCTTTCTCATTCAGGGCTCGATAGATATCTTGCCACTCCCTTCTGGCTTTTAGAGTTTGAGTTGAGAAATCTGCAGATAGTCTTATGGGTTTTCCCCTATATGTGACTTTTTGTTTCTCTCTTGCAGCCTTTAGGATCCTTTCTTTATCCTTACTTCTTCTCATTGTGACTATGATGTGTCTTGGTGTCTTCAGGTCGGGGTTGATTCTGTTTGGTACTCTCTGGTCCTCTTGAACCTTGATATCCTTTCTGTTATTCAGGTCTGGGAAGTTTTCTTGTATTATTTCCTCTAGAATGTTTTCTTCCCCTTCCTCTCTTTCTTCCTCTGGCAGGCCAATTATACGAATGTTACTTCTTTTGAGATCATCCCATATGTCTCTGTTGTTGTTTTCAGTGTCTCTCAATCTCTTTTTAAGCTCTTTCACCTCTTTCTTCATTTTCTCTAACTCATCCTCTGTCTGACTAATTCTGTTTTCTGCTTCTGTTAGTCTGCTTTCCCTTGCCTCAGCTTCTTTCTTCATTACAGCTATTTCAGCTTTCAGTTCTCTAATTGTCTCAAGATAATCAGTATTTTCCTTGGGGGTCTCAACTGTTGTTTCCCTAATACTGCCATTCCTTTCATCCAATGTTGTTTTCATTTCTGTGATTAATAAGTTTATTATTGCTTGCATACTTTTCTTATCTATGGTTACTTCTGGCTGATTAGTAGTTTCTTCTGGGCTCTTGTCTTCATTCATTGGGGTAGCAGTTTTATTTGTTTTTAGTCTACCCATTTTTTTATTTATGTGTTTCTCTCTCTCTCTCTTTCTTTTTTTTAATGCTCTGTTGTTCCTCAGTTGTTGTGTTTTGAGCACAAGTAACACTGTACCAAATACCTTTATGACAACTGCACTCACCAACCTCCGGAATAACAGTAGCAACTGAAGTAAGTATTGAAGGAGTTTAATCGTTACTAGTTAGCCAAACAATTTCTCCAGTTCGTAAAAAAAATAGTAACCAAATCCCAGTGAAGAAAGAGAAAAGAAAGAGAGGATAGCAAGAATAGACAGTTATGCAAATCTACTATCCAGTGTATATTCTAGGGGTAACAAGAGTGTAAAGGGAACTAGAGCAGAGATACACATATAGAGAGTCCACTCTGGGTCAGATTTCTTCCCCAAAGTAATTTACAAATTCAGAAAGGCAAAGAAGAAAGAAGTGTATGACAAGATTAAAAAAAAAAAGAGAGATAGAGAGAGATAAGAGAAAAGGGAGAAGATAAAAAGAAGAGTTGTAATTAAAGAGCAGTGCGAGGAACTTCCCAAATGTGTATCAGTGAATTAAAAAAAAAAAAACACCCTGTTTGGTGGTATGGGGTATCCTGCTTGTAGCTGTTCCCAGGCACTGCTTATGGGGGGGGGGGGCGGCGGGAAGGATGTATGCTTGAAAATTAAAAGGAAGAAAAAAGAATTTTTTTCCCCTACTCTAATTCTTAACCCAAATTAAGTTATAGACACCTCCTTGTTGTCACCGCTATGGCCCCTTATTGGCTGGCCTGCTAAAGGCAGAAAATCCTATTGTTTACAAGAGATGTGTCCGGAGCTCCAAGGCTAGCCACTTGTCAGTCCGCCATCTTCCGGGAAACCCCTCCCTCCAGACTTTTTTAAAGGATTTCTCAAAAATGAAAACTAGCTCCAAGTCCTTTGATCCAATGAGAGCTATACTCAAGAAGTCTTTGGATCCGCCCTCAGGGTCGTGGTGGACCCTGGAGACTCCCAAGAGAAAGCCCCCGAGCTAAGGTGCTCTCTCCTCCGGGTCCTCTGCCCGCTACGCTATGCAACCGGCGGAGGAGCCGCCTTCCTGGGCTGGCGTAGGACAATGCCGGCGCACTCCCCTTGCCCGGCGCCGCCTGGGAATTCTGGCGCCCCGCTAGTCCGTGTCACCTTTACTCTAATTCTTAACCCAAATTAAATTGTAATCACTTCTTTGGTGTCCCTCCTTATTGACTGGCCTGCTAAAGGCAGAAAATCCTACCGTTGCCGACGATGCAATCAGAGCACTCGCTGTTAGCGACTTCTCAGGCTGCCATCTTCCTCAAGTCATTCTTCCTTTTTTTTCTTTCTTTCTTTATTCCTTTGTTTCTTCACTTCTCTTTCTTTCTCTCCTTCCCTCCTTCTTTCCTTCCCTTCTTCCTTCCTTCTTTTCTTTCTTACCAAAGCATTGTTCAACTCTGGTTTATGGTAGTTCTGGGGAATGAACCTGGGACCTTGGAATCTCAGACATGATTTTTTTTTTTTGAGTGACCATCATGCCTCTGTCCCTGCCCAATATAATTTTTATTAATGATTCACAGGGGTAAAGTTCCACATCCCACACACCACCAGTGTTCTTTGCCTACTTGCTCTGCTCCAAACACCCCCACCCCAATCCATTTCAAAGATGATCTGGCTCCTTTTTTTTTTGTTGTTGCAATTTCATGTTTCCATTATCTTTATTCTCTAAATGAGTGAAATTATCCATCCAGTAGCAGTAACTGTCTTTATATCCCTTATTTCTTCACTAAACTCTCAGTATAATAATGTATTATTACATGAATGAGCTCACTTACATCCAGCTACAAATGAATTCTACAATTTGGACATAAAATGTGAGCCATTTTTCACTGAACACTAATTAACAATAAATTAACTACATATGTCTGGCCCAGGGAATTTATTCTAGATTCTGACAGATTCTTGAAGGAAGTCCTGGAAGGGACCTAAGAAGTTAGGAAAGAAAGATGGGATATTTGCATATTGTTATTTTTTAATTTGAAAGGTATGATAAATATTCAAATAAACTCACCATCTATTTTAGCTAAAATCTTTCAGTAAACCTCTTCTTAGTGTAGCTCTGTGACTTTTCTTATTTATGCAAATAAATGATCCATAATTCTAATAAAAAAACCTTTTTAGTGTACTCCTTCTAACACATTATTATTGATATTTTCCTTAGTTAAAATATCTATAAGAAGTAAAAGTTGTTTCATTTTCAAAGTATTCCACATAAATGGATCAGAAAGGACATGTTATTTTAGTGTTTTATCTTCCCCAAGGGACCTAAGCCAGAGAGTATGTTCAGAAAACTTGCACAAAAATCTTCTCTTACAAGGGAAAACAAAACAAAAGAGTTTTACCTTCATCCCAGTGTCTTAACCTCAGACTTTCAGGAGATGCCCCACCCCCAACCCTGTCCAGTTACCCCCAACCCTATCCAGTTACCCAGCAGTGGCTGAATAACTAAAGTATGAGAAAGAATATTGTTTTTTCTATTGTGGAGGAGTTGTTTCACAGGCAGGGTGTCACATCACAGGTGGTGAAGGAGGTCTGCAGGTATCTCTCTTTCTCTCCCCCTCTCTGTATTCCCCTGATCTCTCCATTTCTCTCTGTCCTATCTAACAATGACATCAATAACAACAAAAATAATAACTATAACAACAAAAACAACAAGAGCAAGAAAAGGGGAAATAAATAAATATTTTAAAAATGAAACAGAGATAGAGCATATGTTCACAGGTATCCATAAACTAGGGCAAATATATACCTGAAAGCAGCAGTACAATAGAGTTTTCAGTGAGTACCCCTCAAGACTTCATCTCCACTATTCTAACCTTTGGGTCCATGATTCTTCAACAATTTGTTTGGCTTTGTATGTTAACTCTCTTTTCAGCCACCAGGTTCCTGATGCCATCAGGATGCAGGCCAGGCTTCCCTGGACTGAAGACCCCACCAATGTGTCCTGGAGCACCACTTCTCCAGAAACTCACCCAACTAGGGAAAGAGAGAGGCAGACTGGGGGCATGGACCGACCATACTTCCAGTATGGACCAGTCAACATCTATGTTCAGCAGGGAAGCAATTACAGAAGCCAGACCTCCCACCTTCTGCAACCCACAAGGACCCTGGGTCCATGCTCCTAGAGGGATAGAGAATGGGAAAGCTATTGGGTAGGTGATGGGATACAGAGATTGGGTGATGGGAATTATGTGGAGCTGTACCGCCCCATCCTATTTTGTTAATGTCTCCTTTCTTAAATAAATTAATTAATTAAAATTGAAACAGATTTGCTGTCCCCTCCAAATAAAAGCATTGACCAACAGAGATAATTTAACAAGTTTGTTTTTCCTACTTGCCATCCATATATGGTCTTTTATGTTTTGTAAACAGTTTTCCATGGTGGGTAAGGGAAATAACATAATAGTTATGCAAAAGTGACTTTCAAGCCTGAGACTCCTCAGGTCCCTAGCTTAATCCTTAGCATTTGAATGAGTCAGAAAAATGAAACTAAAAATAAACCAATGAAACTATATCAAACTTAAAAACTTCTACACAGCAAAGAGTGTCACCACCCAAACAGAAAGAGAGCCTTCAGCTTGGGAAAAGAACCTTACACAAAACACCTCATAGGGCTAATAACCCAAATATATTAAGAGGTCAGTAAGCTTAGAAAAAAAAAGGGGGAACCCTACTAAGAAGGGGTCAGGACATGGACCAAACTTTCACTGTGATATGTGATTACTCACTGTCCTATCCAACAACCACAACAGCAATAATAGCAACAATGATAAACAAGATGGGCAACAAAATGGGGAAAATAGACTCCAGGAGCAGTGGATTTGTAATGCAGGCACTGAGGCACAGAGATAATCCTAGAGGGAAAAATGTATATTATGTTATATTAATTTTCTTACTCTTTTTTCAGATTTAAAACACTTATTTATGAGACAGAGAGAATCAGAGCACCCCTCCAGCACAAGGAATAGTATGTATCAAACTCAGGACTTCATAATTGAAGATTAACACTTTACACACTAAACAACTCCTGGGTCTCACTATACTTTACTCTTTACTGTTTAATTTGTCTTTTTTTATGACTTCATTACTTTATATATTTATTTTTTTTAATTTTTTATTTAAGAAAGGATTAATTAACAAAACCATATGGTGGGAGGGGTACAATTACATACAATTCCCACCACCAATCTCCATTTCCCACCCCCTCCCCTGATAGCTTTCCCATTCTCTATCCCTCTGGGAGCATGGACCCAGGGTCGTTGAGGGTTGCAGAAGGTAGAAGGTCTGGCTTCTGTAATTGCTTCCCCGCTGAACATGGGCGTTGACTGGTCGGTCCATACTCCCAGTCTGCCTCTCTCTTTCCCTAGTAGGGTGGGTCTCTGGGGAAGTGGAGCTCCAGGACACATTGGTGGAGTCTTCAGTCTAGGGAAGCCTGGCCGGCATCCTGATGGCATCTGGAACCTTGTGACTGAAAAGAGAGTTAACATACAAAGCCAAAAAATTGTTGAGCAATCATGGACCCAAAGCTTGGAATAGTGGAGAGGAAATGTTAGGGGGGTACTCACTGCAAACTCTAGTGCACTATTGCTTTCAGGCATATATTTTGCAGTAGTTTACAGATACGTGTGAACATATGCTCTCTCTCACAGAAACTGGTGTATATCTAGGTTTTGGGACTTTGTTAGAAAGTGAACCACCTGAGATGGAATTAGAGTATACTATGAAAGGAAAGGTCTCACCCGAGTAATGAAGCTGAAGGGTTGTCATTCCACATGTGAAGTCTCTAGACACAGTCTGAAGTGGAGCATGTTGAGGTGGCAATCATTGTGTTGGTTAGGTTGTGATCGGCAGATGCAATATTATTTGATATGGATTGGGAGAGGCATACGGGAAAATGGGCCCTATCCAAGGGTTGCAGGACTGGGGGAAGTAGAGGCTCTATAGTGGAGATGTGAGGTTCCTGCTGTCTTAGGGTTCAAAAAGACAATCGATAGTTAATATTATCATCACATTGTTTGGTAATTGGGTTAACTTTGAAAAATCCTTTTGTTAGGGTTTGCTGTACACTACCCAGTATCTTGTATATAGCTGTGCTATTGGTTGCTTCTGATCTACTTGGTCTAGGCTTTTGAGAGAGTCTGCATATTAATTACACAGCCTATATATTAAAAAGATTCAGTTTGTGTTTTGAGAAACTTTGAGACATACAATTAATTTTCCCCCTCTCGTATTAATTAACTAGTGATTTATATGACTACATTTTACTAGGAGTGTACATAAACACCATTCCCACCACCAAAAGACTATGACCCATCCCTCTCACCCACTCCCACCCCCCCCACACTGTCCCAGGAAGCTGCATGTCTACTCCTCACCACAGGGTTTTTACTTTGGTGCCCTACATAAATTTGGTCAGGTCCTGCTTTTACTTTCCCTTTCAGATTGTCTTACTCAACTTCTGTTGATGAGTGGTATCATCCCATGCTCATCTTTATCTTTCTGACTTAGCTCACTTAACATAATTCCTTCTAGCTCTGTCCAAGATGGGTCAGAGAAGGTGGGTTCATTGTTCTTCATAGCTGTATAGTATTCCATTGTGTATATATACCACAGCTTTCTCAGCCACTCATCTGGTGTTGGGCACCTGGGTTGCTTACAGGTTTTAGCTATTATGAATTGTGCTCCTATGAACATAGGAGTACACACCTCTTTTTGGTTGGGTGTTATGGAGTCCTTGGGGTATAACCCCAGGAGAGGAATTACTGGATCATATGGAAGGTCCATGTCTAGCCTTCTGAGAATTTTCCAGACTGCTCTCCACAGAGGCTTTACCAATTTACATTCCCACCAGCAATGTAAAAGGGTTCCTCTGTCCCCACATCCTCTCCAGCATTTGTTGCTGCTGTCCTTTTTGAAGTATGCCATTCTTACAGGAGTGAGGTGGTATCTTAGTGTTGTCTTAATTTGCATTTCTCTGACAATCAGTGACCTAGAGCAGCTTTTCATATGTTTGTTAGCTTTTGGGATCTCCTCTGAGGTGAATGTTTTGTTCATATCCTCTGCCCATTTTTGGATGGGGTCATTTGCTTTTTTGGTGCTACGTTTGCTGAGCTCTTTATATATTTTGGTGATTAGTTTCTTGTCTGATGTATGGCATGTGAAGGAATACTCCCTTCCACCTTCTATGAAGCCACCATCACCCTGATACCAAAAGCTGATAGGGACAGAACAAAAAAGGACAACTACAGACCAATATCTCTGATGAACATAGATGCCAAAATATTAAATAAGATCTTGGCCAACCGGATACAGCAACATATCAAAAAGATTGTTCATCACGACCAAGTGGGATTCATCCCAGGAATGCAAGGCTGGTTCAACATCCGTAAGTCAATCAATGTCATTCACCACATCAATAAAAGCAAAGCCAAAAACCACATGATTATCTCAATAGATGCAGAGAAAGCCTTTGACAAAATCCAACACACATTCATGCTCAAAACTCTACAAAAATCGGAACAGATGGGAAATTCCTCAAGATAGTAGAGTCTATATATAGCAAACCTACAGCCCACATCATATTTAATGGACCGAAGCTGAAAGCATTCCTCTTCAGATCGGGAACTAGACAGGGCTGTCCACTATCACCATTACTCTTCAACATAGTATTGGAAGTTCTTGCCATATCAATCAGGCAAGAGAAATAAATCAAAGGAATACAGATTGGAAGGGAAGAAGTCAAGCTCTCACTATTTGCAGATGATATGATAGTATACATAGAAAAACCTAAAGAATCCAGCAGAAAACTACTGGAAGTTATTAGGCAATACAGCAAGGTATCAGGCTACAAAATCAATGTACAAAAATCAGTGGCATTTCTTTATGCAAACACTAAATCTGAAGAAGAAGACATCCAGAAATCCCGTTTACTGTTTCTTTCTCTTTTAATATTTATTTATTTATTCCTTTTTGTTGCCCTTGTTGTTTTATTGTTGTAGTTATTATTTTTTCATTGTTGTTGGATAGGATAGAGAGAAATGGAGAGAGGAGGGGAAGACAGAGGGTGAGAGAAACATAGACACCTGCACCTGCTTCACCATCTGTGAAGTGACTCCCCTGCAGGTGGGGAGCCAGGGACTTGAACCGGGATACTAATGCTGTTCCTTGGGCTTTGCACTACCTGCATTTAACTGATGCACTACAGCCTAACTCCCTCTTTACTGTTTTCTTTAAGAAAAAATATTATGGCCCAACAAGTGATGCCATAGATTGGTGTTGAACCATTGAGCATGAAATCATGAGTTCTGTCCCTCCGAAACACATATCCCAGGGTGATGTTCATTTTCTTTCTTCTTAATTCTCTCTTTCAAATGAAGAGACAAAAAAAATCTTTAAAAAAATTGAGGTTGGGGAGATAGCACCAGGAATGAAGCAATACATTTTCATACTGGAGGTATCAGAGGTCCCAGGTTTAATTCCTAGCACTACCATAAACCAGAGCTGACCAATATTCTATTAAACAATATTGATGGGGCCAAGCCATTGCGCACCTAGTTGGACACGTTTCCATGTGCAATGAAAGGGGTTTGAGCCACACCTCCCACCTTCAGGGGGGAGCTTCACTAGTGGGGAAGCAGGTCTGCAGATATCTTTCTTTCTCCCTTTCTATCTCCCCTTCACTCTCAATTTCTCTCTGTCTTATCAGATAAAATAGGGGGGGAAATGATGTAAGTAACATCAACTTACAAAGCTGCATGTTGTAAGATTTAGGGGGACAAATTCATGTCTCTAACTGAGCTATGTTACCACACCATTCGCACAATAAAAGTACCAGTATCTCTTGGACCCTCCTCCACCCTTATAATCTCTCCTCTTTCTCCCTCTGTAGCAGTCAGATTCTAAGGGCTTGTATTTCTTTGATTTTTTAAAGCATCTCCACTTCTTCTTCTTGGGTGATTCATGATTAGCATGATTCTCTTAAGTTCTATCCACAGTAGTAAAGGACAGGAGTTCATTTTCTTCTCATAGTTGAGTAGTGTTCCACTGAGTATAAATACCACAACTACTTAATCTATTTTACTGTTCTTGGCAACTAGGGTGTTTACATATCTTGGTATTGTAAAAACCCAACAGTGCACATATCATTTTGTTGCATGGTTGGGGGGAAGAAAGAAAGACTAGCTAGGGTTCAAGGGGAGCCTTAGGACTACCAATCTACTCCCAGAAACGTTTGGTCATGACACCTTTTTCGAAAGAATTGCAAGAGACTCCACAATTAGGTGTACAGATTTCTTAATTTTTATTATAATGATGTAAGTATGTGAAGAAGTGATATTAAAGTGTAAAAGTAATCCCAACACCTATGGGCATCTAATCTTTGATAAGGGGGCCCAAAGGATTAAATGGAAAAAGGAGGCTCTCTTTAATAAATGGTGCTGGGAAAACTGGGTTGAAACATGCAGAAGAATGAAATTGAACCACTTTATCTCACCAGAAACAAAAATCAACTCCAAATGGATCAAAGACCTAGATGTCAGACCAGAAACAATCAAATACTTAGAGGAAAACATTGGTAAAACACTTTCCCACATAGCCTCAAGGAGATCTTTGATGAATCAAACCCAATTGCAAGGAAGACCAAAGCAGAAACAAACCAATGGGACTACATCAAATTGAAAAGCTTCTGCACATCCAAAGAAACTATTAAACAAACAGAGAGACCCCTCACAGAATGGGAGAAGATCTTCACATGCCAGACATCAGACAAGAAACTAATCACCAAAATATATAAAGAGCTCAGCAAACTTAGCACCAAAAAAGCAAATGACCCCATCCAAAAATGGGCAGAGGAAATGAATAAAACATTCACCACAGAGGAGATCCAAAAGGCTAACAAACATATGAAAAACTGCTCTAGGTCACTGATTGTCAGAGAAATGCAAATTAAGACAATACTAAGATACCACCTCACTCCTGTAAGAATGGCATACATCAAAAAGGACAGCAGCAACAAATGCTGGAGAGGATGTGGGGACAGAGGAACCCTTTTACATTGCTGGTGGGAATGTAAATTGGTACAGCCTCTGTGGAGAGCAGTCTGGAAAACTCTCACAAGGCTAGACATGGACCTTCCATATGACCCAATAATTCCTCTCCTGGGGTTATACCCCAAGGACTCCATAACACCCAGCCAAAAAGAGGTCTGTACTCCTATGTTCATAGCAGCACAATTCATAATAGCTAAAACCTGGAAGCAACCCAGGTGCCCAACAACAGATGAGTGGCTGAGAAAGCTGTGGTATATATACACAATGGAATACTATGCAGCTATCAAGAACAATGAACCCACCTTCTCTGACCCATCTTGGACAGAGCTAGAAGGAATTATGTTAAGTGAACTAAGTCAGAAAGATAAAGATGAGTATGGGATGATCCCACTCATCAACAGAAGCTGACTAAGAAGATCTGAAAGGGAAACTAAAAGCAGGATCTGATCAAATTGTAAGTAGGGCACCAAAGTAAAAACCCAGTGGTGAGGGGTAGGCATGTAGCTTCCTGGGCCAGTGGGGGGTGGGAGTGGGCGGGAGGGATGGGTCACAGTCCTTTGGTGGTGGGAATGGTGTTTATGTACACTCCTAGCAAAATGTAGACATATAAATCAGGAGCTAATTAATATGAGGGGGAAATCAATTGTATGTCTCAAAGTTTCTCAAAAGACAAACTGAATCTTTTTAATATATAGGCTATGTATTTGATATGCAGACTCTTTCAAAAGCCTAGACCAAGTAGATTAGAAGCTTCCAATAGCACAGCTATATACAAGATACTGGGTACTGTACAGCAAACCATAACAAAGGGACTTTTCAAAGTTAACCCAATTAACAAATAATGTGATGATAATATTAACTATTGATTGTCTTTTTGAACCCTAAGACAGCAGGAACTTCACATCTTCACTATAGAGCCCCTACTTCCCCCAGTCTTGGAACCCTTGGATAGGGCCCACTTTCCCATATGCATCTCCCAATCCAAACCAAATAACATTGCATCTGCCGATCACAACCTAACCAAAGCAACGATTGCTACCTCAACATGCTTCACCTCAGAATATATCCAGAGACTTCACTTGTGGAATGACAACCCTTCAACTTCATTACTCGGGTGAGACCTTTCCTTTAATAGTACACTTTAATTTCATCTCAGGTAGTTCACTTTCTAACAAAGTCCCATAACCTAGATATACACCAATTTCTGTGACAGAGAGCTTATGTGCACACGTATCAATAAACTACTGCAAAATATATACCTGAAAGCAGGACTACACTAGAGTTTGCAGTGAGTACCTCCCTAACACTTCCTCTCCACTATTCCAAGCTTGGGATCCATGATTGCTCAACAAATTGTTTGGCTTCTTATGTTAACTCTCTTTTCAATCACCAGGTTCCAGATGCCACCAGGATGCTGGCTAGGCTTCCCTGGATTGAAGACCCCACCAATGTGTCCTTGAGCTCAGCTTCCTCAGAGTCACACCCTACTAGGGAAAGAGAGAGGCAGACTGGGGGTATGGACCGACCAGTCAACGCCCATGTTCAGCGGGGAAGCAATTACAGAAGCCAGACCTTCTACCTTCTGCAACCCTCAACGACCCTGGGTCCATGCTCCCAGAGGGATAGAGAATGGGAAAGCTACCATGGGAGGGGGTGGGTTATGGGGATTGGGTGTTGGGAATTGTGTGGAGTTGTACCCCTCCTACCTTATGCTTTTGTTCAGTAATCCTTTCTTAAATTAAAAAAAAAAGTGTAAAAGTGCTCTATAGTGGAGATGTTAGGTTTCTGCGTCGTAGGGTTCAAAAAGACAATGGATAGTTATTATTATCATCACATTATTTGGTAATTGGGTTAACTTTGACAACCCTTCAGCTTCACTACTCGGGTGAGACCTTTATTTTCATAGTATTCTCTAATTCCATCCCAGGTGGTTCATGTTCTAACAAAGTCCCAAAACCTAGATATACACTAGGTTCTGTGAGAAAGAGCATATGTTCACACGTATCCATAAACTAGTATAAAATATATACGTGAAATCAGAAGTACACTAGAGTTTGCAGTGAGTAACCACCCAACACTTCCTCTCCACTATTCCAAACTTTGGGACCATGATTGCTCAACAATTTGTTTGGCTTTGTATGTTAACTCTCTTTTCAGCTACCAGGTTCCAGATGCCATCAGGATGCTGGCCAGGCTTCCCTGGACTGAAGACCCCACCAATGTGTCCTAGAGCTCTGCTTCCCCCAGAGACTCACCCTACTAGGGAAAGAGAGAGGCAGACTAGGAATATGGATTGACCAGTCAATGCCCATGTTCAGCATGGAAGCAATTACAGAAGCCAGACCTTCCACCTTCTGCAATCCACAAGGACCCTGGGTCCATGCTCCCAGAGGGATATAGAATGGGAAAGGTATCAGAGGAGGGGATGGGATATGGAGATTTGGTGGTGGGAATTGTGTGGAGTTGTAAGCCTCCTATCCTATGGTTTTGTTAATTTATTATTTTGTAATAAAAATAAATTTAAAAAAAAGTCATTTTGTTAGGGTTTGCTGTATAGTACCCAGTATCTTGTATATAGCTGTGCCACCAGTTGCTTCTGATCTACTTGGTCTATGCTTTTGAGAGAGTCCGCATATCAAATACACAGCCTATATATTAAGAAGACTCAGTCAGGACTAATCGAAGATGGCGGACTGAGAAGCTGCTAGTGGCTTGCGCTCTGATCACATCTTCTGGAAACGGTAGAATTTTCTGCCTTTAGTAGGCCAGTCAATAAGGGGTCCTAGCGGTGACACCAAGGAGGTGACTATAACTTAATTTGGGTTAAGAATTAGAGTAGAGGTGGCGTGGACTAGCGGGCGGGCTGCTCCAGACTTCCCAGGCGGCAGGCAAGGTGGGTGCGCCGGGCACTGTCCTCAGCCCAGGAAGGCGGCTCCTCCGCCGGTTGCAGAGCACTGCTGGGTGGCCAGCAGAGGACCCGGAGGGAGCACTGTAGCTTGGGAGCTTTCTCTCAGGAGTCTCCAGGGACCACCATGACCCTGAGGGCGGATCCGAGGACATCCTTGAGTAGATCTCTCATTGGATCAAAAGGACTTGGAGCTAGTTTTCATTTTTGAGAAATCCTTTAAAAAAGCTTCAAGGGGGGGGGTGGTTTCCCAGAAGATGGCAGACTGAGAAGCTGCTAGTGGCTGAGCTCTGACCACATCTCCTGGAAATGGTAAGATTTTTCTGCCTTTAGCAGGCCAGCCAATAAGGGGTCCTAGCGGTGACACCAAGGAGGTGACTATAACTTAATTTGGGTTAAGAATTAGAGTAGGGAAAAAAACGGGAAAAATTTTTTTTTCTTCCTTTTAATTTTCAAGCATACCTCCTTCCCGCCCCCCAAGCCCCATAAACAGTCCCTGGGGACCAGCTCCTAGCATGGGAGGGGAGCTCATTTTCTTTACCAAATACCTGCACCACCAGGGAGTATAATTAATTCTAAGTCTATACCCTTCTGAAACATCTGGCTTTTTTTCTCTTTCAAGTAGCCAACCCACCCCACCTCACCCCGCATAGCTAATTAAATAATTAAAAATAAATACAAAAAAACCCTTTCCTTTCACTGCCGTTTTATGACTGTTCTTTTTCTTATCTTTTCATTTTTTCTCTATCTCTTTTTTTTCTTTTTCTCATTCTTGTCATCCTTTTTTCCTTAATCCTACAGCTTCCAAAGTCACAGCCCCCAGCCCCCACACCACAGTGTGCTTTTTTGAATTCACTGATACACATTTGGGAATTTCCTTTCACTGCTCTTTAACTACAGCTCTTTTTTTTTATATTTTCCCTTTTCTCTCTCTCGTCTCTCTCTCTCTCTTTTTTTAATCTTGTCATACACTTCTTCCTTCTTCTTTGCCTTTCTGAATTTGTGAATATTTTGGGGAAGAAATCTGACTCAGAGTGGACTCTCTATGTGTGTATCTCTGCTGTAGTTCCCTTTCCCCTCTTGTTACCCCTAGAATATACAGTGGATAGTAGATTTGCATAACTGTCTATTCTTCCTATCCTTTTTTTCTTTTCTCTTTATTCACTGGGATGTGGTTACTATTTTTTCACGGATTGGAGAAATTGTTTGGCTAACTGGTAACGATTAAACTACTTCAATACTGGCTTCAGTTGCTACTCTAATTCCTGAGGTTGGTGAGTGAATTTGTCATAAAGGTATTTAGTACAGTGTTACTTGTACTCAAGACACAACAACTAAGGAACAACAACAGAACACAAAAATCAGAAACACATAAATCAAAAAAATGGGTAGATCAAAAACAAATAAAACTGCTACTCCAATGAATGAAGACAAGAGCCCAGAAGAAACTACAAATCAGCCAGATGTAACCATAGATAAGAAAAGTATGCAAGCAATGATAAACTTATTAATCACAGAAATGAGAACAACATTGGAGGAAAGGAATGGCAGTATTAGGGAAACAACAGTTGAGACCCCCCCCAAGGCACTACAACAATGGCACTACAATACATCAAATACTACAATACATCAAATCCATAATATTAATAAATGTCAATGGCTTAACCTCAGCCATCAAAAGCAACAGAGTGGGTGGATGGATGAAAAAACATAACCCAACCATATGCTGCTTGCAAGAATCCCATCTGACACAACAAGATAAACACAAACGTAAAGTAAAGGATGGAAAGCTATCATACAGGCTAACGGACCACAAAAAAGACAGGAACAGCCATTCTCATCTCAGACACAATAGATTTAAAATTAAATAAAGTAAATAAAGTAAAATTAAATAAAGTAAGAAAAGATAGGCAAGGACACTACATAATTATTAGAGAATCAATAAGCCAAGAAGACGTAACAATTATTAACATCTATGCACCCAATGAGGAACCATTTAATACATTAAGCACCTACTGCAAATATTTCAAAAACACATCGATAGTAATACAATAATAGTGGGAGAGTTCAATACCCCACTCTAACACTTAGAAAGATCAACAAAGCAGAGAACCAATAAAGATACAAGATATGAATGAAGAGATTGACAGACTAGACCTCTTGGACATTTTCAGACTCCTCCACCCCAAAACACTGGAATACACCTTCTTTTCAAATCCACATAACACATACTCAAGGACAGACCAAATGATAGGCCACAAACACAGCATCAATAAATTCAAGAGCATTGCAATCATACCAAGTATTATCTCAGACCACAGTGGAGTAAAACTAATAATATAACAACGAACAGAAAATTATTAAGAGGCACAGAATTTGGAAACTAAACAACATGCTCCTTAAGAGGCACTGGGTCAGAGACTCACTCAAGCAGGAAATTCAAATGTTCCTGGAAACTAATGAAAATGAAGACACAACCTATCAAAATATTTGGGACACAGCTAAAGCAGTACTGAGAGGGAAACTTATAGCCATACAATCACATATTAAACACAAAGAAGAAGCTCAAATGAATGACCTTATTGCACATCTCAAGGACTTGGAGGAAGAATATCAAAGGAACCCTAAAGCAACCAGAAGGACAGAAAACACTAAAGTTCGAGCAGAAATAAACAACATCGATAATAAAAGAACCATACAAAAGATCAATGAAGCCAAATGTTGGTTCTTTGAAAGATGAAATAAAATTGACAAACCCTGAGCCAGACTCACCAAACAAAAAAGAGAGAAGACTCAAATTAATAGAATTGTAAACAATGGAGGAGATATCACAACTGACACCACAGAAATCCAGAGAATCCTGAGAAACTTCTATAAAGAACTATATGCCACCAAGCTAGAGAATCTGAAAGAAATGGAACAATTCCTAGAAGCATATGCCCTTCCAAAACTGCACCAAGAAGAATTACAAAATCTAAATGCAGCAATCACAGACAAGAAATTGAAACCGTTATTAAGACCCTCCCCAACAACAAAAGTCCTGGACCAGATGGCTTCACAAATGAATTCTACAAAACTTTCAGGAAACAGTAACTACCCATATTTCTTAAACTTTTCCATGAGATTGAAGAAACAGGAATACTCCATTCCACCTTCTATGAAGCCAACATCACGCTGATACCAAAAGCTGATAGGGACAGAACAAAAAAGGAAAACTACAGACCAATATCTCTGATGAACATAGATGCCAAAATATTAAACAAGATCTTGGCCAACCGGATACAGTAACATATCAAAAAGATTGTTCATCACGACCAAGTGGGATTCATCCCAGGAATGCAAGGCTGGTTCAACATCTGTAAGTCAATCAATGTCATTCACCACATCAATAAAAGCAAAGCCAAAAACCACATGATTATCTCAATAGATGCAGAGAAAGCCTTTGACAAAATCCAACACCCATTCATGCTCAAAACTCTCCAAAAAATGGGAACAGATGGGAAATTCCTCAAGATAGTGGAGTCTATATATAGCAAACCTACAGCCAACATCATACTCAATGGAGAGAAGTATTGGAAGTTCTTGTCATAGCAATCAAGCAAGAGAAAGAAATCAAAGGAATACAGATTGGAATGGAGGAAGTCAAGCTCTCACTATTGCAGATGATATGATAGTATACATAGAAAGACCTAAAGAATCCAGCAGAAAATTACTGGAAGTTATTAGGCAATATAGCAAGGTATCAGGCTACAAAATCAATGTACAAAAATCAGTGGCATTTCTTTATGCAAACACTAAAGTTGAAGAAGAAGATATCCGGAAATCACTCCCATTTACTGTTTCAGCAAAATCAATCAAATACCTAGGAATAAAGTTGACCAAAGAGGTGAAAGACTTGTATGCTGAAAAATATGAGTCGCTACTCAATGAAATAGAAACTGATACCAAGAAATAGAAAGATATCCCATGCTCATGGATTGGAAGAATAAATATCATCAAGATGAATATTCTCCCCAGAGCCATATACAAATTTAATACAATACCCATCAAAGTTCCACCAAGCTTCTTTAAGAGAATAGAACAAACACTACAATCATTTATCTGGAACCTGAAAACACCTAGAATTGCCAAGACCATCTTGAGGAAAAGAAAAAGAAATGGAGGCATCACACTCCCAGACCTTAAACTATATTATAAAGCCATCATCATCAAAACAGCATGGTACTGGAACAAAAATAGGCACACAGACCAGTGGTACAGAATTGAAAGCCCAGAAATAAATCCCCCCACCTATGGACATCTAATCTTTGAAAATGGGGTCCAAAGGATTAAATGGAAAAAGGAGGCTCTCTTCAATAAATGGTTCTGGGAAAACTGGGTTGTATCATGCAGAAGAATGAAATTGAACCACTTTATCTCACCAGAAAAAAAGTCAACTCTAAATGGATCAAAGACCTAGATGTCAGAGCAGAAACAATCAAATACTTAGAGGAAAACATTGGTAAAACACTTTCCCACCTACACCTCAAGGACATCTTTGATGAATCAAACCCAATTGCAAGGAAGAATGAATCAAACCCAATTGCCCAGGAAGCCTCATGTCCACCACAGGGTTTTTACTTTGGTGCCCTACTTTCAATTTAATCAGATCTTGCTTTTAGTTTCCCTTTTGGATCTTCTTTCTCAACTTCTGTTGATGAGTGGGGTCATCCCATACCCATCTTTATCTTTCTGACTTAGCTCACTTTACATAATTCCTTCTACCTCTGTCCAAGATGGGTCAGAGAAGGTGGGTTCATTGTTCTTGATAGCTGTATAGTATTCCATTGTGTGTATATACCACAGATTTCTCCACCACTCATCTGTTGTTGGGCACCTGGGTTCCTTCCAGGTTTTAGCTATTATGAATTGTGCTGCTATGAACATAGGAATACACACCTCTTTTTGGTTGGGTGTTATGGAGTCCTTGGGGTATAACCCCAGGAGAGGAATTACTGGATCATATGGAAGGTCCATGTCTACCCTTGTGAGAGTTCTCCTGACTTCTCTCCACAGAGAATGGACCAATTTACATTCCCACCAGCAATGCAAAAGTGTTCCTCTGTCCCCAAAGTCTCTCCAGCATTTGTTGCTGCTGTCTTTTTTGATGTATGCCATTCTTACAGGAGTGAGGTGGTATCTCAGTGTTGTCTTAATTTGCATTTCTCTGACAATCAGTGACCTGGAACAGTTTTTCATATGTTTGTTAGCCTTTTGGATCTCCTCTGAGGTGAATGTTTTGTTCATATCCTCTGCCCATTTTTGGATGGGGTCATTTGCTTTTTTGGTGATAAGTTTGTTGAGCTCTTTGTATATTTTGGTGATTAGTTTCTCTTTGTTTGTTTAAAAGTTTCTTTGGATTTGCATAAGCTTTTCAATTTGATAGTCCCATTGGTTTGTTTTTGCCTTAGGATAGGGCCCACTTTCCCACATGACTCTCCCAATCCCTATAAAATAATATTGCATCTGCAGATTGCACCCTAATTAATGCAACATTTGCCACCTCAACATGCTTCAGCTCAGACTAGTCCAGAGACTTCACGTGTGGAATGACAACCCTTCAGCTTCATCACTTGGGTGAGACCTTTCCTTTCATAGTATTCTCTAATTCCATCCCAGGTGGTTCACTTTCTAATAAAGTCCCAAAACCTAGATATAGACCAGGTTCTGTGAGAGAGAGCACATGTTCACAGGTATCCATAAACTAGTGCAAAATATATACCTGAAAACAGAAGTACACTAGAGTTTGCAGTGAGTACCTCCCAACACTTCCTCTCCACTATTCCAACATTTGGGTCCATGATTGCTCAACAATTTTTTTGGCTTTGTATGTTAACTCTCTTTTCAGTCACCAGGTTCCTTATGCCATCAGGATGCCAGCCAGGCTTCCCTGGACTGAAGACCCCACCAATGTGTCCTGGACCTCCACTTCCCCAGAGACCCACCCTACTAGGGAAAGAGAGAGGCAGACTGGGAGTATGGACCGACCAGTCAACGTCCATGTTAGCGGGTTCCACCTTCTGCAACCCACAATGACCGTGGGTCTATGCTCCCAGAGGGATAGAGAATGGGAATCAGGGGCAGGGGTGGGATATGGAGATCTGGAGGTGGGGATTGTGTGGAGTTGTACCCCTCCTCTCCTATGTTTTGTTAAATTTATCCTTTCTTAAATAAAAAATAAAATTTAAATAAAAAGTGTAAAAGTGCATATACTTCTGGAGATAGAACTCCACTAGGGCTGTGGACAGAAAAACGCAAGTTCCTGCCCACTTGCCTCCCTTAAAAATCCATGATCCTTACCCCACTGGGGCTAGCTTTTCATTGATTTACTGAAATCACTTGTCTTTTCACAATGATTCCATTAAAAAAAAAAAAGTATAAGATGCTTGCTATCTCAGCTATTCAAGATTTTAGACCTCTTATTCCTGCACTGTCCCTATCAGTTTCATAATGTATTTTGTT
The DNA here is from genome assembly GCF_950295315.1 of Erinaceus europaeus. NCBI lineage: Eukaryota > Metazoa > Chordata > Mammalia > Eulipotyphla > Erinaceidae > Erinaceus > Erinaceus europaeus. The sequence goes on from NC_080164.1 coordinate 90,844,888, forward strand.
GTTCTGGCTATTGCTGTTTTGTTATTTAGATAGATACCTCATTGTGGAATTGTATGACCATTTGGTAGGCTCATTTTCAATATTTGAGTAATCAATATCCTGTTTTCCATAGGGGTTAGAGCAATTTAAATTCCCTCCAATAGTGTAAAAGGGATCTTTTCCCTTTACATTCTAATACTTGTTATTCTCATGCTTGCTGACATAAGATCATTTTAACAGGTTATATCCTAGAGCTGACTTGATTTGGATTTCCCTGATAATAGCTGTTAATAAGCATTTTGTCAACTGCATATTGACCTTGTGTATATTGACCTTGGGAAGTAGGGGCTTGAACCCAGCTCCTTGTGCACTGTAATATATGTGCTTGACCAGGTGAACCACTGCCTGGTCTTCAATCCCACTTCTTTTTTTCCTTACTTTATCTCAACTGCCATTGGACTTAAATTAAGCACATCCATGGAATCAATAAGTTTTGCCTACTTCTTACACTTATGTAAATATATATATTTAAACCTAAAATTTTATATATGATATATGTATATATATGAACTACCATAATATCCTATACTTACTAGATGCCATCCTATAGAAACTATATGTCTGTTGTACTTTTTTAAAAATAATTTTAATAGTTGCCACATTATCTGTGTTATACATTTATAGGTGCTGTAAATATAGTATACATTTATTTGATAAATGAAACAATCAAATATCTATCCATATTCCCAGCCTGTCTCTCTCTTTCCCTAGTGGGGCAGGACTCTGGGGAGGTGGGGCTCCAGCACACATTAGTGGGATTATCTACCCAAGGAAGTATGGTTGGCATCATGGTAGCATCTGGAACCTGATGGCAGGTAATAAAGTTGGAGGGTTGACATTCCATGCCTGACATCTCTGGACAGTCTGTAGTGAAACATGCTGAGGTGTTACTGGTTTCAGATGCATCATCAAGTGATATTAATTGATATTTTAATATATATTTAAAAAGGCTGAATGTCCTATATTATTTAGACAGTTAAGATCATTAAAATGCTATTTTTATTATGAAAGTGAGACACCAGACTTAAATAGAATGACAAGACATTGAAATGATATTTTAAATACATCACAAGCTCTGATTCTTATAAAAATATCACAAAAATGAGTATGCCAACTATTTGTCAAGACTAATTTTCTTTTAATTGTTTTCTGCTGAATGATGGTATCTAAAAAAGAAGAAATGCCATCTGCCAGTTTATAAATTTAAGAAAAGATGAAGAGCTGTCTGTCACCCACTTTTTTGTGTGCTGCCTCAGCACTAAACTGTACATAACACTGGCTTTTCATAGTAAGGGAAGCTGTTAGAATAAATGAATCAAGTTGTGGTTTTTTTTTTCCTTTTCTGTAAGATAGTACAAAGATTATGTTAAAATACTACTATACCTTAACATTTGATATGCATTAAAATATAGAGGTCAACTTTAAATGATTAGCAATTTTCCACTGTAATTTATAAAGTAAATGGAAGTAGTCATTTCTTCAGGGCAAGAAAAATAAACACAAAAGCAACAAATATTTTTCAACTGACTACAGAACTGATGTCACAGGGCAAACTTCCACTGGACATTCAGGCAAATACAGACATTGACAACTTTCTACAAATGTAGCTAATGATAGAAATACTAAAATAGTGGGGCATGGCCAAGATGGCAGACTGAGAAGTAGCTTATGGTCTGAGTTCTGACAACAACTGCTGGAAAAGGTAGGATTTTTTGCCTTCAGCAGGACAGTGAATTAGGGGGTCCTAGCTGTGACATCAAGGGGGTAAATATAGCATAGATTGGGTTAGAATATAGAGGAAAAAAGAAAGGAAATTTTTTTTATTATTCCCAAAGCATACCCCTGCTCCCCCCACCCCCCATAACCAGACCTAGGTGCCAGAAAGCTGCTCCTAACAGGCATCCCTGCTGAGCTTCTTTCTTTACCAAGATTCCTAGCTGAACAGGGGTTCCATCCAAGTCTATTCCTTTCTGAAACCGTTGGCCCTCTTTCTTTCTAAATGGTCAATTGGATCTACAAAAGGGAAAGACTGCCCTGAATGTTGTCTTTTTTTTTTTTTTTTGGTTTTTGGTTTTTTGTTTGTTTATTTGTTTTACTTTCTTAACAGTCAGCTGCCTCTACTCAGGGGGCCTGAGGCAATCTGAAGTCATCCAAGCTGAAGACAGAACAGGGTTTTTTACTCTGTTCTATTTTATTATCAATACAAGATAAATGCATACCCCTTTCCCCCTCTCCTTCAGGTTGACCAGAATTAACTCTTAGTGTATTTTCCATTGCTAGGGGACTGGGTGTCTTATTCACTGCTAAAATAACTTACTTCACTTTTCCTACCACCCCTACCCATTCTCTCCCTCACCTCCACATAACTAATTAAATAATAAATAAAAAACTCTTTTCTTTCATTGCTCTTTTATTACTGTTCTTTTTCTTATCTTTTCTTTTTTCTCTCTCTCTCTTTCCTTTTTTCTTCTTTTTCTCATACTTGTCATGCTTTCTTCCATCCTCCTTCAGCTTTCTGAATTCACTGATACACATTTGGGAATTAGTTTGGGGAAGAAATCTGACTCAGAGTGGACTCTCTTTGCATGTATCTCTGCTCTACTTCCCTTTCTCCTTTAGCTATCCCTAGAATATACAGTGGATAATAGATTTGCATACCTGTCTATTCCTGCTATTCTTGTCTAGTCCTGAGGTGTTTTTTTTTTTTTTTCTTCTTTCTTCCTTAACAATCAACTGCCTCTGCTCAGGAGGCTTGGGGCAATCTGGGACAGGTTTTTTACCTTGCTCTACTTTATTACTAATATTATATAATGGTGTATATCTTCCGCGTATCCTTTAGATTGACCAGAATTAACTCTTAGGGTATCTTTCATTGCTAGGGGACTGGAATCTTATCCATTGTGAAAGGAACTTGTCTCATTACTCCTACCTCCTCTACAGATTCTCCCCTTCTCCTTCCTCATAGCTAATTTAAAAAATTAAATAAATAAATCAATTTAAAAAGTCTCCTTTCACTGCTCTTTTATTACAGCTCTTTTTCTTATCTTTTCTTTCTTTTGTTTCTCTTTTTTATCTTGTCTTCCATTTCTTCTTTCCTTCAACTTTGTATTTCTGAATTCACTGATATTCATTTTTGAATTATTTTGGGGAAGAAATCTGACTCAGAGTGGACTCTCTATGTGTGTATCTCTGCTCTACTTCCCTTTCTCCTCTTGCTACCGCTAGAATATAGAAATCTACTGGATAGTAGATTTGCATAACTGTCTATTCTTGCTATCCCTACTTTACTTTCTATTTCTTCTTCACTTGAACTTGGTTGCTATTTTTTCATGGACTGGAGACATTGTTTGGCTAACAGGTAGTGATTAAACTGCTTCAATCCTTGCTTCAGTTGCTATTGTAATTCCTGAGGTTGGTGATTGAATTTGCCATAAAGGTATTTAGTACAGTGTTGCTAGTACTCAAAACACAACAACTAAGGAACAACAACAGAACACAAAAATAAGAAACACATAAATAAAAAAATGGGTAGATCAAAAACAAATAAAACTGCTACTCAAATGAATTAACACAAGAGCCCAGAAGAAACTACAAATCAGCCAGAAGTAACCATAGATAAGAAAAGTATGCAAGCAATAATAAACTTATTAATCACAGAAATGAAAACAACATTGGAGGAAAGGAATGGCAGTATTAGGGAAACAACAGTTGAGACCCCCCCCCAAGGAAAATACTGATTATCTCAAGGCAATTAGAGAACTGAAAGCTGAAATAGCTGAACTGATGAAAGAAGCTGAGGGAAAGGAAAGCAGACTAACAGAAGCAGAAAACAGAATGAGTCAGACAGAGGATGAGTTAGGGAAAACTAAGAAAGAGGTGAAAGAGCTCAAAAAGAGATTGAGAAAAACTAAAAACAACAAGAGAGACATATGGGATGATCTCAAAAGAAGTAACATTCGTATAATTGGACTGCCAGAGGAAGAAAGAGAGGAAGGGGAAGCAAACATTCTAGAGGAAATAATAGAAGAAAACTTGCCAGACCTGAACAACAGAAAGGACATCAAGATTCAAGAGGCCCAGAGAGTACCAAACAGAATCAACCCCGACCTGAAGACACCAAGACACATCATAGTCACAATGAGAAGAAGTAAGGATAAAGAAAGGATCCTAAAGGCTGCAAGAGAGAAACAAAAAGTCACATACAGGGGAAAACCCATAAGATTATCTGCAGGCTTCTCCACTCAAACTTTAAAAGCCAGAAGGGAGTGGCAAGATATCTATGGAGCCCTGAATGAAAAAGGGTTTCAACCAAGGATAATGTATCCTGCTAGACTTTCAGTCAAACTAGATGGAGGGATCAAAACCTTCTTAGATAAACAACAGTTAAAGGAGGCAACCATCAACAAGCCGGCCCTGAAAGAGGTTCTGAAAGACCTCTTATAAACAAGAAAATCACTATAATACTTGCAATATATCAGAGCAAACAATTTTTTTAACAATGGCACTACAATACATCAAATCCATAATATTAATAAATGTCAATGGCTTAACCTCAGCCATCAAAAGCAACAGAGTGGGTGGATGGATGAAAACACATAACCCAACCATATGCTGCTTGCAAGAATCCCAATGTCACAACAAGATAAACACAGACGTAAAGTGAAAGGATGGAAAACTATCATACAGGCTAATGGACCACAAAAAAGGCAGTAACAGCCATTCTCATCTCAGACACAATAGATTTAAAATTAAATAAAGTAAGAAAAGATAGGCATGGACATTACATTATTATTAGAGAATCAATAAGCCAAGAAGACTTAACAATTATTAACATCTATGCACCCAATGAGGAACCATCTAAATACATCAATCACCTTCTCAAAGAACTTCAAAAATACATCAATAGTAATACAATAATAGTGGGAGACTTCAGTACCCCACTCTCACACTTAGACAGATCAACAAAGCAGAGAATCAGCAAAGATACAAGAAAATTAATGAAGAGACTGACAGACTAGACCTCTTGGACATTTTCAGAGTCATTCACCCCAAAACACTGGAATACACCTTCTTTTCAAATCCACATAACACATACTCAAGGATAGACCAAATGATAGGCCACAAAGACAGCATCAATGAATCCAAGATCATTGAAATCATCCCAAGTATCTTCTCAGACCACAGTAGAGTAAAACTAACATTTAACAACAAACAGAAAATTATTAAAAGTCACAGAATTTGGAAACTAAACAACATGCTCCTTAAGATCCACTGGGTCAGAGAGTTACTCAAGCAGGAAATTCAAATGTTCCTGGAAACTAATGAAAATGAAGACACAACCTATTAAAATATTTGGGACACAACTACAGCAGTATTGAGAGGGAAATTTATAGCCATACAATCACATATTAAACACCAAGAAGAAGCTCAAATACACGACCTTACTGCACACATCAAGGACTTAGACGAAAAGAAACAAAGGAACCCTAAAGCAACCAGAGGGACAGAAATCACTAAAATTAGAGCAGAGATAAACAACATCAAAAATAAAAGAACCATACAGAACATCAATGAAGTCAAATGTTGGTTCTTTGAAAGATTAAACAAAATTGACAAATCCCTAGCCAGACTCACTAAACAAAAAAGGGAGAGGATTCAAATTAATAGAATTGTAAACGATAGAGGAGATATCACAACTGACACCACAGAAATCCAGAAAATCATGCAAAACTTCTATGAAGAACTACATGCCACTAAGCTAGAAAATCTGGAAGAAATAGAAGAATTCCTAGAAGCATATGCCCTTCCAAAACTGTCCCAAGATGAAATACAAAACCTAAATGCACCAATCACAGACAAAGAAATTGAAATCGTTATTAAGAATCTCCCCAACAACAAGACTCCTGGACCAGAAGGCTTCACAAACGAATTCCAAAAAACCTTCAGGAAACAGTTAATAACCATATTTCTAAAACTTTTCCATAAGATAGAACAAACAGGAACATTCCCTTCCAACTTCTATGAAGCAAATATCACCCTGATACAAAAAGCAGATAGAGACACAACAAAAAATGAAAACTACAGACCAATATCTCTGATGAACACAGATGCCAAAATATTAAACAAGATCTTGGCCAAGTGGACACAGCAGCATATCAGAAAAATTGTTCATCATGACCAAGTGGGATTTATCCCAAGGATTGCAATGTTGGTTCAACATACGTAAGTTAATCAATGACATTCACCACACCAATAAAAGCAAAGCCAAAAACCACATGATTATCTCAATAGATGCAGAGAAAGCCTTTGACAAAATCCAACACCCACTCATGCTCAAAACCCTACACAAAAATAGGAGTAGATGTGAAACCCCTCAAGATAGTGGAATCTATATATAGGAAACCTACAGCCAACATCATACTCAATGGACAGAAGCTGAAAGCATTTCCCCTCAGGTCAGAGACTAGACAGGGTTGTCCACTTTCGTCATTACTCTTCAACACACCATTGGAAGTTCTTGCCATAACAATCAGGCAAGAGAAAGAAATCAAAGGAATACAGATTGGAAGGGAAGAAGTCAAGCTCTCACTATTTGCAGATGATACGATACTATACATAGAAAAACCTAAAGAATACAGCATAAAATTACTGGAAGTTATTAGGCAATATAGCAAGGTGTCAGGCTACAAAATCAATGTATAAAAATCAGTGACATTTCTTTATGCAAACACTAAATCTGAAGAAGAAGACATCCAGAAATCACTCCCATTCACAGTTGCAGCAAAAATCAATAAAATACCTAGGAGTAAAGTTGACCAAAGAAGTGAAAGACTTGTATACTGAAAACTATGAGTCACTATTCAAGGAAATAGAAACTGATTCCAAGAAATGGAAAGACATCCCATTCTCATGGATTAGAAGAATAAGTATCATCAAAATGAATATTCTCCCCAGAGCAATATACAAATTTAATGCGATACCCATCAAAGTTCCACCAAACTTCTTTAAGATAATAGAACAAAAACTACAGTCATTTATCTGGAACTGGAAAACACCTAGAATTGCCAAAACCATCTTGAGGAAAAGCAACAGAAATGGAGGCATCATACTCCCAGACCTCGAACTATATTATAAGCCATCATAATCAAAACAGCATGGTACTGGAACAAAAATAGGCACACAGACCAGTGGAACAGAATTGAAAGCCCAGAAATAAATCCCCACACCTATGGACATCTAATCTTTGATAAGGGGGCCCAAAGTACTAAATGGAAGAAGGAAGCTCTCTTCAATAAATGGTGCTGGGAAAACTGGGTTGTAACATGCAGAAGAATGAAACTGAACCACTTTATCTCACTAGAAACAAAAATCAACTCCAAATGGATTAAAGACCTGGATGTTAGACCAGAAACAATCAAGTACTTAGAGGAAAACATTGGTAAAACACTTTCCCACCTACATCTCAAGGACATCTTTGATGAAAAAAAAACAATTGCAAGGAAGACTAAAGCAGAAATAAACAAATGGGACTATATCAAATTGAAAAGCTTCTGCACAGCCAAGGAAACTACCACACAAACAAAGAGACCCCTCACAGAATGGGAGAAGATCTTTACATGCCATACATCAGACAAGAAACTAATCACCAAAATATACAAAGAGCTCAGCAAATTTAGCACCAAAAAAGTAAATGACCCCATCAATAAATGGGCAGAGGACATGAAGAGAACATTCACTGCACAGGAGATCCAAAAGACTAGCAAACATATGAAAAACTGCTCCAGGTCGTTGATTGTCAGAGAAATGCAAATAAAGACAACACTGAGATACCACCTCACCCCTATAATAGCAGCATACATCAAAAAGTACAACAGCAGCAAATGCTGGAGAGACTGTGGGGACAGAGGAACACTTTTGTATTGCTGATGGGAATGTACTTGATCCAGCCTCTGTGGAGAGTTGTCTGGAGAACTCTCACAAGGCTAGACATAGACCTTCCATATAACACAGTAATTCTTCTCCTGGGGATATACCCCAAGGACTCCATAACACCCAACCAAAAAGAGGTGTGTACTCCTATGTTCATCGCATCACAATTCATAATAGCTAAAACCTGGAAGGAACCCAGGTGCCCAACAACAGATGAGTGGCTGTGAAAGCTGTGATATATATACACAATGGAATACTATGCAGCTACTAAGAACAATGAACTCAACTTCTCTGACCCATCTTGGTCAGAGCTAGAAGGAATTATGTTAAGTGAGCTAAGTCAGAAAGATAAAGATCAGTATGGGATGATCCCATTCATCAACAGAAGTTGAGAAAGATCAGAAAGGGAAACTAAAGGCAGGATCTGACTAAATTGAAAGTAGGGAATCAAATTAAAAACCCTGTGGTGAGCGGGAGGGTGGACATGAGGCTTCCTGGGCCGGCAGGGGGTACAGGTGGGGGCGGGTGGGTCATATGGGACACAATCTTTTGGTGATGGGAATGGTGTTTATGTACACAGCTATTAAATTTTAGTAATGTAAATCACTAATAATATGAGAGGGGGAAAATTGATTGTATGTAAAACAAAAGGACTTTTCAAAGCTAACCCAATTACCAAACAATGTAATTACCAAACAATGACAACAGTAACTATCCACTGTCTTCTCAACCCTAAGACAGCAGGAACCTCACTTTTCCACTATAGAGCCTAAACTTTCCCCAGTCTTGGGACCCTAGGATAGGGCCCACTTCCCATATGCTTCTCCCAATTCTTATCAAATAATATTGCATCCACTGATCGCAACCTAATCAACACAAGTGCCACCCCAGCATGCTTCACTTCAGACTGTGTCCAGAGACTTCAGGTGTGGAATGACAACCCTTCAGCTTCATCACTCGGGTGAGACCTTTCATAGTATTCTCTAATTCCACCCCAGGTGGTTCACTTCCTAACAAAGTCCCAAAACCTAGATATAGACCCGGTTCCAGGAGATAGAGCATATGTTCACAGGTCTCCATAAACTAGGGCAATTATATACCTGAAAGCAGTATTACACTAGAGTTTGCAGTGAGTACCCCCGAAACTTCATATCCACTATTCCAACCTTTGGGTCCATGATTCTTCAACAATTTGTTTGGCTTTGTATGTTAACTCTCTTTTCAGCCACCAGGTGCCAGATGCCATCAGGATGCCGGCCAGGTTTCCCTGGACTGAAGACCCCACCAATGTGTCCTGGAGTTCAACTTCCACAGAGACCCACCCAACTAGGGAAAGAGAGAGGCAGACTAGAAGTATGGACTGACCAGTCAACGTCCATGTTCAACAGGGAAGCAATTACAGAAGCCAGACCTTCTACCTTCTGCAACACACAAGGACCCTGGTCTCCATGCTCCCAGAGGGATAGAGAATGGGAAAGCTATCAGGGGAGGGGATGGGAAATGGAGATTGAGTGGCGGGAATTGTGTGGAGTTGTACACCCCCCCCATCCTATGATTTTGTTAATGTCTCCTTTCTTAAATAAAGAAATTAATTTATAAAAAATGTACTAAAATAGTAATTGATGGGCCCAGAAGATGACTCAGTGGTAATAAAATTGCAACACTTGGGTTCCATGTCTGATAACCTCGCCTTTCCTGGAGCCCTTTATTTATTTATTTATTCATCTATTTACTTATTTATTTATGATAAAGAGAGAGAGAGAGAGAAAGAGAGACACTTGGCACACTATTCCACCACTTGTGAAGCCTTTCCCCTACAGGTGGGAACTTGAGACTAAACTTGGATACTTATGCATAATAATTTATGGATAATACCATGCAGTAACCACAGCCTCATAAACACCACCACTACGACATATAGCATTAATTATTACTATTATTACAGTTATTTTTTTCTTTGCTGCTAGATCTTTGTGCCTACATCATTCCACCTCTGCCAGTAGACTCTCTCTCTTCTATAAGTCTGATGGAAGGTAAACAACAGGGGAAAAAAAAACAGAGAGAAAGTAAAAGTAAAAATTAGGTCTTTTCTTAAAAACCATGTAAGCAATAACAGAAGTATTATTTCTGATGAAAAAAAGAATAAAATATTATCAATCTAGAATTTCATATTTAACAAACTTATCATTCAAATATAAAGCAGAATTACACTTTTTTTTTTTTGCTAATAAATCTGACTTTCAAGAAATGTGAAAAGGTCTGTGGAGAGAAGGTACTCAGAAATAATTTCCTTAGGAAAAAAAGAATTTTATAGAATGAACAAATGAAGGTAAAGTAATGCCTTTTTTTTTTTACTTATTTTTTTATCTAATAGAAAAATGTTAAAAAGTTTAATGGCAATGATTTATTTGGGTGATTATAACCTATGGATATAAAAAACAAATGGCAGAAATGCCACGTGATAGTCAAGCAAGATAAATTAGATCCACAGTTTTACAAAGCAGCTATACTATGCATCAAGTGACTATTATTTGATAGATATTTAATTGTTGCATTTATCAAATAAATGTATACTATATTACAGCACCTATAAATGTATAACACAGATATTGTGGCAACTATTAAAATTATTTTAAAAGAAGTACAACAGACCTACTAATGGACTCAGAAAATGGAATAAATAAGACATTTAATCAAAAATATATATCCCCTTGAAATACAGCAATTTGCAAATCTTCAATGACAACACAGTCCCCTAAATTTTGTGTATTATAAATAATATGAGAAAAATAGTTTTTATAGACTCCTTATAATTTAATAAGTTTTAATAATTTCCATAAAAGTTATTTCTAATTTGTCATAGTAGTGAACATTGAGTCACAGAATACTAAGGAAAGGTACTTTTTGATTAAGACTCCACTACAATATTGAATTATAGTTTTCTGAAGCCAAAGACTATTGCCAGATTAAGAGGGTAATGGATATAATTTTAAGCATCTAAATTGTTAGAATGTGAGTTGTATACTTACTTTTCTTTTTTTTTAATTTAAAAAAAATTTTTTTTTAAATTATTTATTCCCTTTTGTTGCCCTTGTTGTTTTATTGTTGTAGTTATTATTGTTGTTGTCATTGTTGGATAGGACAGAGAGAAATGGAGAGAGGAGGGGAAGACAGAGAGGAGGAGAGAAAGACAGACACCTGCAGACCTGCTTCACCGCTTGTGAAGCGACTCCCCTGCAGGTGGGGAGCCGGGAGTTCAAAGCAGGATCCTTATGCCGGTCCTTGTGCTTTGCGCCACCTGCGCTTAACCCGCTGCGCTACAGCCTGACTCCCATATACTTACTTTTCTAAACTACAGATAAAGATATTTTATATTATAAGACAGCAGAAGAAAATGGTCTACTCTATGTATCTGAGCAGTCATTCAGATGATATAATAAACATTGTTTCTAAGAAAGAACAGCAGAAAAACAGTGGTGCTAACCAACTATGCAAGTAAAATTTATAGCACCTTGATTATTTTCATGTACATTTGTAGTCCTTATTTTTCAATTATATGTTTTACCTTTAAAATTTTTTTAAATTTTTTATATTATTTATTTTCCCTTTTGTTACCCTTTTTTTTAATTGTTATTGATGTCGTCGTTGTTAGATAGGATAGAGAGAAATGGAGAGAGGAGAGGAAGACAAAGAGGGGGAGAGAAAGATAGACAACTGCAGACCTACTTCACCGCCTGTGAAGCTATTCCCCTGGAGATGGGGATCCGGGCGCTTGAACCAGGATCCTTACTACAGTCCTTGTGCTTCGTTCCACATGCACTTAACCGTCTGTGCTACTGCCTGACTCCCTATTTTTTTTATTACACTTATTTCTGAATGAGTCTCTTTGGTGTTACTCTTATTTTCTATGCCAATAATGTAATTGTTGAAAACCACAGAAAGACTACTGTACTGCCTCTGCAGGGCGTATATTCCAGAGTATGCACATGGCAATGGTGAGGAGAAATATAACAGATGAAATGATGACTAAAACTACAATGCATGTATATCTAATTCCTCTGAGTTTGGGGTTCAGAGCTCAATAATTTTTGGCTCTACTGCAGTGCTGTGCTCCACTGGATGGCTACCAGCAGTCAATAAGCATATTTTCTTCAACACTAGGATGCTCGCCCTGCTCTCAATTTCTGCTAGTGGACACACATATAAACATATACCTCTGGATATGTAGTTTTTTCAGCAGATTAAGCTGTAGTTTAATGATATTGATATGTTATTTTACTAAATTTCTAGTTGTCTTGGAAAGAAAACTAAGTACCTAATGCTACCCCATGACCACAGCACTAGAAGTCAAAATTTATAATTACTAAATCAATATAAAAAGGTAATTTTCTTGTTCATTGAGAACCATGTCATAGCATGTTACTCAACAAAGTTATTTATAACTTTGACCCCAATATTAAATTCTTACTACAGTCAGTAAGTCTTTAGCTTCTTCTTCTTCTAGCGTTTGCCCTTCTTCCGTAGCCAGTCAACAGCATCAGGTTGAGCCTGATGTAAAGTTTTGAGACCTCCTTTGAATCTGGAGAGGTGGAAATCGTTGACTATGTGGGTCATAGTCTGTCTGTAGCCGCAGGGGCAGTTCGGGTCATCTCTGGCTCCCCAGCGATGGAACATAGCAGCACACTGGCCATGGCCTGTTCGATAGCGATTGAGGCGAGCCCAATCATAACGTGCTAGGTCAAAGCCGGGTTGACGCTTGCAGGGGTCTGTGATGAGGTGTTTATTCTTTACCTCAGCTGACTGCCAGCTCTGTTTCCAAGAGACTGGAACAGAGAAGTTCAGTGTAGGCGTAGGGGACCAGATTGGGTGACGAGACGTCAAGCATTGAACAGGGTAGGCAAAGATATCCGCGTATATTGGCAGGTCCGGTCCAGCGTAGACGTGGGAAATGAACTTAGATGATGCCGCATCCCGACGAATATCTGGCGGGGCGATGTTGCTAAGAACTGGCAGCCATGGAACCGGGGTGGAACGGATGGTTCCAGAAATTATCCTCATGGAGGAATATAATTTGGAATCAACCAAGTGGACATGGGGGCTACTGAACCATACTGGATGCATTGGATCGACCTTCCCGTGGTGCATCTCGTGAGTACCCATTCATTGGGGAAACTGACGATCCTTCCACATGGATCCCAGTCACTTTCAAAGCCAGCAACAAGTCTTTAGCTAAAAAACATTCTCATAAACATAATAATAGTATTCTATAACTGAAACTCCTAAATTTTCCATCTCCTATACCATAACTAGAAACTGATAAATGGAAAAAATAAATGAAACATTGGTATCAGAAAGAGAACACCATTAATATTGTTTGTATTTTTAGCCTTTTGTTGAAAATATTTAAAGTTTTCAATGCTACACTTTCAACATAGGGAAATTTATAGTGAGAAATTAAAAAGAAAGATTATGGCAATTACAGATTGATAAGCAATGGCTGAATCCTATGTTATACTTCTAACTAGATATCAATTTTAAGTTCAGCTGTGAGTATGCCACCAGCACCACTATAGTTATTTCCACTTAAATTTTAAATTTCTAAAGACCATCTGATTCCCTGCATGTTCCATTCCAATAAACACAGGTTTGACTACAATTCTTAGCATAGTATTTGATAACCACATGCAATGAACTTCCAAACTACATTATTATGGCCAAACAGAATGACTGGATAGAGTTCCAAATCCATGATTACTTTATTACTACTATTTAGACATTTGCAAACTGACATCACAGGGAGGGTAATCTAATCATGTATTTAAACGTTTCTGCTGCAGGGCTACTGTTACAGAAGCAATTGGGTATTTTTGTAGAATTTGTAGCAACCTGCAATTTCCTGAACACTATTTGCTTCTTGCCCTCAGCATTACATTGCTCTACTTAAGTTAGAAGACAGTAGATAGGGCTGGGGTAGATAGCATAATGGTTATGCAAAAAGACTCTCATGCCTGAGGCCCCAAAATCTCAGGTTCAACCCCTCACACCACCATATGCCAGAGCATACTTATGTCCCTGGTCAAAAAAAAAAAAAAAACAATGAGGGGGTTTTGGCAGTAGCTCAGTGGATTAAGCGCACACAGTGAGAGGCTCAAGGACCTGATGGGCGGTGAAGCAGGTCTTCAGGTGTCTGTCTTTTTCTCCCCATTTTTCTGTCCTCTTTCGATTTCTCTCTGTCCTATCCAACAAAAACAACAACGGCAATGACAACAATAATGATGACAATAACAAGGGCAACAAAATAGGAAAAATGGCCTCCAGGAAAAATGAGAGATTAAGAACAGAGTAGATAAAGATTACATTCTTGACAAAATAGTCCTCCTCAAATATTTTATTTATAATAAGCTGTTTATTTACAGTTTTATGAGAAAAATTCTTCCACATTATTTTTACTATTTTCTACATTTAATATAGTGAAATGGTATTGAGTATTTATGTTCTGCAAACACTAAGCAAACCATAATCTAAGTATCCAAACAAAAAAAATTGATTAAATGTTTTAGTTTGGCACTGCAATTCTGTTTTTCCTACACAAAAGATGGGCATTTTGATATCTGAGTTGAAGAGGAATTACCTTATAGCTATATTCAATTCTCTAAAGACTTATCTGAATAAAATCTTTTATCTGGGTGACAGAATTTAACACCTCACGCATCCATCATACCAAGTGTATATTACATTAGAGCATACATAAACACCAACATTTTCAAGAATGTTAAATAAGCTGCCCAACTAAAGCATTTCCCAAACTTTGTCCATAAATTTTCTCATCCAGTGTTCGACACGTATTGGTCTTACTCTGACAAAACAACAGCATTTTTCACAAGAGCAGAAGACATGTTGATTTGCTACCTTAAATTTTGCTGGTGTAATCACTGTTCAGAAGAGTATTTCAGCAAAGAATAATCATGAGACAGCCAATTGAGATTATTTAAACATAATAATTTTGTATAAATTGTGGGTGATTAATTTTAACTAAAAAATAGATTCAGGATCTATTGTGCTGACATGTATTGTGCTGACTGTAATATGTAAGTAAGTATATAAGGAGCATACCATTTAATTTTTAAGACATGCTCCTCATTAATCTGACAGTTTTACCATACTCTTAAGATTTTTTTGTTTTCTATTAGTCTTTTGTCTGACATGTGGCATATCTTTTCCTGTTCTGTAAGGTGTCTGTTTGGATGGTGGTTTCTTTTGCTATGGAGAAGATTTTTCAATTTGATATAGAAGACCCATTAGTTTACTTTTGTTTTAGTCTTCCTTGTAATTGGACTTGAGTTAATTGAAGATGCCTATAAAACTGAGATGGAAAACAGTTCCTCCAATATTTTCCTCTAAGTATTAATTATTTGATAATTTCTGATGTAACATCAGATAGGGAGGGGAGTACAGGAAGAGATGTTTTTCCCCCACATCTAGAGCAGTATTATTGGATAGACATCAAGGAGAACCACAAATCCAAGCTACACATGTATGTTTGCACAACATGTGATTTTAGAAAATATGATAGGGTAAACATTATGCCTAATTTAGAATATTAACAACTTATAAGCACACTACTCAGCAGTGTTAAGTACATTCACACTGCTATGGAAACACAAAACTGTTATAAAATCAAAGCTCTGTAATCATTAAACATTATCCATTCTTCCACTCCTAGTCCTGACAGTCAGCATTCTATTTTCTTTTCTGTCTGTAAATTCTATTTATCCAGGTATATCACATTAGTGGAATCATACAATATTTGTCTTTTTGTGATTAGAATATTTCATATAGAACCATGTCTTCAATATTAATTCATATTATAACTTGTATCAAATGTATTGAGAGTTTCCTTAGTCACTTTTCTTTGTTTTCTTCTAATGATACATATTGACATATTTTGAATAGTTTACAAAATATTTTCTTCATAATTTACTTAACCTATTAAGTATCTTTTTCTGAATAAAAACATATTAGGGGTATAGTTTTAAATGATTGCATGTATATTTTCAAAATACACAGCTTGCTATTTCTCCTTTTTCCCCACCTATTTGCATATTTATATAGATAACAAGACTGATTCTAAGACCTTTATCTGGGAAAATCTATTTTTTATTTTTATTGGATAGGACAGCAAGAAATTGAGATAGAAGGGGTATTAGAGAGAAGAGAGAAAGACAGACACCTACAGAACTGCTTCACTGCTTGTGAAGATACCTCTCTGCAGGTGGAGAGCCAGGGGTGTCTCCAACCAGGATCCTTCTGCAGGTCCTTGCACTTTGTACTATGTGCACTTGAATCCAGTGTGTCACTGCCTGACCCCCTATCATGTTTTTGTTTTTTTTTTCAGAACACATTATAAGCTAATTTTTTTGTAGAAAAACTTAGGCTTTGGTTAAAAATCCCATTTATTTTTATACTAAAAAATTCAGACCTGTGGCTGTTTCCATCTTAAGTTCTCTCTATATGAAACTTTGGCTACAGTGATAGTTTGTATGTGCTATTCAAAAACACACAAAATGACAGATTTTTCACATTAATATTTACTTAATATCAACTGTATTTTAAAAGTTCATGGAGAATTGCAGACAATAGTGAAATAATTAGTGAAATATTTGTAAATCATTAAAGATAAAGGATATAAATAATTAATGAGTACCAATATACAAATGGAAGTATATGTTGGAGAAAATGGATAAGAAAACTCTTCATATGAGTAGCATTGTCTTCCTCTAGATCAAGGAGAATTATTAAGGACAAGCAGTTTTCTCTGCTCAGAGCAATAATATGTTGTGGAGACATGATTCTTGTTAAAATTATTTGGATCATGTAAAGTCCAGGGCCTAAAGAATCCAATAAAATTTTTTCACTTTTATCAATGTTACTTATACTTTTGTAGTATGAAAACTAAAAAAATCCTTTTTGGTTTAATCCACTGAGTATTATTGTATGGCATGATTTTTAGCTATGATGTCATCTAAATTATTATAATTGAAAATTATAAACCCCACAATTGCAGACAGAAGTTTCCATGATTGTTTCTGACACCCACTAATATTGCTGAGAAACTTTAAAATATAAGAAAATAGTTTGTTAGTTAAGAGAGTGAGGGGTCTGATATTAAAAACACAGCAATACAATACAGTTTTTGTTATTTTTTTCTGCAGAAATGTATAATTATTATTATTATTTTTTTTACCAGAGACTGCTTGGCTTTGGCTTAAGTTGGTAAGGGGAATTGAACCTGGGACTTTGGAGTCTCAGGCATGTGAGTCTATGAATAAACATTATGCTATCTACCCCAACCCTGATGCTTTTAAGCCATAAAATAATTTGTACAGAACTAATCATATGTTATGCACTTTTAGTTCAATTTGATATTGACATTTAAAAGTATACTGTATAACAAAATCACTTTCTGATTAATTCAGTCTCAAATAGGGACCATCAGTTGCATTTCTAGTAAGTTGTGAGATAATGCTAATTTAGTTCCTATCTCTCTTTTTATGTGTAGAAAACACATCAGCAATAAAGAATACCTTATTTAATTATACTTACTAGCTAGTTTATTGTTGTAACTGATAATATAAATCAAATGGATTGTACAGCAACTCTGTAAAAGCAGTAACATAATAAGAAAATGAAGCCAAATAATCATTAAGTTAAGATAAAATCATGTATCTGAAATTCATAGCCAAAAACATATTTTCCCTTTATGTAAGAAAGGGATATACTTCCCTATGAATTTACTATTTTATTTTTAATTTGTTTTTATTAGTGATTTAGAATAGTATAAGATAATAGAAGTATAATTTCATACTGTTGCAACTACCAAAGTTCTATGCTCCAACCTCTACAAATAGCAGCCATAGCTTTCTGTGGTTATGAACATCAGGATACATATGTCCCTTCAAGTTAGTGTTGTCATGGTTTTTGGGTAAATGCCTAAGAGTAATATTGCTGGATCACAAGGCATTTCCATTTGTATTTACTTAATGATTCTCCACACTGTGTTCCATAATGGCTGCACCAGCTTGCATTCTCACCAGCAATGTAATCGAGTTCTTCTTTCTCTATATCCTCTTCAACACTTACTGTCTCCTGTGAGAACCATTCTCACAGATGATGAGGTGGAATTTCAGTGGTTTTAATTTGCATTTCTCTAACAATACATGACATGCAACATTTCTTCATGTGTTAGTGGGACATATGTTTCTCTTCTCTCTCTTCCTCTCTCTCTCTCTTTAATTTGATAGGACATAGAGAAATTGGGAGGGGAAGGCACATAGAGAGAGAGAAAAGTAGACACCAGCAGACCTGCTTATCTCTCCTTTAGCATCCCCTCTGCAGATGGGGATCTTGTGGGGTAGGGGTTGAACTCAGGTCCTTGCACATTATGATATGTGCACTTATCTAGGTGTGCCACTAGCACTGGCCCACTGCATCTCTTCTTTAGAGAATTGTCTAGACATACCTTCTGCCCACTTTTTAATGGGTTCTTCTTTTTCATTTTGTTGAGCTATATGAGTTCTTCATAAATGTTGGATATCAACTGCTCAGATGTGTGATGTGCAACTATCTTCTCCCAGTTACTGGATTGCCTGTTTATCCTTGTGGAATTTTCTTTTTTTTTTTTTCATTTTTTAAGATTTTCTTTATTCATGAGAACTGATAGGAGGGAGAAAGAATCAGACATCACTCTGGTACATGTGCTACCAGAGACTGAACTCAGGATCTCATGCTTGACAGTACAATGGCTTATCCACTGTGCCACCTCCCGAACCACGGAACTTTCTTTTGATGTAGAAATTCTTTAATTTGATGTAGTCCCATTTATTTAATCATCTTTTAGTTTCCATTGTCCATAGGGCTTGTGTTTCCATTCATTTGTGTTGTCTTTTGTCTCTTTTAACAATATCTTATAGTTTTCATTATGAATGTTCTCTATCTCTGTTGTTAGTTTTATTGCCAGTTACTTTATTTTGGGGTAGGGTTCAACTGTAAATGGGATTGTTTCCTTCAATTTCCTTTTCTATGATTCATTATTTGTGTATGAAAATGCCACACATTTATGAGTATTGTATCCTCATACTTTACTAATTTACTGATTATTGTCAATAGTTTTTAGCAATTTGGTGGGACCCTGTAGGTATTTGCATGCCATCTGGAAATGATGATCACTTTATTTTATTTTATTGGGTAGAGACAGAAGTTGAGAGGGAAAGAGAACATATGCCAGGGCAGAGAAAGTGAGACAGTTTATTTTATTCATAGGTTTTTTTCAAGATTGGGAACTACTCTATGCCCTAATCCAACTTTCTAGCCCTTTTCTCTACTCTGACACCATTTTCTCAGACAATATTTTTGTCCAACTCCCTGTTAGCTATCAAACTCAAGAAAAAATTATAGTCATGGGCCTCTAGAAACATGCCTAAAATGAACTTCCTACTTCTTTCCACCCAAAAAATCCCTATTCTCATCTGCTCTACTCCTACTTGTTGGTTCCTGTTCATGAATCACTTTGTCCCTCTTTATAACTTTCTGCCTTTCCTCCACCAAGTTACAGACACTATCATGATTCCATCCTGACTTCCCTGGGAAGATGACCTCATCAATGTGTCCAGAAGTCTTACTTCTCCAGAGTCCTTTCCCAATAAGGAAGATAGAAAGAGGGCAGGGGGATTGACGGACCTGCCAATGCCCATGTCCAGTGGAGAAGCAATTACAGAATACAGAACTCTCACCTTCTGCATCCCAAGAATAATTTTGATCCTTTCTTCCAGTAAGGAACAAATGATAGGGGATGGTGACCAGAGGGCGCTGAACTCCAACTCCATCAGGGCCCAGAGAGAGAAGAAGAAAACTGTGGGGACAGTTAGATGTAGTAAGAGGTGTATGCGTGACTTGGAAAGGAAAAGAAGAAAGGAACATAAAAAGACAAATAGATACAAATATAGACAGATGGCTTTAGAAATAATAGTTAATTCATATCTGGAACCATGGGAGAATTTCTGTAGCTTACAATGGAGGACTCAGGAATTCAGAACTCTAATGGTGGGAATGGTACTGAGTTGTAGCCCTGCTATCTTATAATTTTGTAAATCAATATTAAATTTTTAAAAATTTAATATTTATTTATTTTCTCTTTTGTTGCCCTTTTTATTGTTGTTGTAGTTATTACTGTTGTTGTTGTTGCTGTTGATGTCATTGTTGTTAGATAGGACAGAGAGAAATGGAGAGAGGAGGGGAAGACAGAGAAGGCGAGAGAAAGATAGACACCTGCAGACCTGCTTCACTGCCTGTGAAGCAACTCCCCTGCAGGTGGAGAGCCAGGGGCTCAAACCAGGATCCTTATGCCGGTTCTTGCACTTCACGCGATGTGCACTCAGTCCACTGTGCTACCGCCTGATTCCCATAAAAGATTTTTAAAAAGGAAAAAAAAACATAACAAAATATACAATGTGTTATCTTGAGTGAAGATACCGGTTTAAGCCCTTGGCCCCAGTGGTATGGGTAGGGGTAGTGTCACAAGTGGTGGAGCAGTGTTGCAAATGTATGACTCTTCTGTATCTTTCTCTGTCTCTATAAGAAAAGGATGAATACAATGGCTACCAAGAACAAGCACTGAGCCCTAGCAATAATAATGGTGGCAATAAATAGATAAATGAAGTATTAAAAATAAAAAAAATACAAATGAAACTGAAGTCATTTTTTATTATCTCTTCCAGGCTTTCTGGTTGATACATAAGCTCCCTACATTATTTTTAGGAGGCTATAGAAACTCACTTATTATATTATTTTTACTTATTATATTTTTATAGACATACCTTACTTCTCTTGGGAAAAAAATCCTTACATTGATTCATTTTCTTTTTAAATTACTATTTTTAGTTAGTAAGCCTACTAATAACTCAGATCTCTAATCTGATCTTATCAATTACACAGATCTTTTTACATTTAGAACAAGATAATATAAAATGTCAAGTTAGAAAATATTAATGATGTTGATTTTTATGGCAATACAACAACACAGAGAGGTCTGTATCTAGAAGATCAAAACATTCTCCATAGGTGCACAAGTAACCTAAGTGCTACTTTTTTGCATATAGGTATATGATACTGTTATGAAGAATACATCATAGGGAGGCAAGAGAAAATACAAATGGTGAGCAACATTATTAAAAATTACCTTACTGTGAATCACTTACTCAGAAGAATGTATAGAATCAAAGCTAACATTTAGTCGTGTGTACTTCTTGTTTTGAGGATACATGTTTTCTTTCAATCTTGTTATCAACTGTATCTTATATTTGAGACATCTGAGATCTAGAGAAATTGAGTGAACTCCCCCAGCTGACACAGCTGGTGAACAGCAGATGGGATGTGAACAGAAAATACCCACATTCAGAAACTGAACTCAACATCTACTCACCATTGCTTTTCATAGGAAATATGATGTATGTTCTTCCTAAAATGAAAAATCAACAAGAAAAATTAAGAGTCATTATGAAACATTGTGATAAGCAGATTCACTCTTCATCACCTCCCCTTCTCCATTCTTGGGTAACTAGGGAATATAAGCCCCACTCTCAGTAATTTTGCAATGGATTTTAGATCATATTTCCATAGTTAACAGGACAGCAGTTTCTTCCCCCTTTATCTTGACTATGTAATACAGATTGGCAGCTGTGGGGTTTCAAAAAAGGATTATTTTAAAACCTGACTCAAAATACATGGTGATCTGCATAAAAATAAGCATGACCAAAGACGAAATGGTCTAAGTCAGAAGATGGCAGACATAAATGAAAAGCACACTCAATGCAGTCTGAAGATATCATTTAATTATATTAGCTCCAGCAGAGCAGGTTGATTTTCCACAGGTGTAAGCAATATACACAGTCAATACAACCATTGAAACAAAGAGCAGGAGCCAACATTAATTGTATGGATATACATTCAGATCACACCTGCTATTCTACTTTGAACTTAAAATTACAAATGATTTGATTCATAATTAATTTGAAAAAATTCACTTTCCCTTGCTTTTATTTTTTTTTCAATTTATTTTTTTTAGGACAGAGAGTAATTGAGATGGAATGAGGTACAGAGAGACAGAGAGATGTCTGCTGCACAGCTTCACCGCTTGTGAAGTTTTCCTTTTGCAAGGCTTGAACATGGGTAATTAGGCTCACTCCCAGCCCACTGTTTTCTTTTAAAAACGGCTTTAGCTTAGGAGCCTACATAACCTCTGCATCCCTGTAGATCTGAGCTCACATTCTGTGGTCATGAGTAGGAATATTCCAAGCTGCCCCAATATCAATCCATCTTCCTCAGGTGTAGCACAGAGTATGTTGTCCATCTTCCCTTCGGAGGATGGAACATTCTCTACCATTGTTGATCCAAGTTGAGTGAAAGGTTTTATGGGGGCTCACAAAGGGGTCTATTTTGTTTTTTATGATAGAGATGACCAGTAACAATGGAGAGAGGGATTTATTCAAGGTCTTGGTCCATCATGTCTGTTTGGGAATCTCCGCTGAATATGGGTCCCAAATCACATCAAATCAACGGGGTTTACAGTCAACAATATCTATATACCTTTCTCATATTTGGGAGCTACTCTCTTCCCTGACCCAGCTCTCTGGTCCTTTATGCAGCCATGCCATCATTCCCCCCAGACAATAAACTTGGATCCACTTGCATTTCAGATTTCAGGCTCATGGGGAAAAAATAAATAGTATAGCCACAGGCCCTTTGGAATAAAACTAAAACATGCCTACTAGTTATCTACCAAATGGAGACTCCCCACCCAATTCTTCATCTGCACTATTCCAGCCTTTAGGTTCATTATTAGTCAACAATTTGTTTGGCTTTATATGTTAACTCTCTTTTTAGTCACCAGGTTCCAAATGCTAGCATGATGCCAAACGGACTTCCCTGGACAGACAACCCCACAAATGTGTCCTGGAGCTCAGGTTCCTCACAGCCCCACCACACTAGGGAAAGAGAGAGGCAGGCTGGGATTATGGATTGACCTGCCAATTCCCATGTTCAGCAGGGAAGTAATTACAGAAGCCAGACCTTCCACCTTCTGCATTCCACAATGACCATTGGTACATATTCCCAGAAGGTTAAATAATACGAAAGCTATCAGGGGAGGGGATGGGATATGGAGTTCTGATGGTGGGAATTGTGTGGAGTTGTACCCCTCTTATCCTATGGTTTTGTTAATGTTTCCTTTTTATAAATAAAATAAAAAAAAGAAAAAAATGGTTTTAGAAAGTCAATATAGTATTCTCCTGGGAATAAAGAACCAGCTCTTAGTAATCCATGAACAGGAATCATGAAGAATGATAAAACTGCAGTGTGAATAAAATTGGCCTGAATAATGACATTGAAAGGAAATCAACAAGATCCACAATTTATTTGCCATTGCCGAACACTATGTGCACAGTGAAATTGTCGTTATTTGGAACGCAGGGTCTTTTCAAAACAAGTTTTTGGCACTGAAACTACTTCCAGACTTAGTTATGAGTGTAGCAGACATTTCTCTCAACAATTTTCTGTATGGGCAATGAATTCAAGCCACAGTTGCTCAGAAGGAGAAAGGGCTACTAACTGCCAAATTCAATTTCCTATATTGTGGAACAACAGACCAAACTGGAATTTCACCTGAGTTTTAGTGAACCTATAGAAGACTATTTCATTTTATTTTACTTTAGAGTTTGGAGCATTATTTCTCTCCTCTTATTACTTTCTCTATATTATATCATCAACTCTGACTTCTGCAAGAAATTAGTATTCCAAAATTCAGTAAGAAAAAGCCTGATTCTAGATTGTTGATCTGAAATCAATAGAATTTCAAGTGGTTAGCTTTCTAATTATCTTTAAGGAGAGCTCTCTTCTGACCTCAATTGTGATTCTAATAGAAGAGATTGTGAATGGCTAGGTCAGTGGTACAGCAAAACCTTGTAATGCCTCTAAATTATGCCTTTGCAGATAAGGATATGATGCTGATGTAGCTGACTAGCCAACTGGGGATAGTTTTCTATTAGTGGGAACAGATTAGTATTGTTCCAGTTAAATGTGAACAAGAGAAAATAATTACAAAAATAGCTGACGGAAGCCTAGTAAATACCATGATAACAAAATAGTGAAAAATCAATTGAACCACACGAAGTTCAAAACCATATATATTTTCCCCTCATCTGAATCACTTTAACCAACTGAGTTTACTAATTTACAAATAAGCATAAAAATGTCAAACTCTATTTATGTTGGTATGCTTCTAATTCTGCTTTTAAAAACCCCTTCTGTTTCATTTGGTTTAATCCTCCCTGCATTCTATTTACATAACACTGTATTCTATTTACATAACCTCTGTTAACAAGCACCACCCTCCCTCCAGGGCATTGGTGGTTCAGTGGTAGAATTCTTGCCTGCTCTGCCCCCTCTCCTTATCATACCCTGATTTTCACCAGTCACTTTTCTCTCTACCCTCTCTGCATCGCATCCTATTCCCACCCTACTGTGCTAGTATATTTATAAGGACAAGATTGTTTGTAGTTTTTAGTTTAGTTTAGCTCGGCTTAGATTGTGCTGCGTCCTGCATGAATAAAGAGATACTGCATACAACCCAGCCATGAGTCCCGGGTCGTCTGTTACCCGCCCGTGAAGCCAGCCCGACAAAACAACATATTTATATCTAAGACTTTTAGTTCTATAGTGCCATTTACACCCTGCAATTAACTTTATTTAATTGAAATAATTGTTGCATGGCACTGAGGATTTCATAATTCATATATTTATGTATTGATTATTTTTATTTATTTGTTTGTCACACAGGTGTTTCACTGTTCCATGCAACTTTTTTCAGACAGTAAAAAAGAGAGAGGGGAAGACACACCACCACAGAAATTTCTTCCAGTGAGGTGAGTCTAGGCTCAAAAACTGGGTTGTGCACATGGCAAAGCAAATTCAGTATACAAGTAAGTTATCTTGCAACCCACTATTTTTATTAAACAACTTACTATGTGCCAGAAAGTGTTCTGTACTAGGAATAGAGAAAGCTATCAGATAAGTACTAAAAATAAGATTAATTAGTATAGGAAACAGCATGTGATGTGGAAAACCATTTTAGTAACAGAAATGTCTTTCCTGAGATAGTCAAATGAATATTGTAGTCTCAGCAGAAAAATATTTCAGGTAGAAGTATATAATACATGATATGGGAATATCTTACATATTGGTAGAGGTGGAGTTAAAGGAGAGTATGTTAGGAAGAGGGTAGATATTCAAAAGCCTAATTTGTATGATTTTTTTCTGGGACATGAACATATATGACACTGTGAATTTTTGGTGGAAGTTTGAATGTAACCTGAGTGAAATGGGAGGCATTTAAGAGAGTAAGATAAATTGATTTATATGTTGAAGACTTTGTTCTTCTGTTTATAGAAAAAAAAAAAGAAGTACGAGAAGAGTATAAAAACTACAATACCAATTAGGAAGTAAATAAAAGTGATTCTCCCAATTCCTTCTGTTTCTTCAGAGAAGTGAAAGTTCTTCTAGCGTTTGCCCTTCTTCCGTAGCCAGTCAACAGCATCAGGTTGAGCCTGATGTAAAGTTTCGAGACCTCCTTTGAATCTGGAGAGGTGGCAGTCGTTGACTATGTGGGTCATAGTCTGTCTGTGGCCGCAGGGGCAGTTCGGGTCATCTCTGGCTCCCCAGCGATGGAACATAGTGGCGCACCGGCCATGGCCTGTTTGATAGCGATTGAGAAGGGCCCAATCATAACGTGCTAGGTCAAAGCCGGGTTGACGCTTGCAGGGGTCTGTGATGAGGTGTTTGTTCTTTACCTCAGCTGACTGCCAACTCTGTTTCCAAGAGTCTGGAACAGAGAAGTTCAGTGTAGGCATAGGGGACCAGATTGGGTGACGAGACGTCAAGGAAGTGAAAGTAAAACATGAGGTTACACATAGAAGGAAGGAGAGGTTGCTGGTGGTGTCAAGGAAAGGAGATGATTAAATTGTTCAGGGAAGTTGAAGGGTAAGTTAGTCATTGGTAGTGCTGTATAATTCATGCTGTGTTGGGACCATGGGTAAGCCTGATAGAGCTTAGGGAGAACCACCCCAGTCTTTGGATGGAGGTCTGAGAAGATAACCTCTTGGTAAGTCTCTCTCAACTGAGGTGAGCATAAGGGGAAACTCAGAATTGGTTCTTTCCTTCTTGACTCTCAGGCCCACAGAAACCCCAGTACTTCCCTCCATTAACTGCAGGCCACATGGCCACAGGTTCACTTATTCAAAGTCACCTTCTGATCATAGAAGAACACACCTTATCACACACTTCATCACACACCTCAGACCCCAGACAAGAGAAATTCCAAACTATATGGCCTTTTGATACCCATCTTCTTTCTGTCTCACCCTATGGGTTCAACCCCTATGCTTCTCTCAAATACCTTTGGATAATTAAGTTGCTTGTGTTATGGAGAATAACTGTCTTGTATCTCATAAATTCTTGTCATAACAGCCCCCTACCTTAGGGGCATGCTGACAGTTAAGAAACCTGTAATTTCTGTCATATTTCAACAATAATTAACTTCATTGCTTTTCTATTTAACTCATGTCCACTTTGCTAATAAACGGATTCTACGGATTCTATGATTTAGGATTCTAGGCATGCTAAGAGTCCCCTGGTGTCTTTTACTTCGTGTCACCCCTGTCATGAGCAAGAAAGAACCAGCCCGTTACCTTT
Organism: Erinaceus europaeus; assembly: GCF_950295315.1. Classification (NCBI taxonomy): domain Eukaryota; kingdom Metazoa; phylum Chordata; class Mammalia; order Eulipotyphla; family Erinaceidae; genus Erinaceus; species Erinaceus europaeus. Next base: position 90,871,654 of record NC_080164.1, read on the forward strand.
CCCCTGGAGACCACCCCCAGAACCAGAGAGAGAGAGAAATAACAAAAATGCTGAAGCAACTTAACATAGAAGTTATGGACTTCAAGAGCCTTGTGCTAGTTTATTGCATTTACTCAATAGTAGAGAAGAAAATTGAAGGAAAACAAGAAGCAAGTAGCAGATAATTAAACCTAAGGTGATAAATTTGTATGAGTCAATCATTTAAAATAGCTATTTTTCAAATTTCCTTGTTTTGTTAAGTCTCTCCATTCACCTGTTTCTCTCTAAGGTGACATCAAAACATATAGCAAGGGGTGGGGTGTGGTATTCTGGTGGTGGTAATTGTATGGAATTATACTCTCTTATCCCCCAATCTTGTTGATCATTATTAAATCACTTAAAAAAAAAAGAAAGGAAAATGAGTATCCACAAAGAATAAAATATTTTTATAATTATCATTTTCTCTGCATTATTCCCACTGCCTAAAAATCATATTCTCCCCTTCCCCCTTTATTCTACTTTTTTCATATGTCATTCTTATTTTAATATGATTAAAATAAAACAAATCAATTTAGACAAAAAAAAAACATATAGGGCTAAGTCCCACCTGGCCATGTGGAGATGGGAGGAGTTTGGGTCACAAATCTTTATTCTGTGGTAGGTTGATGGCTACTGATGTGTTATCAGCTTAATAGTTTTTCTTGTTCAGTATCAGTTTTATTAGAAAAATCAAATACAGCTATAAGAAAAACAAAGAAATATCAACCTTAGATATAGAAAACTTTAATATTAGCACAGGACACTAAGTAATGTGTACTTATTTCTTAATGATTGGATCTAACTAGAGTGACAAAAAACAAGGGATAGTGACACATACTTCTGACTCAATGGTGTGTTTCCCATGATATCAGGCTTCTGAAAGTCTACTATTAATTCTGGTAGCCATTGAGTATCTTATAGGGTTCATGAAAAACAAATGGGGGAATTGTCAGTGTCATACCATAGCAAGCTAGGAATCAAGTCCATTTGTCAAGCTGCTTTCCACAAAAATTTCAATTTCATTGTTTCTGAGACATTCTTTTCATCATGTATATTCTAAAGTTGGGAGACTCCAAGGACATGCAGTTTTCCCAAAACTTTCTGAAAAAAACAGCTCTCTTCTGTCAATTTTGATTTACTCTTTTTATATACATGTTTCATTAAAAATTATGTATTAATTAGAAAGTTAGGAGGAGAGAAAAAGAACCAGATAGCACTCTGGTACATATGTTGCTGGGGATTGAGCTAGGACCTCATGCTTGATGTTTTATCCACTGTGCCTCTCCCATGCTAATATAAAAGCATGTCTAAGGTTCTCTCTTACATGGTACAATCCTTTGAAAAGAATGATAGCAGAGAGGGGACAGAGCTAATGGTAAGAACATTACCATTTCATTTTTTTAATTAATTTTTTTATTTATAAAAAGGAAACATGACTAAACCATAGGATAAGAGGGGTACAACTTCACACAGTTCCCACCATCAGATCTCCATATCCCATCCCCTCCCCTGATAGCTTTCCTATTCTTTAACCCTCAGGTAGTATGGACCCAAGGTCATTGTGGGATGCAGAAGCTTCTCTACTGAACATGGGGTTTGACTGGTCGATCCATACTCCCAGCCTGTCTCTCTCTTTCCTTAGTGGGTAAGGGCTCTGGGCAAGCTCCAGGACACATTGGTGATGTCTGTCCAGGAAAGTCTGGTCAGCATCATGCTTGCATCTGGAACCTGGTGGCTAAAAAGAGAGTTAACATATAAAGCCAAACAAATTTTAGACCAATCATGGACCTAAAGACTGGAATAGTGCAGATGAAGAGTTGGGGGGCCTTCCATTTTGAAGATGGCTACTAAGCATATTTTAGTTATATTCCAAAGGATCTGTGCAGGTGGATCCTAAATATTGTCTGAGGAGGTGATGTCATGGCTGGCAGAAGGACCAGAAAGCTGGATCAGGGAAGAGAATAGTTGACAAATATGGGAAAGGTGTATAAATATTGTTGACTGTAAAACCCATTGATTTGATCTGATCTGGGGCCCATATTCAGCTTAGGAGCCTATGTGACCTCTGCATCCCTGTTGATCTGAGCTCACATTCTGTGGTCATGAGTAGGAACATTCCAAGCTGCCTGAATATCAGGACCCATCTTCCTCAGGTGTAGCATAGAGTATATTGTCCAGCCTCCCTTCTGAGGATGGAACATTCTCTACCATTGTTGATCCACTTAGGGCAAGGTCCTATGGGGGACCACAAAGGGGTCTATTTTGTTGTTTCTGATAGAGATGACCAGTAACAATGGAGAGAGGGATTTATTCAAGGTTTAGGCCCATCATGTCTGTTTGGGAATCTCAGGACTCACCGAATAGGGCCCTAGCTAATGGGGTGGCCTGATAGTGATTAAAGAGTCATCCTTAAAGGATGTCAATCTCTTGCCCTTATTCAACTTTTGTAGTGCTTGCTTTGATGAGATTAGTTTTGGAGTGAGAGAAGTAGGAAGTAGGGGAGGAGTGTATCTACGTTTAAGTAGACACTATTTCATTATGAACTTGATACTGACTCACTACAGACTATTGTGTACTTTTGCTTTCAGGTATATATTTTGCCCAAATTTATGGATACATGTGAACATATGTTCTATCTTATGGGACCTGGCCTATATCTAGGTTTTGGGATTTTGTTAGGAAGTGAACCTCCTGTAATGAAATCAGAGAATACTATGAAAGGAAAAGTCTCACCCAAGTAATGAGGGGGAAGGGTTGACATTCCATGCCTGATGTCTCTGGACACAGTCTGAAGTGGAGCATGCTGAGGTGGACCTCCTTGAGTTGATTAGGTTGGGATCAGCAGATGCAATATCATTTGGTATGAATTGAGAGAAGCATGCCAGAAAGTGAGTCCCACACTAGAGATTCTAGGACTGGGGAAAATATAGGCACTAAAGAGGAAGTGGGAGGTTCCTGCTATCTTACAGTTTAAGAAGATGATAGTTATTGCTATTATCACATTATTTGGCAATTGGCTTAACTTTGAAATAGCCCTTTGTTAGGATTTGCTATATTATACACAACATCACTATAATTTATGTCCTTTGACATTATTTGTATATAGCTGTGCCACTGGTTGCTTCTCTTCTCTCTGATCTAAGCTTTTAATAGAGTCAACATAGCAAAGACTCAGCCTATGTATTAAAAAGACTCAGTCTGTGATTTAAAAAGTTTGAGACATTCAATTTTCCCCCTCTCATATTAATTAAATAGTGATTTATATGACTACAAATTGATAGAAGTATACATAAACACCATTCCCACCATCAAAAGACTGTTTCCACTCCTACTAATTTGTAGCATTTTATCTTATCACTATGTATATTGACCTGAAGTAAAGCTTAGTAGTTTATAACATGTGCACTCAACCAGGTGAGCCACTACCTGGCCCCTTAGGCTTAATAGTTTAATCTGCCAAGTCACACCTTTGAAATATTAATTGATTGCAAAACTTTAGAAGCTTATTCTTTTTTTTTAATTTAAATTTCTTTATTGAGGTACTAATGGTTTACACTCGACAGTAAAATATAATTGTCTCTACATGTATAACATTTCCACATAACAATACAACCCCCACTATGTCCTTCTCTATCATGTTCTAGGACCTGAACTCTCCCCTTGACCTTTGGTGCAATAGACCAGCTTATTCTTTCTAAAAAAGCAAAAACAGTGGCTTCCAGTAGTACTCTTAAAGATACAAATGCAATGCACTATAAAAATATTAAATAAATCACAGTTTTTATATGTTGAGACTGCTAGGACCTTACACATGCCTCAGACCACTGCTGCTAGATTTGAATTTCCACTCTTTTAATTTCAGAGGAAAAAAAGAGAGTTTATCCCAGTATTGTAGTACTCCCATGTGGTGTTGAGAGGTTTGAGCCCAGGCTAAACACAATGCAAGGTCTTCACTCTATCAACTGAATTATCTCCCATCTAAAAATATCATTTTTATCATAAAACAGTAAAACTTTTGCAGAAATATGAATTTTTATTCATTTATATATTTTTATCCGACCTAAGCATTACAGTGAGGACGAAATTGGGGGGGGGTTCTATTTCTTTCACAAGAATGATATTTTTTACGCATTACTAGACTAAAGAAGATTAATTTATTATTTAGAGTCATAATTAAGTAACTACTGAATTGGTACATACTTGTGATCAAAATAGAAATAGGAAAAATTGAATGTTTTGTAAAACTATGTTTAAAAACCAAAAACCCTAATTTAATATTTAAAGACCACGTAGTTTAATAGTTCCAGTCTTCTAGGTTAGTCAATTTCTTTTCACATTCCATACCTATACTAGCATATCCTTAGCTCTGAAATATTTTTTTTTAAATATTTATTTATCTCACAGAAACTGGTGTATATCTAGGTTATGGGACTTTGTTAGAAAGTGAACCACCTGAGATGAAATTAGAGTGTACTATAAAAGGAAAGGTCTCACCCGAGTAATGAAGCTGAAGGGTTGTCATTCCACACGTGAAATCTCTGGACACAGTCTGAGGTGAAGCATGTTAAGGTGGCAATCGTTGCGTTGGTTAGGTTGTGATCGGCGGATGCAATATTATTTGGTATGGATTGGGAGAGGCATACGGGAAAGTGGGCCCTATCCAAGGGTTCCAGGACTGGGGGAAGTAGGGGCTCTATAGTGGAGATGTGAGGTTCCTGCTGTCTTAGGGTTCAAAAAGACAATTGATAGTTAATGTTATCATCACATTATTTGGTAATTTGGTTAACTTTGAAAAGTCCTTTTGTTATGGTTTGCTGTACAGTATCCAGTATCTTGTATATAGCTGTGCTATTGGATGCTTCTAATCTACTTGGTCTAGGCTTTTGAGAGAGTCCGCATATCAAATACACAGCCTATATATTAAAATGTTCACACGTATCCATAAACTACTGCAAAATATATACCTGAAAGCAGAAGTGCACTAGAGTTTGCAGTGAGTACCTCCCTAACACTTCCTCTCCATTATTCCAAGCTTTGGACCCATGATTGCTCAACAATTTGACCTCGTATGTTAACTCTCTTTTCAATCACCAGGTTCCAGATGCCACCAGGATGCTGGCCAGGCTTCCCTGGATTGAAGATCCCACCAATGTGTCCTGGAGCTCAGCTTCCCCAGAGACACACCCTACTAGGGAAAGAGAGAGGCAGACTGGGAGTATGGACCGACCAGTCACTGCCCATATTCAGCGAGGAAGTAATTACAGAAGCCAGACCTTCTACCTTCTGCAACACTCAATGACCCTGGGTCCATGCTCCCAGAGGGATAGAGAATGGGAAAGCTATCAGGGGAGGGGGTGGGTTATGGAGATTGGGTGGTGGGAATTGTGTGGAGTTATACCCCTCCTACCTTATGGTTTTGTTAATTAATCCTTTCTTAAATAAAATTTAAAAAAATTAAAAAAAGTTATTTATTTATTCCCTTTTGTTTCCCTTGTTTTATTGTTGTAGTTATTATTGTTGTTATTGATAGTGTTGTTCTTGGATAGGACAGAGAGAAATGGAGAGAGGAGGGGAAGACAGAGAGGAGCAGAAAGAAAGACAGTTAGGGGGAGAGAAAGATAGAAACCTGCAGACCTGCTTTGCTGCTTGTGAAGGGACGCACCTGCAGGTGGGAAGCCAGCGGCTCAAACCAGGATCCTTGCAGGTCCTTGCACTTTGCACCACTTGCACTTAACCTGTGGTGCTACCGCCTGACTCCCAGTTCTGAAAACTTAAGCAATTTGTTTCACATTATTTTATTTTATTGTTTATTTTTTGCCTCCAGGGTTATTGCTGGGACTTGGTGCCTGCACTAAGAATTCACTGCTCCTGAAAGCCATTTTTTCCACTTTTGTTGTTGTTGTTGTTGGATAGGACAGAGGGAAATTAAGAAAGGAGGGGAAGATAGAGATGGGGAGAGAATGATAGACACCTGCTGACCTGCTTCATTGCTTATGAGGTGGGGAGCCAGGGGCTCAAATAGAGATCCTTGAGCCTGTCCTTGAGCTCTGTACTGTTTGCTTAATGTGTTGTGCTACTGCTCAGCCCCCTTCACATGAATTTTTAATGAGATAATAATTTATTTTGGGGAGAGAGGTGGTCAGATTGCTACTCCAATATATGTGGTGCTGGGATTAAACCCAAGCTCATGAAAACAAATCTTGTTTTCTGCCCTGCTTTGAGGACCCATAATGGTGCATGGAGATTAAATACGATAAACAGAAGTTGTTGAGGCTTGAGTTATTATTATTAACTCACTATAATTTAAAAGATTTTATACTGTAAAATATGATACACTTTGAGTGGAGGTAGATAGCATAATGGTTATGCAAAGAGACTCTCATGCCTGAGGCTTCAAAGTCCCAGGTTCAATCCCCCACACTACCATAAACCAGAGTTGAGCAGTGTTCCTGTAAAAAAAGAAATAAAAATGTACACTTTAATATCAATAAGGTTTTTAAAAATTAGTCTTGAAATAAATATCCACTATAAAAGATCTAAGAAAATAGTTCATGGGGGGGGCAGGTGCTGGCACACCTGGTTGAGCATACATGTTACAATGGGCAAGGACCCCCACTCAAATCCCAGATCTCTACCAGCAGGAGGAAAACTTTGCAAGTGATGAAGCAGTGTTGCAGGTGTCTCTCTGTCTCTCCCTCTCTATCACTTCCTTCCTTCTCAACTTCTGGCAGTCTCTATCCAATAAATAAAATAAAGATACTAAAAAAAATTTTAAAGGAGATTGTTCATTGGAGAAAGAAAAGTTCAAAGCTCATCCTAATGTTAAGAGATCTGTTAGAGACACAATCATAATAATCCTTAAATGTGTTTAGATAGAACTAGTCAAAATCTTTCACTGATTTGAAACTCACAGAGTTTGTCACACATACTATTCACATGCAAAGAATAAGAATAGAAAATATGAGATTTCCTATTTAGCAGCACCTGCTTCATGAGCTCCACGATTCACCTATAGCTGATTTCTTCCCTTAAATATCAATAGAAATTCAGGGAGTTGCTACTTTCAGATAAGTGCATCTTGGCCCAAAGTTTTATAGTGCAATTACTCTTGTGTATGAGAGTTGTAATTATGTGGCATACCATTAATGACTTTTCCCCATTACTCCTGACTCTAATTCCCTTTGACTTGGACCTTTATTAATAATACCCTCCTGTATTAAAAGTCTAATGAATATTTGCTTCTTGCATTCATATAACTTATTTTTTGCATTTAGTTATGCCCCAGAACAAATTTGTGTTCTATATGAATGGGTCCTGTTGCTTCATTTATATGAAATATTTTCTTTTGTTGATCTCTGCTTTTCAGCATGCATGGCTAAAAACAGAGTGCCTAGTGTGATGTGGAAATATTTTATTGAATCATCTTTATTTTAAACTGTTGTTTTTTTTCCTTTATAATCAGCATGTGATTTAAACATCATTTACATTCTCTGAATTAGCATTTTAGCTATAATTTTTTAGTTAAGAAGAGAGTATGCTGTAGAACAATATAGTTTGTTTTGCTTCTTTTCATTTTATTTTTTTTCTCTGACTATAGAAGAGTTTCAAACATAATTAATTTATGAGCACTAAGCTTGGGGGTTGATTATTTGCAGGTAGATCAGCAATATGTCTGCAATGAAACCACAGCTGCTGCAGCTATGCATTTACATCTGGACTCATTGTCTCATACAAACTGAATTTGCTGCACCATCAGGCTCATTTTAAATTGCAGTTCTGTTGGTGTAGTTACCTAAATCCAAGCCACTTGAGTAACCTAAACATAACTTGGGAGGAAAAGAACGAAATTCCTTGACCTGTTTCCATATAGTTCACAATGAGGCAAATATTATTTATTCTGTGACATGTGTAGGCATGCTATTCTTTATTTCTGAAAGTTAAACAACTAATCAGGGTGATTCATACTTTATCTCCTGTTGATCATTACTATGATGCTATGCTCCACAGAAAGTCAGGCTTAAATTAATTTTGTTTTGTACCGACGTAGTTGGTAGTGTGTGCACTTAACCAGGTGCACCACTGCCTAACCCCCCTTAACATGGACCTATTTGTAGTTTACGTTTAACATATTAAGTACAATGTATTTTTAAATTAACTTTGCAATAAAAAAACAGATGTTTTTAAAATGTCTGAGAGAGAGAGAGAGAAAAGAAAAGAAGGAAGGAAGGGAGGAAGGAAGGAAGGAAGGAAGGAAGGAAGGAAGGAAGGAAGGAAGGAAAGAAGAGGGGCTCGGTGATGGCCCACCTGGTTGAGCTCACATGATACAATGCACAAGGACTACGGTTGAGCCTTCTGTCCTCACCTGCTGAGGGAAATCTTTGTGAAGCATTGTTGCAGGTGTCTGTCTTTCTCTCTCCTCTATCAGCCCATCTCCTCTTGATTTCTGGGTACCTCTATTCAATAAATAAGTAAAGATAATTTTAAAAAAGTTTTTAAAAAGAAGGGAGACACATACAAATCTACACATATCAATATACATACACACACTACTCATTTTCTGGTAGTAAAATCTTGGGTGAAATTAAGAAGCTGTAATTTGGGAGCTGGGAGCTGGGCATTAGAGTAGCGGATTAAGCACATATGGTGCAAAGCCCAAGGACTGGCTTAAGGATCCTGGCTCAAGCCCCTTGGGTCCACACCTGCAGGGGAGTCAACTCAGGGGCGGTGAAGCAGGTATGCACAAGGACCCAGGTTCAAGCAGTGCTCCCTCTCTATCTCCTGTGTCCTATCAATTTCTGGCTGTCTCTATCCAATAAATAAATAAAGATAATAAAAAGTAAAAATAAAAATCAATATTGACACAACGGAACACATGTAGAGGGGGACCATCAGCAAGGAACTGGTAAAAAAAAAAAAAAAAAAGAACTTACACCTAAGTGCTATTTGTTTTCATGGAAGACTCTATGGAGTCATGATAGCTGTTTTTATATATTTCAAATGGTGTGTGAAAAGTAATTTATCTGACTTTATCTGAACTATGAAGAAAAGTCTAGAAAATATAGGCAAGTGTGAAAATGACAAACTGGAGGTGAAAGAAAAAAAAAAATCCTTGTAAGCAATTCAGGCTGGCTGATAGCTCAACAGATGAACATTCAAAGTTGGCCTTTATAAAACATAATGGAGTATGTGTGAATATCCTAATGGAGAATTTATCATGATGATCTCTAATGTCCCTGAGATTTGTTTAGTTAGAATAGAGTCATCTCACCTGGATAGTAACAGACTAAAATATTGCACCCATCTGAGGTTGTATTACAATTTCATAACTGATGAGATAAATGACTGGGTAGGTAACACTACTAATGAAGAGGCCTCAGGTTCCACACCTGATACTACATATACCAAAGTTGAGCATTGCTCTGGTCTCTTCTAAAAAAATGAATGGATGAATAAAGAAATAAATAAAATTAATAAAAAATATTTACTGACCAATTATTCAAATTTTCATGGGATAGATCAAGTTTTCACCTATTCTTCCAGCATAATTACTAACAGAGCCCATTTTATTTTATATAATTATTTGGTTTTCATGTCACAGAAACATCAGTATTCCAGGCCAACTTTTTCAGGTAAAAAGAAAAGACAGAGATAGAAAGATACCAGAAAGAGAGAAAGATACCACAGAACTGAAACTTCCCTCAGTGCAGTAGGAAAGGTGTTTGAACTTGAGTCATGTCCGTCACAAAAATCAGTGCACAATGTAAATGAAATATTTTGCCAGCCTACTGATTTTGTTTAATTGCCACTAGGGTTATTGCCACAGCACAGTGCCCAGATGATGAACCTTCCACTCATGGAAGCCATTTCTCTGGCATTTTTTGATAGTGACAGAGGAAAGGTGAAAGGGAAGGGGGAGAGAGACATGTGCAAAACTATGTCACTGCTCTTGAACCTCCCCTGCACTGACGGTGGGGTCCCTTGCACATTTTAACCTGTGCACTATACAGGGTGTGCCACCATCTAGTCCCTTGCCCACGTCATTTGAAGTACTGCTATAAATTGAGCAACAACAATTTTACATAGTTCCATTAATTATATCAGTAATTTTTTGAAAGGTTTAAAACATTCATGTTCCAAAAATACCCAAGCTATTCAGCATGTTAACAAGTGAATAAGCTTAAAGCAATAAATCTATATTTCCACTAAGATAAATAAAGGCAACCCAATAGCTGGGAGAGGATAATGGCATACCACACATCTGACAAGCAGTTGATATCAAACATCTCTTGATATAAAGAATTCAGACATCCCAACAAGAAAAAAGGAGTAACTCAATTAAAAGTGGGTAAGAGATACGAACAAACATTAAAAAAAAAGAGAGATGCATATAGCCCACAGATACATAAGAAAATGTCCCACTTCATTCATCATTAGAGAAGAGCAAATTAGAAATACATTGAGGTTTTACCTCCCACCAGTGAGAATTGTCTATACCAAAAATCAAAAACAAAAACAAACCCCAGAAAATGACAAGTGTTGGCCAGATTTAGAAACAGACAAACAAACAAAACTCTGTTACACTGTTGCTCTATCCTGACTGCCAGACAGGGAAGTCTGTTGGCAGCATGGGAATGAGGAAGTTGGGGGAGAACCATTGGCCTAGAAATCCCTGGGGCCACTTAAGATCCACAAGTTGAGACAGGACTAGGGGTTGACTTCCTTAGGCCATTGGGGAGTACAATGGGCTGGTTCCTTCCAGACCATGGTTCCTCCCCACTTTACACTGCTGGAGGGAATGCAACTGGTGCAACTATTATGGACAACTGTATTAAGAATCTTTAAACAAACACAAATAGAAATGTCTTATGATCCAGCAATACAACTCTAATGCATTTATCAAAAAGAAATGAAAACACTAATGCAAAAGGACAAATGCACTCCCATGTTCATAGCTGTATTACCTACACTAATCAAAGTAGAGGAGCAACCTAAAGTGGATAGAGAAATTATGGGTCCTAGATACTCAAAGCAATACTGCTCAGCAATTATAAAAGGCAATGTTGTATCCTTCAAGAAAAAAAGGGATGGATCTGGAGGTGATTATGCTTAATGAAGTCAGGAAGTGAAAGACAACTGCCAAGTGGTTTTGCTCGTATATGGAATCTAAAGAACTAAAACGTGTACTTGAAAAAAAAAATGGAAGCAACTTTGGAATTATCTTTGGGAGGGTGGGAACACAATGAACTTTGGTGGTGGATGAAGTGTGAAACTAGAGCCTTAATCTTAAGATCCTGTAAAGCACTATTCACCACAAATACAAAATGGCTTATATTTCAATTAAAAACAACTAGATAGTTTCACTTACATGTGTAAAATAGAGAATTGAAAGATATGTACTGGCAAAAATAACAATAAAATAAAAATAAACATGGACACCTCTCTCTAAGACTTTGGTAGAACTATGGTGGTTATCCTAGGCAATGGGGGCACAGAACTTTGGTGAAGGGATTCGTGTGGAGCTATACCCAATTACTTTATAATATTGTAAATTATCAATAACATTTTTAAACCAAAGCTAACTGGGGGAATTTTATTAGAGATTTTATTTACTTATGAGAAAGATAGGAGGAGAGAGAAAGAACCAGACATTAGTCTGGCATATGGGCTGTGGGGATCAAACTTGGGACCTCATGCTTGAGAGTCCAAAGCTTTATTAATGTGCCACATCCCAGACCACACTGGAGGAAATTTTTAAAAAAATAATATACTATATATTTTCAAAGTGATACATAAGAAAATTATGGACACTGAAGGCAATTCTTTTCAGATATTAATGTCTTATATTATTGTATTAAAATTATTTCATATATATATATGAAAATTATTTAATAGGGGCTGTTGAGAAAGCATAATGTTTGTACAGAAGGTTTTCCTGCCTGAGGTCCAAGGTCCCAGGATCAATCCTCAGAATCACCTCCAGAGTAAATCAGTTTTCTCATCTCTCACCCCCCTCTAATTAAAAAAAATAAATGAAATATTGAAGTGTAGTTATTTCACAGGGATAGTAGATGCCTTTCCCAGTAGACTACATGTGACTATGAGAAGAATCTGGGTTTGAGTTCGAGGTCACCACATGGGAGCTCCTACATAGGGAAAGCTCTGCAAACAGTGGGGTGGTAGTGTCTTACCTTCCCTCTCTAGCTCTCTCTCTCTCTCTCTCTCTTGTTCTCATCTTTTAGCTAGGAAAGAAAGAAAGAAAGAAAGAAAGAAAGAAAGAAAGAAAGAAAGAAAGAAAGAAAGAAAGAAAGAAAGGAAGGAAGGAAGGAAGGAAGAAAGAAAGAGAGAAAGAAAGAAAGAAAACTACCACCAGGAGTGCTGCAGTCATGCAGACGCTTCGGATCCCAAAGATAACCCTGGTGGCCAAAGTAAAATAATTTTACATAAACTTCTCTGAATTTTTTATTTTTAAGGGCATTACATTTATTTATTTATTATTGGATAGAGACAGAGAGAATTTTGAGAAGGGAGAGGGTAAAAAAGTGAAAGATTCAGAGGGACACCTGCAGCCCTGCTTTACCACTCATGAAGCCTTTCCCCTGAAGGTGAGGACCAGGGGCTGGAACCCAGGTCCTTGTATACTGTAGTGTGTGCACTTAACTAGGTAAGCCACCACCTGGCCTTGAATTCTTTTTCAAGAAAAGGGGTAGGCTATAATTTACTTTCATAATGTAAAATTTGGAAAACACTTTAGAGAAATGTTCTTGAGAATAGTCTGTACTAAAACAGTTGGAAGATGGATGCATAGAAAAGTAGACTTTTTTTAAATAAGAGGCTCCATTTTATTATGATACCTCCAGTTTTAAAATAAATTTAATTCTTTATGCCAGAGGTAATTATTAACAGCTGACTAAACAATCTTCACTTCTACAGTTATATCTTTATGCATTTCCCTGTGGTGTAGTTTTAGCATTAATAATGTAAAAATAAATGTGAAGTTTGACTTAGAAAGTGGATCTGAGTTAAAGATCATTTGGCAAAGGTAATATGGTATCATATGATAGTAAAAGTAGAATGTGTTTAATTAACTATTTAAATGAAGTTTCGAAAGACATTTTATAAGAAAATAGCATTTTATTCTGTACATGATTTGTAACACCATAAAATTAGATACTAACTTTTATTTACATATTTTAAATATCTTATTTATGTTTTAAATGAAAGATAAGAGACAGAGAGCCAGGGAAGGGGGGAGAGAGAGAGGTGAGAGATGAAAACTTGTAATACATAAATTTTAATACACATTCTTTCAAAGCACTGTTACTATTCATTGGTAAGATATTTAATCTGTTTTAAGGTGTTTTTTGGATACTTCTTCTATGTCCTTGATTGATATCCACCCCTGTTAATGAATATTCTGTCTGAAAACAATTTTTAGTTTAGGTAGTGATCATTTATTTGTCTATTAAGAACATTCTAGCACTACGTGTGTGGCTGAATCATATACACAGTATAATTTATTTTACCAATTAATCCCATGCTTATAACAATGAAAATGGAGGATTTCTCCAGATTGCATACATTGAACATGCCAAAGGAGGCCAAGTAAGTAGAAAAAAATGGGGAAAAAATCTTTTAAAGGGTCAAGTGGTAGTACATGTGGTTGAATATACACATTATTTATTATGTATAAAGACCTGGATTCAAGACCCTGGTTCCCACCTTCAGGGGGAAGCTTCGGGAGTGGTAAAGCAGGGCTGCAGATGTCTCTCATTCTCTCTTCCTCTCTATCTCTCCCTCCGTCAATTTCTATCTCTATGCAAAAATAAATAAAATAAAATGTTTTAAACCATTTAAACACATAAGTCACACACACACACACACACACACACACACACACACACACACACACACACATATATATATATATATATATATATACAAAAAATTTTGAGGACAGTACCAAAATGTAAATATCTGTGCCTTGGAAATGCCTCTGTGGGTAAAGACCATAGCTTATCATTCCCAGTAAAATGAGAGCACCAAAGATAGCATGAAAGGAAGTCCATGGATGATGGTGAACAGTGCTATAGTATCTCTTCTTTTTTCTTATTACTACTGGCTAAACAACATTATACATGTAATTATGCATGTACTAGATCCTGAATCCAGTCCTTGTATGACATAGTAGATAAAAGATTTATTGTTGGAATGAGATCATGTATTTATGTTTGCCATTCAAAAAAGAGTCATTAAGCTCAAACTTTATGCAAACACTTGTGATGTGCCAGAGAACTGATAAATGTCTCATCTAAGTTTTCACTTTAACCAAGGTGGTAGGCACTATACAACCACTGTCACAATGTGTATTTAGTCACAATAGTAACAAATTGCAATATAGATACTGATGTTGTCAGATAATAATGTGAAGTGACATGAGAAAATGGAGGCACAGCTAACTTAATCTGTTTTATTATTTAAAGCTTCTTGGAATTTCTATCAAGCTAAGCTTTGCGGTTTGATAAGGGAAATGCTTTAGAAAGTTATCATTGGTAAAGGCTCATTAGAAGAACTGTAAAGAACTCAGTCTAGGTACTGTGCATTACAAAATCTTGGATTTTAGCTTTACTATAATGAAAGAAATTTAAACAAAAGAACAAAAGAGCCAATGTATATTATATGTCTCTCTGTCTATCCATCAATCTATTACCTATCAATCATATCTACAATCTATCCGAACATACTCTGGCTTCATTGTGGGAAACACTAAGGTTCTCCAGTAAGAAGGAAAAATGTTTAATAAAAATCAACTACAATTTTGTTTTTGTAATCCAGACAAGAAGCAGTAACAATTTGGTCAAAGAAAGTGGTAGTGAAATTCACCTGCTTTGAGAGATATATAGCATTGCTCAATAGTAAAGAAAGAGGCAAGAAGAAATTATAGTTACTAGAAAGAAAAGTGATGCCCCAAAATGAGACATCTAGAGAAGCAGAAGCTTTGAAATATATAGGCAAGAAAAATGAGTGGGTGGTTAAGGTACTTTATAAAAGAATTGTCCACTTTACAAAATGAATTACAATTTTATTTTATTTTCTGGAGACTGCTCTTTCATTATATTAGAAGAAGGCCAGAGTTTATAGACCTTATCTGTGATCATAAAGGCAAAATGAGGCATGTCCTCTGTTACTGAACTGGGTCACCAGATATTTGGTGGATGGTGTACGACCCATTGAAACACTAACAACTTCTCTTACAACACCTGAATTATCTCTATAGGACTCCAACTGAGAAACTGACCTGGAATTGCTTTGGCAGTTGAGTCCCAACTCGATTATAACTTTAAATGATATGGTTCTAAAAGTAGTGCTGAGAAAAAGAAATTGAACATACATTTGAGAGAGGCTAGTGCAGAGAGAGAGAGTGAAGAGCGCTTGATGAAAGAAATACAAATAGGGGGTCAGGCAGTAGCTGCAGTGGTTTAAGCGCACATGGCGCATAGTGCAAGTACCAGCATAAGGATCCTGCTTAGAGCCCCCAGCTCACCACCTACAGGGGAGTTGCTTCACAGGCAGTGAAGCAGGTCTGCTGGTGTCTGTCTTTCTCTCCCTCTCTCTGTCTTCCCCTCCTCTCTCAATTTCACTCTGTTCTATCCAACAATGAGTGACATCAACAACAACAATAATAACCACGACAAGGCTACAACAACAAAGGCAACAACAAAAAAATGGCCTCCAGGAGCAGTGGATTCATGGAGCATGCACTGAGCCCCAGCAATAACCCTGGAGGCAAAAAAAAAAAAACAACAAATAACAGTAACATTATCAGTTACACAAACCACAATCCTGGAGGATTTTTGGAAATCAAGAGAATATTATATACTATCTGTTTTGGCAATGTCTTCAGGCACTCGAACACAACAGCATGGAAGACAAAAACAAGTATAAACATATGGGATTACATCAAACTTGAAAAAATGTTGCACATCAAGAATCAACAAACAAACAAGCATCCTGTTAAATGGGAGAATAGCTTACACACCACACACCGCTGGATATATATATATATATATATATATATATATATATATATGAAAATAATATTCAGAAGGAAATTTAAAAAATCAATAGTAAAACAAGAATCTCAGTGATTATATTCTTCACTATGGAATGTATTCATTCATTCACTCATTCATTCATTCACTGAGTCAGTCAGTCATTCAGTCATAGAGTCAGATGGTGGTGGCTTACCTAGTAGAATGCATAGGTTACTGTGAATGAGAAACCAGGTTCAAGTTTCTCATCCTCACCTGCAGAGGGTGGTGGGGTGGAGCTTCATTAGCTGTGGAGCAGTGCTGAAGGTATCCTCTCTCTCTCTCTCTCTCTCTCTCTCTCTATTTATCACTCCCTCTATTTTACCCTCTATTAAAAATGGCACCTGGGAACAGTGGAGTTGTATGGTCACTGAGTTTCATAGATAACCCTGTACATAAATAAATAAGTAAGTAAGTAAAAATAAAATTGGGAGCAGTGATACAGCTGGTTGAGGCATATGTTACCATGTCTAAGGACCCAGGTTCAAACACTAGCTCTTCCCAACTGCAGGGGGAAGCTTTGAAAGCACTGAAACAGGTCTGCAGGTGTCACTCTTTCTCCTCCTTTATGTGTACCTCTCCTCTCAACTTCTTTTTTTGTCCTATCAAAAAGTAAACTAAGGTAAAATAAAAAGAAAAGAAAAATAGGTACACCAATAGAAATGAATGGAACTCCACTGATAATCTTAGTGGCAATTAAAATAATTAAATAGGCCAAATGGTGACTTTGGAGCCATAGCTGCTGTGAGCTCCAAGAGGCAGAAGCTTGCAACCCAGAATCTGCTTGATAGAGTAGGATACTGGGCTGTCTGTAGGAGGGTGAACACGGGCCGGTCAGAGTGACACCAAAATACAGTCCCATAACTCTCTCTTGGGCTGACAAATGGAGGTCAGGAGGACAACGGAAAATCCTTTGATTATTTCTGAGCTCATCACCCCCCACTCCAGTACCAGCCTTCAGGGGCAGCTCAGCTACTCCTAGCAGGCTCACCACTGAGCTATTTTTCTTTACCAAGCTTCCTGGCTCACCAGGGGTGTCATTCTAAGTCTCTTCCTTTAACTTCTCTCTCTCTCTCTCCCTCTCTTTTAAGTGGATAGAACTCTATTTGAGTGACAAAATACCTGACCAAACAGAGCCTCATCCCTGCCAGGGAAAGACTCCTTGGAGGGTTTTTTTTTTTTTTTTTGGATACTTCTTACAATTGGCTGTCGTTGCTCAGGCTGCCTGCAGCCAATTGAGCAGTCAAAGCTGCAGATTGACCGTTAGTGGTTTTCTACTTTATTTTATTTTATTGCTACTATTATTATATACACGTGTCCCTTACCCATCCACCTTCTTCAGGTGGACCAAAATTAGCCATTGTTGTTTTTTCCATTGCTAGGTGAATGGGTGTCTTATCCATTGTGCAAGGAACGTGTTTCTCTCTACCTCTTCTCTCCACTCTCCTTTTTTTCCTCCTCCTAGCTAATTAAAAAAAATCATTCCTTTCACTGCTCTTCCTTTTTTCTTTGTGATTTCTTTCTTCCTTCCTTTCTTTTTTTATTCTTGTCTTCCTTCCTCTCTTTTTTGTTTTCTGAATTCATTGATACTCACTTGTGAATTACTTTGGGGAGAAATCAGAATTGGAGTGGACTTTATGTGCATGTTTCTTCTCTACTTCCCTTTCTATCCCTAGAATTTATAGTGGACAGTAGATTTTCATAATTGTCTATTTGTTTTCCCTTTTTCCTGTTGCCTTCGTCTTCTTTTGGATTGGGTTGCTATTTTTTCTTGGACTGGAGGTGTTGTTTGGCTAAATGGTATTGGTTAAACTTCAACAATCCTTTTCTCAGTTACTATTGTTGAAATTTCTGAGGCTGGTGACAGCACATGTCATAAAGGTCTTTAGTATAGCATAGCTTATACTAAAAACACAACAACTGAAGAACTACAGAACAAAAAAATAAAAACTACATCAATAAAAAAATGGTTAAATCAAGAACAAATAAAACTCCTACCACAATGAATCAGGACAGGAGCACAGAATAAACTCAAAATCAGTCAGAAGTAACCATAGATAAGAAAAGTATGCAAGCAATCTTAACCTAACAATCACAGAAATGAAGACAAAATAGAGGAAAGGGCTATCAGAATTAGGGAAACAACAGAGGAGAACCTAAATAAAATACAAGCTACCTTGAGATAATTAGAGAAATGAAAGTTGAGTAGCTGAGTTAAAAGGCCAATTATCAGAACAAGCAATACTAAAACGGAACTGAAGAAAGTAGCTGAGGGAAGGGAAAGAAGATTAACAGAGGCAGAAAACAGAATTAGCCAGACAGAGAATGAGCTAGAGAAAACTAAGAAAGAGGTAAAAGAGCTCAAAAAGAGATTGAGAGACACTGAAAACAACAGCAGAGACATATGGGATGATCTCAAAAGAAGTTACATTTGTATAATTGGCCTGCCAGAGGAAGAAAGAGAAGGGGAAGTAAACATTCTAGAGGAAATTATGGAAGAAAACTTCCCAGATCTAAACAACAGAAAGGACATTAAGATTCAAGAGGCTCAGAGAGTCCCAAACAGAATCAACCCAGACCTAAAGACACCAAGACACATCATAGTTACAATGAAAAAAAAGCAAGGTTAAAGAAAGGATCCTAAAGGCTGAAAGAGAAAAACAAAAGTCACATAGAGGGGAAACCCCATAAGACTATCAGCAGACTTCTCCAGTCAAACTCTAAAAGCCAGAAGAGAATGGCAAGATAACTATCGAGCCCTGAATGAAAAAGGGTTTCTACCAAGGATAATATATCCTGCTAGACTTTCATTCAAACTAGGTGGAGGCATCAAAACCTTCTCAGACAGACAACTATTAAATAAGGCAACCATCACCAAACCTGCCCTGAAAGAGATACTAAAACACCTCTTATAAAGAAGAACATCACTATATTACTTGCCATGTATCAGAGCAAATAAAGAATTGTTAAATAATGGCACTACAGTACATTGAATCCATAATATCATTAAATGCCAATGGATAAAACTCACCCATTAAAAGGCACAAAATGGAGGATGGATCAGAAAACACAACCCAACCATATGCTGCTTGCAAGAATCCAACCTGACCCAACAAGACAAACACAGACTTAAAATGAAAGTATGGAAAACTATCCTACAGGCTAATGACCACCAAAAAAGACAGGAACAGCCATTGTAATCTCTGACTTTAAATTAAATAAAGTAATAAAAGATAGGCAAGGCCATTACATAATGATTGGAGGATCAATCAACCAAGAAGATTTAACAATTATTAACATCTATGCACCCAATGAGGGACCATCTAAATTAATCAAACACCTACTGAAAGAACTACAGAAATACATCAATAGTAATACAATAATAGTGGGATACTTCAACACCACACTCTCACACTTAGACAGATCAATAAAACAAAGAATCAACAAAGAAACAAGGGAATTAGATGAAGAGATGGACAGACTAGCTAGACCTCATGGACATTTTCAGAGTCCTTCACTCCAAAAAACTGGAATACACATTATTTTCAAATCTACATAGCACACCCTCAAGGATAGACCCTATGTTAGGACACATAGACAGTATCAACAAATTCAAAAGCACTGGAATCATCCAATGTATCTTCTCAGACCACAGTGGAGTAAAGCTAACATTCAATAACAATCATAAAATTACTAAAATTCACAGAATTTGAAAACTCAACAACATACTGCTTAAGAACCGCTGGGTAAGAGAGGCACTCAAGTAAGAAAATAAATTTTCCTGGGAAGAAACGAAGACACAAGTTATCAAAATATTTGGGACACAGCTAAAGCAGTATTAAGAGGGAAACTCATAGCCATAAAAACACATATTAGAGAACAAGAAAAAGCTCAAATAAATGACTTTACTACATGCTTTAAGGACTTAAAGGAAGAACAAGGAACCCTAAATCAAATCAAAAGGACAGAAATCAGTAAAAGCTCTTCCATAAGATCTAAGAAACAGGAACATTCCCTTCCACCTTCTATGAAGCCAACATCAACCTGATACCAAAAACAGTTAGGGACTCAAAAATAAAGGAAAACTACATAACAATATCTTTGATGGACACAGATACCAAAATATTAAGCGAGATCCTGGCCAGCCGGATACAGCAGCATATCAAAAAGATTGTTCATCATGACCAAGAGGGATTTATCCCAGGAATACAAGGCTGGTTCAACATATGTAAGTCATCAATATGTATGTCATTCACCACGTCAAGAAAAGCAAAACCAAAAACCACATGGTTATCTCAATAGATGCAGAAAAAGCCTTTGACAAAATCCAACACTCATTCATGCTCAAAACACTACAAATTTGGGATTAGATGGGTAATTCCTCAAGAGAGTGGAGTCCATATACAGCAAACCTACAGGCAATATCATACTCAGTGGACAGAAGTTGAAAGCATTCCCCCTCAGATCAGGAACTAGACAGGGCTGTCCACTATCATCACTACTCTTAAACATAGTATTGGAAGTTCTTGCAATAGCAATCAGGCAAGAGAAAGAAATAAAATATAGATTGGAAGGGAAGAAGTCAAGCTCTCACTATTTGCAGATAATATGATAGTATACATAGAAAAACCTAAAGAATCCAGCAGAAAACTACTGGAAATTATTAGGCAATATAGCAAGGTTTCAGGCTACAAAATCAAGGTACAAAAATCAGTGGAATTTCTTTATGCAAACACTAAATCTGAAGAATAAGACATCCAGAAATCACTCCCATTCACTGTTGCAGCAAAATCAATAAATACCTAAAAACAATGCTGACCAAAGAAGTGAAAGACTTGTATAATGAAAATTATGAGTCACTATTCAAGGAAATAGAAAATGATAGCAAGAAATAGAAAGACCTGTCATCACAATGAATATTCTCCCCAGAGCCATATACAAATTTAATGGAATACCCATAAAAGTTCAACCAAGCTTCTTCAATAGAACATAAACTGCAATCATTTATCTGGAACAGAAAATACACAGAATTGCCAAAACAATCTTGAGGTAAAGAAACAGAAATGGAGGCATCACACTCCCAGATCTCAAACTATATGATAAGGCCATCATCATCAAAACAGCCTGGTACTGGAACAAAAATAGGTACACAGACCAGTGGAACAGAATTGAAAGGCCAGAACTAAACCCCCAACCTATGGTCATCTAATCTTTGATAAGGGGATCCAAAGTAGTAAATGGAGTAAGGAGGCTCTCTTCAATGAATGGTGCTGGGAAAACTGGGTTGAAACATGCAGAATGAAACTGAACCACCTTACCTCTCCAGAAACAAAAATCAACTCCAAATGGATCAAGGACCTGGATGTTAGACCAGAGACTATCAAATACTTAGAGGAAAATATTGGTGGAACACTTTCCCACCTAAACCTCACGGACATCTTTGATGATACAAACCCAACTCCAAGGAAGACTAAAGCAGAAACAAATCAATGAGACTACATCAAATTGAAAAGATTCTGCACAGGTAAAGAACCTATCACACAAACAAGGAGATCCCTTACAGAATCGGAGAAAATCTTCACATGCCATACATTAGACAAGAGACTAGTCATCAAAATAGACAAAGAGTTCAGCAAACTGAGCAACAAAAAAGCAAATGACTTCAGGTCACTGATTGTCTAAGGAATGCAAATAAAGACAACATTGAGATACCACCTCACCCCTGTGAGAATGGCATACATCAAAAAGGACAACAGCAACAAATGCTAGAGAGGCTATGGGGACAGGGGTGCCCTTCTGCACTGCTGGTGGTAATGTAAACTGGTCCAGCCTCTGTGGAGAGCAGTCTGGATAGAAACTAAAATTAGGATTTGACTAAATCTGGAGTAGGACACCAAAGTAAACACCCTGTGGTGAGTGTGAGGGTGGATATTCAGGTTCCTTGGGCAGCAGGTTGGTGGGGGTTGTGGGTGGGTTAGATGGAACATAGTCTTTTATGGTGGGAATGGTGTTTATGTACACTCCTATTAATTTGTAGTCATATAAATCACTAATTAATATGAGAAGAGAAATATTGATTGTATGTCAAAAACTTTTTAAAGCACAGACTGAGTCTTTTTAATACATAGACTGAGTCTTTGATATATTGACTCTCTCAAAAACCTATACCAGGTTGAACAGAAGCAACCAGTGGCACAGCTATATACAAATAATGTCAAAGGACATAAATTATGGTTATGTTGGGTATTACACAGCAAACCCTAACAAAGGGATTTTTCAAAGTTAACCCAATTACCAAATAATGTAATTATAACAATAACTATCTATTGTCTTCTTGAACCCTAAGACAGCAGGAACCTCATATTTCCACTTATGGAGCCTGTATTTCCCCCAGTCCTGGAATCTTAGATAGGGCACACTTTCCTGCATGCTTCTCTTAATTCATACCAAATAATATTGCATCCACCGATACCCAACCTAATCAATGCAACGAGTACCACCTCAGCATGCTTCACTTCAGACTGTGTCCAGATACTTCAGGTGTGGAATGATAACCCTTCAGCTTCATTACTAGGGTGAGACCTTTCCTTTCATAGTATTCTCTAATTTCATTCCAGGTGGTTCATTTCCTAACAAAGTCCCAAAACCTAGATATAGACTAAGTCTCGTGATATAGAGCATATGTTTACATGTATTCATACACTAGGGCAAAATATATACCTGAAAGCAAAAGTACACAACAGTCTGCAGTGAGTAACCCCCAACACTTCATCTGCACTATTCCAGCCTTTAGGTCCATGATTGCTCAACAATTTGTTTGGCTTTGTATGTTAACTCTCTTTTCAGCCACTAGGTTCCAGATGTTAGCAGGATGCCGACAAGACTTTCCTGGACAGATTACCTCACCAGTGTGTCCTGGAGCTCCACTTCCCCAGAGCCTCAACCTACTAGGGAAAGAGAGAGGCAGACTGGGTATATGGATTGACCAGTCAATGCCCATGTTCAGCGAGGAAGCAATTACCGAAGTCAGACCTTCCACCTTTTGCATCCCACAATGACCTTGGGTCCATACTCCCAGAAGGATAAATAATAGTAAAGCTATCAGGGGAAGGATGGGATACAGAGATCTGGTGGTGGGAATTGTTTGACGTTGTACTCCTCTTGTCCTACGGTTTTGTTAATGTCTCCTTTTTTAAATAAATAAAAATAAATTTAAAAATTAATAAAATAAAATAATTAAATAAAATTAAGTACTCAAAAGTCACTGATAATTAGAGAAATCAAAGTTAAACAAAAATATCACCTTGGGAGTTGGTTGGTAGCACAGCGGGTTAAGTGCAGGTGGCACAAAGCACAAGGACCGGCCTAAGGATCCCAGTTCGAGCCCCCGGCTCCCCACCTGCAAGGGAATCACTTCACAAGCGGTGAAGTAGGTCTTCAGGTGTCTATCTTTCTCTCCCACTTCTCTATTCCCCTCCTCTCTCCATTTCTCTCTGTCCTATCCAACAACAATGACATCAATCATAACTACAACAATAAAACAACAAGGGCAACAAAAGGGAATAAATAATAAATATTTTATTAAAAATATATATCACCTCACACCTGAGAGAATATTATATAACAGCAGGTAGGTAGATTGCTCACCTATTAAAGTGCATACTTTATCATGGGTGAGGATCTGGATTCATACCCTAGACATCACTTGTGAGCACAATTCAAAGGGGAAAGTACATGAGGAGCAGACAGTCTCTTCTTATTTTTCTATTCCGTTTCTCCTCTCTGCCTCTCACTCTATGGGAAAGATTATAAAGAAGAATTCACTAAGGATAGAGAAAGAATGTCGTCAGTGCAGAGTCCCACTGAAAACTCTTCTGACAAGGAAAAAATAATGTTATACATCAAAAAAGAAATAAACAACAAATTCTGGGGAGGATGTGGAGGAAAAGGAAAGTCTTTACACTTTTGGTAGTAATGTAAATTGGTTCAATTCCAGTGGAAAAACAGTCTATATGCTCCTCAGAACATTGAGAATGGGTCTGCTATATAACCCAGCAATTCCTCTCCTAGGAATATATCTACAAACACTTATCTGAAGAAATCTATGCACACCTATGTTTATGGCAGCACTATCTGAATTATAATAGCCAAAATATGAAAGCAACCCATGTGTCCAACAGGAGATGAAAATTTAAGTAAGTTAATATTTTCAGTGGAATATTAGTAGTAGGAAATAAGACTTTCATTTTGCCACAACATGGACGAATCTGAAGAGAATCCTGTTAAGTGAGTTAAACCAGAAAGAGAAATGTAAGTATTACATAGTCTCACTCATAAGTGACACTTAGGAAATAAAGCAAAACCATAATACATAAGAAAACCTGAAAGAACTGCAGTCTTTCATAGAAGACCAGGATATTCTGTGAGGGGAGGAAAGGTCAGGGGAAGGGAGAAAGGTTCTTGGGGACCTTTCTGTGTCTTCTGGTGGAGGCAAAAGATATTTGGAGATGTGATTTCTGTTATCTATGCTTAGAGGAGGTGGAGCTATACTTCTGTGACCACACCCCTGTCAATCAACATGTCCATAATGACAAGATGTTAAAAAAAATTTTTTTGACTCAGAGAAACATTTTGACGATTAACTATCACACACACACACACACACACACACACACACACACACACACACACATATACTCCTTAGGACCTTTGAGCCAAGCACCATATTACAGAATAGTTGAGATGCAATAGTTATCTTAGATATAATAAATCTTGGAATTTTTAATCGATTTAATAATGATCAACAAGACCATAGGATAAGAGAGATACAATTGCACACAATTTCCACCACCAGAGTTCCATATCCGATCCTTTCCACTGAAAGCTTTCCTATTCTTTATCTCTCCGGGAGCATAGACCCAGGAACAGTTTGGGGTGCTGATGGTGGAAGGTCTGGCTTCTGTAGTTGCTTCTCAACTGGAAATCTTGGATTTTTAAAAAAGAAGAAACTTTCATGTTTATACAATTGCTTCTGGAAATGAATCTATTCACATCTTATACTTCACTAAATTCTAAATATTGTGTGAACATCATCGCAACAATTTCTCAGGTCAGGCACAATGGGGACATATAATTCTGAAGCAGTTTGCTCACTGTTTAACATAAATGCTTTGATGATAAAATGTTATTTTTTGAAGACATTCCTTTTATTTTCAATTTTGAACCCATACAAAGTTCCCATGCCTGTTTTTTCATAGGATGAACATCAAATTATGAGAAAAAACTTATTTACAAAACTATACACTTAGACTTGACAGATATTTAAGTAAATGGAAATGAATGGTGTCTGTGAGCTCAAATAAAGAATAGTCTAGACTCCACAAACACTCTGATTTACTTTTGTTAAGTAGGATTTTATGAAGACAACTTCAGCTGTGACAAAGAATCATTCGTTGTTTCACAAAATTGGATCACATGTAGAACAATTTTTTGTTGTGGGAAGGAAGAAGAGGTTAGTTTCTTACAAAAAAAGAAAGAAAGACTTAATGTTCAGTGTTTATTCTAGGAGACACCAGGTGGGATGCTTATAGAAGGATGAGAGAAAAAAGTATATCCTCCTAGAATATGATGTTGTAAAGGGTTAATAGTCATACAGCAAGAAAATGAAAATGTTATATAGATCCCAGTGACACAAATAATTCTTTTTTTTTCTTTTTTTATTTAAGACAGGATTAATTAACAAAACCATAGGGTAGGAGGGGTACAATTCCACACAATTCCCACCACCCAATCTCCATATCCAACCCCTTCCCCTGATAGCTTTCCCATTCTCTATCCCTCTGGGAGCATGGACCCAGGGTCATTGTGGGTTGCAGAAGGTAGAAGGTCTGGCTTCTGTAATTGCTTCCCCGCTGAACATGGGCGTTGACTGGTCGGTCTATACTCCCTCTTGTCTTTGCACTATTTAAAACAGTTTGAATACTACATACTGGAGGAATTATGAAGTGACTGGGGGTAATCTTTACAAAGAAACTTTAATTTTTGCTTCTTGGACAAAGGAACAATATCTGAGAAAAGTTTCATTACCATAACTTAGAAAGTTAATTAATTTCAATGAGACCTATTTGTCTTTATAGTTAAGATTATCTAATTATATCTAGACAGCCTGACTTTCTATAAATAATTATATAAATTTTCATATTGTTATGACAATATGAAATGAATGTCAAGTGGAGCAGAGATGCCCCTATGATATTTTTAGTCTTATATCCAAGCAGTTAGTCATTATTTCTGAAGCTACAATTAGGAAATTTTTCATTTAAATATATGCTTACTGAATATTAGTAAATTTACCGTGTATTGTAAAAATTACTGCAGTGCAGATACAGAATAGCTCCACAATCTTAAAGTGTGAGAGATATTTTTCATGTCCCTATGCAAAGAGTTTTCTCCTATATTTCTTTTTTTTTTTTTTTAAACCAGAGTACTGCTCAGCTCTGGCTAATGGTGGTGCAAGGGATTGAACCTGGGATTTCAAAGCCTCATGCCTGAGAGTCTCTTTGCATAACTATTATGCTACCTCCCCTGCCCTCTCCTATATTTCTTAGCCCTGTTAACCACTAACTTGTTTCCTGTTAAAAATAATGTTGCCAGGTCTACAATTTCATATAAAGGAAATAATATAATACTGTAGTAAATAGTTTTTAAGTATTTTAATTATTATAATATTTTCTGTCATTCATGTTGTAGCATGTATGTTTTTAGTGTGTGTGTGTGTAGAGAGAGAGAGAGGGAAAGAATCTGTAAAATCTATAACTGTGCTCTGTTAAGATTCAGTCTACAGAATCTGAACAACACATTACAATCTTGAGGCTATGGCCTTGGAGGAACTTCTGGGAAAAAACATTCTAAGAGGTAAAGTTTAAATACACATTCCAAGAAAGGGGGATGAGGAAAATCTCTATCAGTACTGACCTAGCTCTCAAATCACCAGGTAGTCAGTTTTTTAATTTTCCCCAACAGTATATACGTTTTAATTATTCCATTATTTTAATTGCCTTCTTTATTTATTTAATTGCCTTATCCAACAGCACTAACTTACTAGTAATATGACATAGTTCTCTCTATAGATGTTTTAAATTTTTTATTTATAAATAAATATAAATATTGCTTTCTTTTATTTCTCTCTTGATGTTCCAGTTTTTACTTGCTATGTGAATTTTTGATAGTTTAGATTAGTCCTTTTTTTCATTTTATTTGAGTAGAGAGAAACTGAGAGGGGGGAAGTAAAGGATAGAGAATAATAGACAAATGCAGACCTACTTCACTACTCACAAAGCATCCCCACTGCAGGTAGGGAATGGAGACTCCAACCCAGGTCCTTGAGCAAATTCTTGCACTTAGTACTATGTGAGCTTAACTGGGTGCACCACTGCAACCCCCAACCCATTTAGTATTTTCTTTACTCTTCCCTCACCACTCCTGCCCCTGTATCCCTTTGTTCCCAATTTAGGTGATGATTCTTTCAGAAAGGTTAAAATTTTTATTGATATTTGAGACATTTGCCTTAGATATAAGGACATTTATTTATGTTGCTGTTTTTTCACTTTCATTCATTTCTTCTCAAATATTTATTATGTGTACTTTTTTCTCCTTCTTTTGAGATTAAACTTTTTTATCTTTAATTTCTAAGGTGGAGCTTTTGTTACTGATTTTTTATCTTTTTTTTTCTTTTTCTAATAGTGGTATTCAATGTTATAATTTTCTCACTGTGGTTGGAAGACAGTTTACTGGCAAAACACATCCTTCCTAATCATCACTTGGAAGGACCACACAAAAGGAAGTTTTATTATTATTATTCCTTTTTTAAAAAAAAATATTTATGTATTTTCCCTTTTGTTGCCCTTATCTTTTTATTGTTGTTGTAGTTATTATTGTTGTTATTGATGTGGTTGTTTGTTGGTATGCATCTAGTTCTACTGTGAGTGTTGTAATTGTGTAGGCATAAAGCCATCTTAACTATGTCTATATTCTTTTAAATTAAGTAACTGATTTTTTTCTATTACTAGAGGTGGAGAGAAATTGAGAGGGGAGGGGAGGTAGAGGGGTAACGATACAGACAGACACCTGTAGCACTGATTCATCCATGAAGCTTTCCCCCTGCAGGTGAGGACCAGGGGTTTGAACCCATGACTTTGCATACTGTAATGTGTATGGTTCATCAGGGGTGCCACTGCCTGGCTCCCTATATTCTTAATAAATACAGGGTTTTTTTTTTAGCTATCATAAATTGTGTTGATATGAACATAGATATACACAGATATTTCTGGATGGCTGTGTTTCATTCCTTAAGATTTATCCCCAGGAGAGTAACTACTGGAGGGTTATAGGGTAGACACCTTTCTAATTTTTAGGCAATAGGAAAGACAATTCTGAACTTAGACAGGCTTTGGTATACAGCAGTAAAATAAAGGTCACTGGGGAAGTGTGTGTGTTTGTGTGGGACAGTGATTTCAGTTCCTGGTGTATGATGGTGGAGGAGGACCTAGGGTGTGGGTGAGAATATTTTTTAGAAAACTTAGAAATTTTACATTTGCGTCAACAATTGTATATCCTGTAAACCACTAATAGTCCCCCTATTTTTTAAAGAATAAACTCTACAAGGAAGCTGAATGGAAGCATCTTTCTGAGAACCTTTTACACATCATGTTGAGACCATTTTACACAGGTACCTGTATTTAGTGTAAATCATTAATGACCGCCAATAAAAAAGTTCAGTATTTAAATATATATATATATATATATATATATGTATATAGTATTAGATTTCCAAGAATCCAGAATTTTAAGATAAGCTTTTCTTCGTTTTAAGAAGTTTTATGCTGTTTCCATTATAGCTTGAGAAAATGGTTTTAAATGTCTATTCTAAATGTGTTAATTTGCTTTATAGCCCATCATCAGCTCTCTCTGTGCATATATATAGCTTTCTCTTGTGCTTGAGAAAAATGTGTATTCTTGTTATTTACAAAAGTGTTATAAGTGTAAATCAGATCAAGTTGATTATTCATTATTTTCTAGTTGCTTACAAGCTCTTTTCTTTCTTTTTTTCTTTTCTTTTCTTTTTCTTTCTTTTTTTTTTTTTTTTTTGCCTCCAGGGTTATTGCTAGGACTCAGTGCTGGCACTGCAAATCCACTGCTCCTGGAGGCTATTTCTCCCCCATTTTTGTTGCCCTTGTTATTATTATTGTTATTGTTGTTATTAATGCCATTGTTGTTGGATAGGACTGAGAGAAAAGGAGAGAGGAGGGGAAGACAGAGAGGGAGAGAGAAAGTTAGACACCTGCAGACCTGCTTCACTGCCGGTGAAGGGACTCCCTTACAAGTAAGGAGCTGGGGGCTTGAAGAGAGATCCTTAGGACAGTCCTTGCACTTTGTACCACTTGTGCTTAACCTGCTTGTTTGGGTTCTTGGTATGTATATTCTACCAGGTGAGACACTTACTACATGCATTTTTATGTTCTATTGGTAGGTGTGTAAATATACAAGACCTTTATATCTTTTGGATAATTAGACTCTATGCAATATCCTGCTAATGACCTTATTACAAAAGTTTACATTATCTGATACTAATATAGCTTTTTTGCTTTTGACATATAATACATATTTTCTTTGTTCTTTTTTAATATTCATTTATTCCCTTGTTTTATTATTGTAGTTATTATTTTTGTTGTTTTTGGGTGGGACAGAGAGAGAAATGGAGAGAGGATGGGAAGACAGAGAGGGGGGAGAGAAAGATAGACACCTGCAGACCTGCTTCATTGCCTGTGTAGCGACTCCCCTGAAGGTGGGGAACCAGGGATGGAACCAGGATCCTTATGCTGGTCCTTGCGCTTTGCACCACGTGTACTTAACTCACTGCGCTACCACCTGACTCCCCATATTACATATTTTCTAATTCGTTTTTTTTTCATTGTAAGTAGGACTATTGATGGGGCTTCATGTCTACACAATCAATACACTGATCTTACTTACCTTTCTTTTTCCTTCCTTCATTCCTCCCTCCCTTCCTTTTATTTTTTCTCTTTCCCCCTCTCTCTTTTTTTATTTATTCTTACTTTTTTACTATTTATGATAAGACAGAGAGAAATTGAGAAGACAGGGGGGATAGAGAGGGAAAGAGAAAGAGGGACACCTGTAGACTCACTTCACCATTCATAAAAGTTTCACCCTTGCAGGTACAGACTGGTGTTCTTTCATGTAAAAACATAAACTTATCTTCTTGAAATATTTACATGAGTCATTTCCATGTATCTTTCATCAAAGTCTACCAATTTTAACATTTTATTTATTTTATTTTGACTTTTTAAATCGTATAAATCTAAATTCATTAGTTTTCTATGTCTCTGTTCATGGATTTAATTCATGCTACCAGATTTATCTAGTTATAACACTTTAATTCTTTTCAAACTGTATTTATTTGTCTGTTTATTTCTTTATATATGAGAGAATAAATCACAGCATCACTTTGGCACATGGGATTCCAGGGATCGAACTTTGGACCTCATGTTTTGGAATCCAGTGTTTTGTCCACTATGCCACCTTCCGAGGTCAAGTCACTGCATCTTCTTAATTATTATGTGTCTATGCCAGTTTTTCAGTCTTTCCTTAGTTCCCATATTCCTATCAATCCTGAGTACAACCCAGGTGAGAATGTGTAGAATGTCTCTCTCTTCATTTGAATGTGACCAATGTTTTCTTTATTGACAGAATATTATAATTGATTTTTTTTTTTTTTTTGCTTCCAAGGTTATTGTTGGGACTCGGTGCCAACTCACAGTTTTAATGGGTATTTTTTGGTACCCTCCTCATCCCATCATACCAGAGTATATATGATATAAGCATCACCGGTGGAGGCAAACCTTGACCACAGGGTTAAAGCCATTCTATGTTTCTCTGCTGCAAAGTTTGCTTTATTTCCCCCAAACGTTGTTTTATTCTTAGGAAAACAAAATTAGGTGAGGATGATTTTCTCCTTTCTTACACTCATTCATTTACTGAGGCTGATTTTCTCCTTTCTTACATTCACTCATTCATTTACCATAGCAGTATGAATATTTTATACTTTGTTTTATAACATAATAGCACATCATTTATTAATTTCATTTTCCCCTCAAATTGTTACAAATATCCCTCAATATGTTCCATTCATTTTAAGATCATCATTCTGTATCCTTATTGTTCTTTAAAATATTATATATATATATTTAATTTTAGCCTTTCTGCATCCTTATACTTAATTTTTTAAGATGGCATTTAATAGGGTCTTGATTTTCCTACCTAATCTGATGAGTTTTATCTTTAAGTCTGTATGCTTAAGCCACTCAATTTACAGTGATTTATGATATAATTATGTAGTTGGCTCAAAAGTTTCCTAGTTATAAGTATTTTCTATTTGTACTTTTCATTCTTTGTTTCTTTTATTTAATTACATATTGTTTTACAAGAGAGACAGAGGCAGAGAGATTGGGGCACCATTAATCTTTAACTGCTCATATCTGATTATTTTTAGTTCACTTTTGTTCTTTGTACATTTTAGTTTTGTTAATTTTTACTGGCTCATTCCTTGATTCTACTGAATCTTTCTTATTTGTTTGTTTTATTTATATTACCACCAAGGTTATTGTTTGGGTTTGATGCCAGCTGTGCAAATCCACCTCTCCCAGTGGCCATTTTTTTCTTTTTTAATTAAAAAAATTTATTCTTTCTAATCTTATGTTGTTCTTTTGTTAGATAATGCAGACATAAATTGAAAGAGGACAGGGAGATAGAGAGGGAGAAAGAAAGATAGACACTTGCAGAGCTGTTTACCAATGGTGAAGTGGACCCATTGAATGTGGGGAGCTGGGGCTCAAACCATATCCTTTCATTTGGTAATATGTACGCTTAACCTGGTGTGCCTCCACCTGACCCCCACCTTAATCATTTAAGGTTTATTTTATTTAGTTGATTATTTACTGAATAGAAACAGACAGAACTCAAGAGGGAAGCAGAAGACAGAGAGGGAGAAGCCTTCCCCTTACATGTGGGGATTAAGGGCTTGAATACTGGTCCTTGCCACATTGTAACACATGCACTCAGGTACCAACCTTTTACCCTTAACTCTACTGAATCTCAAAATATACTTTTACAAAAGCATCCTGTACTTTGTTACTATGATTTCATTTTCCAAAATTTCTATTAGGCTTATTTCTATAGTTTAATTTTTTAAATAGAAATTACCATCTTTCTGTACATATTGTATACTTCTTTTATTAGCACCTTTGACTTAGTAATCACACATTAAATTCCACATCTACTAGTTCTAACATGTGTGCCGTACCTGAATCTAGTTATAATTTTAACTCCTAAGACTGTGCTTTCAAGAAAAAAATACAGTTTGTGTGCTTTGAAATTATTTCTCGATTGTTGGACACACTGTATTGGAGAATGTATACTGAGGTCAATTATATTTATGGCTGCAGATAAACACACCTTTACTTTTGCAAGGATGTTAGTGTGGGAGGTTGTGTTGCTACAGTCAGCAGTTAGACTGGCTATGAATATTATTGTTGCTATGGTTACTCCCAGTGCACCATGGTCTTCAAACACTCATAGTGATACCGTGTGTTTATGGTATGGGATAAATTACTCTGCTGTTTTTTTCATTTAAAATATGCTAGTGTGATGGCTGGGAGCACAGAGAAATGTATTAACCTCTGTACTATGTTCTGGAAACAAAATATAAATTAAAGTAAAAATTGACACAAATTGGCTATAAGTTACTAAGCAAAATTTTAGAACTATAATTATATAAATTAATATGAATCAATTATTCACAAGTAGTAGTTTCTAGAAAAATGATGAAAGAATTTGTTTCTGAATTTTTATTTCCCCTCTAGTACCTTTTTGTCAAGAGTATCAATAATTTCTAATTGGTCAACATTAATCAGCCATACTCAATATTCATTAACATAATTAATTTATCAGCTAGGTTTAATGTGATAATTTACTTTTAAAAATGTCTTTATTGGATAATTAATGGTTTATAGTCAGCAGTAAAATACAATAGTTTGTACATGCAGAACATTTACACACAGCAATACAACCCTCATTAGGTTCTCCTCTGCCATCATTTTTCAGGACCTCCCTACTCCCCTCAGAGTCTTTTACTTTGGTGTAACATAAAACTTTAGTCCAAGTTCTGTTTAGAGTTTCTCTTCTTATATTGTTTTTCAACTTCTGTCTATGAGTGAAATCATTCCATATTCATCTTTTGTTTTTGAGTTATTGCACTTCACATGATATATTTGAGCTCCATCCAAGGTGGGACAAAGAAGGTAAATTGACCATGAACCTGAGACTTTGGAGGTTCAGGAATAAGGGTCTCCTTGCATAACCATTACCTCTAGTCCATCTACCTCTATTCACAATTGTTCCACATAACAATTCAACCCCCCTCTAGGTCCACCTATGCCATCATGTTCCAGGACCTGAACCCTTCCCTCTACCCCCAGAGTCCTTTATTTTGGTGCAGTACAACAGACTCAGCCCAAGTTGTTCTGCTTTGTGTT
The DNA here is from genome assembly GCF_950295315.1 of Erinaceus europaeus. Taxonomy (NCBI): domain Eukaryota; kingdom Metazoa; phylum Chordata; class Mammalia; order Eulipotyphla; family Erinaceidae; genus Erinaceus; species Erinaceus europaeus. Next base: position 90,905,369 of record NC_080164.1, read on the forward strand.
TATTGTTCAACTTTTTTTTTGTAATTGGATTCATTTTATTGAGGGTGTCATTAAAATTTAGAGGGAAAAGAGGTCTACCAATACCTTTCTCTAAGTATTTGGTAGTTTCTGGTATAACATCCAAGGGAGTTCATTGAAATCCCCTACTATTACTGTGTTGCTGTTAATATATTGCTGTAGCTCTTTCAGTAGATGTTTGATGTATTTAGATGTCCTCTCACTGGATGCATAGATGTTGATAATCATTAAGTCCTCTTGGTTGACTGATCCTCTGAGTGCAAAGTAATGTCCATCCCTATCTTTCTTAATTTTATTTATTTTAAGGTCTATCATGTCCTGCTCTTTTTGTGTGGTCAATTAGCTTGTATGGTAGTTTTCCATCCTTTCATTTTGAGCCTATGTTTGTTCTGTTGAGTTAGGTGGGATTCCTGCAGACAATATATAATTAGGTTGTGTTTTCTGATCCATCTTACTACTCTGTGCAATTTAGTGAGTGGATTCAGGCCATTCACATTTTTTGATATTATACACTGAAGAAATTTTAATGTCATACTGTTGATTTTTAGAGTGTTCTCATATATGGTATGTTCATGGTGATCTGATTGTTTAAAAGAGATCTTTCAGGATTTCTTTCAAGGCAGGCTTGGTGTTAGCTGATTCCTTCAATTGTTGCTTGTCTGAGAAAGTTTTTATGCCTCCACCTAGTTTTAATGACAGTCTAGCAGGATACAGTAGTCTTGGGTGAAAGCCTTTCTCATTGAGCGCTCGATAGATATCTCTGCTGGCGTTTAATGTTTGTGTGGAGAAATCTGCTGCTAATCTTAAGGGTTTTCCTCTGTAGGTGACTCTGTTTTTCTCTTGCAGCCTTCAGGATACTTTCTTTATCCTTATTCCTTTCCATTCTAAATAGGATGTGTGTTGGTGTTAAGTCTGGGTTAATTCTGTTTGGGACCCTCTGGGCTTCTTGAACCTTTATGTCTTTGATGTTGTCTAGACTAGAGAAGTTTTCAGCTACTATGTCCTGAAGAATGCTTTCTTCCTCTCCCTCTCTTTCTTCCTCTGGTAAGCCAATAATGTGTATATTGTTTCTTTTGAAGCCATCCCATAGGTCTCTGTTGTTGTTTTCAGTATCTCTTAAGCTCTTTTTGAGATCTCTTACTTCTTTTTTAGTTTTCTCTAATTTATCCTCAATCTTGCTAATTCTGTATTCAGCCTCATTGATTCTATTCTTTCCCTCCTCTGTTGTTTTCTGTAGCTCAGCTATTTTGTTACCCTGTTCAGATACTTTATTAGCTAGTTCAGCTAGTATTGCTCTTAGCTCAGCTATTTCAGCTTTCAGCTTTCTAATCACCTCAAGATAGTGTTTCTTTTGCAGTCATATTTGCTGTTGTCTATTTCTGATATTACTTTTAGCTTTCTAATCACCTCCAGATAGTGTTTCTTTGCAGTCCTATTTGCTGTTGTCTATTTCTGATATTACTTTCCAACTCTTTCCTCACTCCTGTGACTAATGACTCAATTAGTATTTGGATGTCATCCTCATTCTTATGTGCTTCTACTCTTTGGGGGTATTTTATCCAGGCTGTTGTTCTAGTTTATTTCTTCTTAGTTTAACCATTGTATATGGTGTATTATGAGGTTTCTGTCTCAGTACTATTCAATCCACTAATCATACTTGCCCTAATTGACTAGTGTCTAAATAAGATACTTAAAGAGTTCACAATTACGGAAATTAACATTTGTTTAAATTTTGTCTCAATCCTTGAGGTGAAGCTATTAAACCCTCTTTTGTTCTTTATCTTCCTTGTAGCCTATGGGAGCCTCCATGTCAGAAATGGGCCCACTGTCCAGGAAGCCCAGGCCATTGTTTCCATGAGAGTCTGAGCAAGTTGACCCTAAATTCACCCCCTTCCCTGCAGGAGAAGTTAGGCATGTTCCTCATAACCTCATGAACTTATGATGGATTGGCTATCCCTGATGAGGAATCTTTCCGGACATGCTACTGCATCCCCTTAAAACAAAAGACTTTAATTACAGTGTGTGACCGACTTGTAACCCACTGCAAATATTCTGGTTTTACTCAACTGCTCCCTTCAGCCCTTCCCAGAGGTGCCTGTAATTTACCCTCAGAGGAAAATCTACTGTGAGCTCATGACCAAGCCTTATATGACAACTATCCAGTTATGATCAAATACTTTGTAGGTCAAGATGTAACTATGTATTGTGTTTAGGTTAATGATTACCTCAACATTCTCTCTGGACTATGGGTATATCTTCTTGCTTGCATCCCTCAATAAATGAGTCAACACTCAGAGACTTCTCCAGGAGCTGACTGTGTGTGTCTCTCCATGCACTACAGTGTTGTCATGCAGAGCCACCCTAGGACTCCCAGAGGCTGCTTCACCTCTGCCATCAGTGGCCAGGGAGGTGAGGGATCCAAAGCAACCTGTACCTGCGGGTTTTTTTAAACTATAAGTAGGTTTTTTAGCTTAATTACTCACTCATTATCTATAGATAAAACAGAGTAGGGGAGAGATAGCACAGTGGTTATGCAAAGAAAATCCCAAGCCCCAAGGATCCAAAGCTCCAAGGTCCAATTCAGCTTCTCTGACAGAAGAACTAATAAGGGCAGCAGTCTTTGGCCCTGTGAGTTTCTAAACAAATCTTGTTTGTACTGTATGGGTTCTGAGACAATTAATCAACATGTCTCCCAATTTTTATGAGAACAATGTGGAAAGGCTGTCACTATGCAGCCCACTTCCAGATCACTGGGAATATATGTCTTCTGAGTTTCCTAATCAGGTCTCTGCTTCAGATGTCAGCACAGGGCTTCCCCATTGCTGCTTCAGCCTCCACGGACAGACAGTAGGAATGGAGACTCATAGTTGCATTTAGTGAGTCTTAGGGGATCATCTCCTCCTGTCAGCAGTTTATTTGTTAATAAAAATCATATCAGAGCTGGTGTCTTAAATGGCAAACTGCAGGACTGTTAATAACTCTCAAGTAGGTACAGGTTTTCAGCCCCTCTCAGTCCATGAACTTCTAAGCAAGTTCTCCTTAGGACCCTCTCAGTCCATGAGCCACACATGCCCATGTTTGCACTCACTTGTGACCTGGTGGGTTCCCAAAGTATTTTGAGTCTTGTCTTGTTGTGTTCTCAGATGATCTTTGTTATTCTTAGTTGACTGGGAGAGGAGAGGGTAATTTACTTCTATATTCAAACATTTGCTCTACCTTAGCTTTTATTTTTATTTTCTTTTTAAAAATGTCAGTTTCCAAAAGTTAAATTTGTCCTTAGGCTCAATCCTCAAATTCTCTATAAATCTCAATCTCAGTAATAATATAAAATATAAATAAATATTAAACATCATATATATTTCTGGCAAATAGATAATTCCCAAGTTTATAATTATAATCTTGAATATCATATTCATAAATCTCTAGATTTCTATTCAAACACTCAGTATTTCTATACAAATGTCAAAGCATATCAAAATAAATTATGTCCAGAAACAAGTGACTACTTTTACAGTTGTTTCTCATTTCTAAATTTGGAAACTATATTTTTCTATTATCTGGAATAAAAGTCTATCATTTCATCTATCTTTCTTACCTCATATATCCCAAGTTTCAATGACAGTTTGATCTTCATTAATTAGAAAAATATAATTTGTATCTCCTCTACCAACTCATTCTTTTATAAAATCTTGTAATAACTTTCCAAAAAATTATTTGTGCCCACTTTTCCCCTCTATTAATTTACTCTTCAAAGAATGGTGAGGACAGTTATTTAGGAAAACAAGTCATATCATGTTATTTCTTCTTTAAAACTATCACATACTTATGAGAGAAATTTATAATTAATTATAAAACCCAGATGTTTAGGTATCATCATATATCTGTATTTATATATTCTACTTAGTCCTCCTTTTCTATTCCAGTTCAAAACCACTTGTTGTGCTTCTTTCTTAAGATACATCAAACACTGTGATTCCTGGGATTTTGCACATTTTTGCCCCTGTTTGAAATGCTTTCCACTAAACTGTTACATACATTTGCCTTTCCTTTATTAACTATTTTTTAATGCTTATAAAACTGTAACACCCTTTTCACTATAGTTCCTTATGTCCTATACACAATGTTCATCTAGTTTTCTCTTTGCTTAATTTAATACATGTTTTTATTATTGCCTTTCTTCTTTCTAGAAATATAAATCTTTGAAGACAAATGCATCATCTATCATGCTGTACACCCTTGTCTAGAATCATATCAAGCACACAATATTGACTGAATCAATAGTGTATATGCTGAATGACTACATCAATGAATAAATTCTAGATATCCGGCTGTCCCCAAGAATGTTTTCCCAGGGGCAACTCTATATACTTGACTAGAGGAATGATCTAGACTTCTAGTGATTTATTAAAAAGTTAGCTGTAAAAAAAAAAAGGAAACACACACATGAATTGCCACCAGTGGTAGTGGATTTGTAGTTTAGGTAATGAGCCCTAGTGATAACTTTGGTGACAATTAAAAAAAATCAAATCGTTCAAATAATCTAAAATAAAGTAGTACAATTCTATTGTAAGAAAAAAAGTTGGTTATCATTTGATACATCTTCCAAAGTTCATCTTCTGACAGTTACCAAGCTACACAGATAAAAGAATACTAATCTGCTCAAAGCTTAACTCTCAACAGGCTGCAATCCACTGAATTTAGAGAAAAACTATATGTATGTATGGATAGTGGTTAATGATTGCTTTATAGACAAGCAAATCATACCTAAGACAATTGGAAATCTAGGGGCATGACTAATAAAGTTAAAATATCTCATGGGCTTGATATTAATTTTAACAGAATTAAATATCAGTATAAGTGATATTTTACATTATTTATTATGTTATTCAGTAAGAGGAGATTTTGGGTTTTGGTATATAGCCTAAATATAAATTGAGTCTTTAACTAGTCTCTAAAACTTCATGTCAACAATATTTTCTCTTCAATTCAAACAAAGGGTCCTTTTGTTAAACCTTGAATTTTATCTATATAGCATAAAACATGGTTAATTTAAAAGGTCAAATAAAACTTCTAATTAAACATGCAGGTTAAATACATAGATCTAAGACCTGGATTTAAAATCTAAACTTCACTGAGGATCACAAACCAAACAGAATTACAAATTTAAGACTTGCATATTTAAAATGTACATGCACACAGTACTAACCAGCAGCCACAGGGAATCATGACCCTATTTTATCACAAATGCATTCGTCAAGGAAATATACCATAAACACAACCTAGAGGAGTCTTCTGATGGAATTTATCATTATATCCTGTTACAGCTATATCCTAGGCTAGATCTGCCTATGTCTGTGTTCAGTGGAGAAGCAATTACAGAAGCCAGAACTCCAACCAAAGAATTTTGGCCCATACTCCCAGAGTGGGAAAAAATACTAGGGAAGACGACCAGAGGGTTCTTTACTACAATTCCATCAGAACACAGAGAGAGAAGAGAAAAAAAAAGATATTTTAAAGTAGCAAAAGTCAGGGCAACAAAAGGGAATATATAAATAAATAAACTTCAAAAAAAGAAAGTAGCAGAAGTTGTTGGTGTGACTTAGGAAGAGAAGGCAGAACCATAGTTAAAATGGATATATGCTGGGAAATTCCTAGATGTCAGAAAGGTTTTCATTGGAAGAGATATTGTTGGTTCAAGTTTCATAAAGATGGCATGCCCCTCAATGGTAAAAATTCAGGGACTGAGATTTTGTGGACCACTCCTGTTTTAGAACAAGGTCACCTACTATGACAGTAAGGATTTTCAATATTCCTTTTAAATGTTTGATTGACACAGGGGCAGAAAAGACGATTTTAAGGCAAGCAGAGGCTCCCCAAAATTGGGAACTCCTCCTAGGACCCCATTTACAAGGAGTTGGAGGGTTGACCCAAGCCTTTCTCACACGATATTCGCTCACGTGGGAAGACCCTGAAGGGACTACCGGACACTTCTGCCCTCTGGTAGCTGATATTAGCACCAACGTACTGGGCAGGGATCTTCTGGAATGTCTTGATGTTAGGATATCCACAGATGCCTCTGCAAGATAACACCTGCTACTGCAAGACTAGATCTAATCAGCACCCCCAATACTAACTGCCACTGTTCCTAACAAAACTCCCTGCTTAGACTGGCTTTCTAATGAGCCTGTCTGGGTGGAACAGTGGCCTTTGCCTAGGGATAAGCTAGAAATTTTAAAAGAGCTCATCCAAGAGCAGTTTTCCTTGGGACACATTTGTCATTCCAGAAGCCCGGAATACTCCTGTCTTTGTGATTAAAAAGCGCTCAGGAAAATGGCACCTCCTCCAAGATCTCCATGTGGTAAATGAAATCATGTATCTGAGGCTCCCCCCAAAGGGCTTTGCCTCTTGCTTCTGCAATTCCCATGGGAATTCCAATCATAGCTATTGATATAGAAGATTGTTTTTTCTCTGTTCCCTTGCATCCGCAAGATTGTAAACTTTTGCCTTCTCTGTTCCTTCTATTAATAACGCCAGCCCTGCCGATAGATTTGAATGGGTGGTGCTGCCCCAGGACATGGCCAATAGTCCTAAAATTTGTCAAGAGGCTGTTAAATCTGCCCTTTTTCCATATATTCATAAGGGCCTTAATGTTTTTCATTACATGGATGATGTCTTAATATGGGGAGAATTAGATACATATCTCTGTGCCCTATGTGATATTCTCATTCCTACCTTAAAGAAAAGTGGCCTTAATGTAGCTCCTGAGAAGATACAGCTAATTCCTCCAATATCTTTCTTAGGTTCAGAGCTTTCTCTAATGTAAATTCCTCCCTTAAAACCTAGAGTTACTTTTCCTTCTAACCTTACTCTTTCTTCTTTACAAAGTTTTCTTGGGAATTTAAATTGGCTTAGTCAGTATCTTTATCTGCCTACTAGCTGCCTCCAACAACTATTTGACCTGTTAAAAGGAAACAAACAGCCCTCCTCAAAACGTATGTTAACTGCCGAGGCCACCTTGGCACTGTAAAGGGTTAACCAGGCCCTCTAGGACATGCACCTTGTTTGATTCTCCCCCTCCTCTTCAGTAAACCTTATAATCTTGAACTCCACCCCCACAGTAGTGGGGGCACTGTGGCAGAACCATGGGGCTCTCGAGCGGCTTCACATACCAGTAGGCAGAGCTCCAAGACTCCTCACTGAGATAGAAGTGTTAGCATTCATGGTTTGCTAAGGAATAAATAGGTCTGTGCAGGTCTTAGGGAAAGAACCAGATTTAATTATTCTTCCCTTTTCTCTCACAGATACAGAGTGGCTCATATGCCAGCATTCCGGTTTTGCCATAAGCTTTGTGGGGTTTCCAGGACAAATAGATAACCATTTCCTTCTAATAAATTGATAGTTTCCTTACCTCTTTTGCCTCTACTAGTACCTAAACTTTTCTCTCAAGATCCCATCACCTCTGCTCCTACAGTCTTCACTGATGGTGGAAAAAAGGGAGCTGCTGCCTTTATATATAACCCAAACAATCCCCTAAACCTCTCTTTACTGAGCTTCCTGAGAATTCCCCTCAGTGTTGTTTTTGACAGGTTATGTTGTTTTCAATGGGCTGGCTTCACAGGCGGGTAACAGACGACCAGGGACTCATGGTTGAGCTGTAGGCAGTATCTCTTTATTCATGCAGGACGCAGCGCAATCTAAGCCGAGCTGAGCTAAACTAAAGGTACTGTAAAACTCACAATGCTGTCTTTATATATACTTGCGAAGTAGGGTGGAAACAGGATGTGACATAGAGAGGGTGGAGAGAAAAGTGACTGGTGAAAATCAGAGTGTGACAAAGAGGGGGCAGAGCAGGCGAGAATCCTATCACTGAACCACAAATGCCCTGGAGGGAGGGTGGAACTTGTTAACAGTGGTTATGTAAATAGAATAGTGTTAAGCAGGGGGGATTTAAACCAAATGAAACAGAAAGGGTCTCATGCATACCAACACCTCAGTACAAAGAACTTTATGCTGTTTTTCCTTGCATTAAAAGCTGTACCAGAATCCTTCAACCTTTTTTCTGACAGTGTGTATACTGTTAACTTACTTCCATGGCTTGCTCGTTCTTATGTAAAAATTGATGACAACCCACTTTCCCCTCTCTTGATTCAAATCGCCTCTATGCTCTGTTCTCGAACTCAACCACTGTATATTCAACACCTTCGTTCCCACAGCCCTCTGCCTTTGATCCTGCTGACTTTCATTCCCTAACCCATGTTAATCTTAAAGGCCTCCGAGCTCGATTTCCTGATGTTGCTTTACCACAGTTGAAACATATTCTTGCTACATGTTCTTCCTGTGCAAGTCTCATAAAAACACCTGCTATTCAAACTCTTGGAGTTAACCCCCCAGGCTTAAAAAGACAATGCTCTTTGGCAAATTGATGTCACCCACATACCAAACTTTGGCAAACAAAAATATGTGTTTGTCTCAATTGATACCTTTTCTAAATTTATGTGGGTGACAGCTCAGATGGGAGAAAGCTCTAAAAAACTTATAATCCATATGCTCTCCTGTTTTGTTGTAATGGGCTTACATTTTTAACTCAAAACTGACAATGGGCCTACATTTACTAGCAAACACCTTAAAGATTTTTGTTCCCTCTAGAACATTACTCATACCACAGGCATTCCCTATAATCCACAGGGACAAGGCATTGTCAAGAGGTCTCATAAAACCCTCAAGGCTCAAATAAACAAAGATAAAGGAGGAATGTACCCCCCCCAATATCCAGCTAGCAAAAGCCTTAACTACATTAAATCTCTTTAATATTTACAATAACTCGGACCTACTTCCTATTATTCTTCACTGGCAAACACCATCTACCCTCCCAGCTATTAAGGCCAAATGGAAAGACCCACTAGATAAAATTTGGAAAGGGCCTGACCCCCTATTGACCATGGGGAGGGGTTTCACATACATTTTTCCACAGAATTACTCCAAACCTGTCTGGGTTCCTTCCCGCCATATCTGACAATACCCGCATGATGGCGCTGCTATCCCTGAAGAGCAAAACATACTACAACAGGACTAGATGCAGGATGCATCCCAGGATCCATAATACAACATGGCAGAATCTGGAAAATATGACTTACAGAGCCTTCTGTCCTACCCCTTTTCTGGATGTCTTATGTTACGACTGGCCAGTTTTGTTTTGTGAGTGTGTTGAATGACCAAAAATTTTTGTATGACCCATCTTCTCAGAGTACTCTAAAACTTAACTGATTTTATATAAAGATGCTGGACGCAGCCAGTTTCTGGAGACGTCCAGAAACATTCCAATTTTTTTTCTCTCTTTTGATTTTTATATATGTCTTGGTATATATATATATATAAGTGCTTAGTCTTAAACTGTGTGAGTGAAGACGGATCTAAAGTTGTTTTTAAAATTATATGTTTTCATAAAAAAAGTTTTTCTCCTCCAGTGTGTTATAACTAAATGTTTATGGGTATGTTTCAAGTTTGGTAAATACTAACTTAACGGTTAAAAGTGTAACCTTTAAGGCTACATTCTTACCAGGCAAAGTTAAATGAAAAAGTTTTCAACATAATTCTCATAAAGGTAAAATTAACTTACTTTAAAGTCTGAGGTAAAAATTAGTTAAAATCAGTATATTTTAACTAAGTTGGTCTAAAAAAGCTGCACACACCTAGGGTGTGTCTCCATCTTAAATGGGTCTTAAAAAAGACGTTATTGATACATAAAGCTCTCAATACCTTCTAATTTAGAGGTAGAACTAGCTCAAGAATACAATAGATTGCACAATAGTTATGCTGATGATTCTCTTGCCTGAGGCTTTAACAGCGGTTCTTTGCCTTACCACATTTTATTGCGCTTAAATTGGTTAAGCAGCCTTAAAATGAAACGAGAAAGACCTTCCAAGTTTATAAGGATACTTAAACCAATTATAATCATTTATATAATCAATTATAATCATCGAGTTATCAATTGTAGTAAACTTCTAACTTGTTACAAGTTTTATTTTTTTCACAAGTAAGTGATTACAGCTATCAATCACATGAAGAATCATCTGTTCATATGGTAAGGTATTAAACTATAAAAGTTCCTCCATACACAAATTATGTGAATTAACAACATTCACATATTCTTCTACACTTAACTGTTGTATCTCATCTTGCCACTATAGGCCCGCCAAACGCTTAGGCTCAATTAAGTAAAAATAAATAAATAAATAATAAATAAGGGAAGATATACCCCAAATATTCAGTTGGCTAAGGAACCAAACTTCTATTTCTATAAAAAATTCAAATCAGATGCCCTGCTAACCATGGGAAGCAGATTATTTGTGTTTCTTTCACAGGAATCCTGGGAAAAACCATCTGGACCCCTGCACACTCTGACATCACTCACTAGACAGCACGACTACAATGGCACAACCCCCAAAACCCTAGATGTCACCTGACATGATCTGAAGAACCTGATTGACAGACTCCAAGGACAGAACTTTCTTTATGCCTGTCTGCCCTTCCTGCTTCTGCTTTGTCTGTCACGTTTTGGTGGTTCCAGCTCACTCTCTACAGAAAAGCGGAATTCCAGTGACTGACCTTCCTCATTTAGATAGATATGCAGTGTTACATCCCCTGCCATTTCTTCCCCTAGCCATCTACTTTGGACTGAGTCATTTATCGGACTTGCTGGTATACCGTTTGGACACAACACAATTTTGAAGCAGCTTCCTTCCCTTCATGCTGCTGGTTTTTCAACAACTGACCTGCAGTAGTTCATGGACCTTACAGCCAGTTGCCTTGGGGACTGTACAGCACTGAACAGCCCCTTCGCTTGGCAGGTATGTTCTTCCATCTGCAAGCCCTGCTCCCAGAGTCAGGAAAATCCCTCAGACTAGATACTGGCCCCAGAGGCAGGAAACACCCTTTAAGACATAAATTGTCCCCAGAGGCAGGAGACACCTCCAAAGACAGAAAATGCCCCTTTGCGCACCAAGCCTCACCTTGTCATCACACTGGCTCTTACTGCTTCCCTAATTGTCCCTTCCTGTTTTGTTATATCATTCAGGTTTATGTCCAAAAGGTTTCTGCTCAACCCTACACTACTATTCCTCTGTCACAGATGGAGTCTTTTACCGACATTGACCCATCCTAATGCGATGACTAGATAGAAAGAAAGGGAAAGATGTAGAAATATTGTGAGGAGATGGTGGAGCCTGGCAGAGCTTAACCTATGAGATGAGTCCCTCCAGGTAAGTCACTCTACAGAGGGGTTGAGCACAGGGGGGACACATAATCTCACAAGGTTGGTGGCCATGTAAGTCTTCCCTCCCCCACAAAAACATCTTACATCTTCCCACCTGAGCATGGAATTCCTTAAAAACATTTAAGCCTGCTCCACTCTAAGTTTCCTATACTGTGGCTATTAGATATAAGGAAAGGGGGAGATGCTGGGGAATTGTGCAGATGTAGTCACATCTGCCATGTTGCCCCCTCAGGCTATTGCTAGTTCCCAGGAGAGTTGGGACATTTTCAGAGAGCCTGTTCCACCATGTTGTGCCCTCAGGGCATTGTCAATTCCCTGCAATATTTGGAGTGCTTTGGTTACTCCTCCCCCTTCCCATTCCCATGAGAGTTATTATCCTACCCTGGAGTGCTATGGTTACTCCTCCCCCTTCTCATTCTCGCGAGAGCTATTCCCATAAAAGCCCTTCTTCCACACCTCACTCTCTTGCCCGCCTTTCACTTTGGTGATTAGATGCAGGGAAGGTTGCTGCGCGAGGTGACCATTTTTGCTACCTCCACATCGCCCAAACTGCTGTTCTCTCACCCAACTCTGAGGTGCCAGCACAAATAAAGGATTGAGTTCCCTTTCTGCACCAAACCTCCTTTTTCTGTGTCCTGCCACCACAAGTGACACACACACACATATATATTTGTGAGTGTATACATATATATTTGTACATATACATATATATGTATATATATACACACACACATAGTTATAACAGTCAATCCATATCTATGACCCAGGGAGAACCACTGCAATTTCTACCAGGGGAATGGGGACACAGAACTCTGGTGATGGGAACAGTGTGGGATTACACCCTGCTATTTCAAAAGTTTGTAAATAATTAATAACAATAGAAATTAAGAAAACAACTATACCTTAACATCAAGACCTTCAAAAATTTCTGGTAACTGTTCTTACAGAATTTGCACTACTCTCTTTTTTAAAATTTCTTTATTGGGGAATTAATGTTTTACATATGACAGTAAACACTATAGTTTGTACATGCATAACATTTCCCATTTTTCCATATAAAAATATAACCCCCATTAGGTCCTCTGTAATCCTTTTGGACCTGTATTCTCCCACAAACAAACACCCATTCACCCCAAAATCTTTTACTTTGGTGCAAAACACCAATTCCAGTTCAGGTTCTACTTTGAGTTTTTTCTTCTGATCTTATTTTGCAACTTCTGCCTGAGAGTGAGATCATATCATATTCATCCTTCTGTTTCTGACTTATTTCACTTAATATGAATTTCTCAAGTTCCATCCAAGACTGGCTGAAAACAGTGAAGTCACCATTTTTTACAGCTGAGTAGTATTCCATTGTGTATATATACCACAACTTGCTCAGCCATTCATCTGTTGTTGGACACCTGGGCTGCTTCTAGGTTTTGGATATTATAAATTGTGCTGCCAAGAACATATGTGTACACAGAACTTTTTGGATGGGTGTGTTGGGTTCCTTAGAATATATCCCCAGAAGAGGAATTGCAGAATCATAGGGTAGGTCCATTTCTAGTCTTCTGAGAGTTCTCCAGACTGTTCTCCACAGAGGTTGGACCAATTTACATTCCCACCAGAAGTACAGGATGGTTCCTTTGACTCAGAAACCTCTCCAGCATTTGTTGCTGCTACCTTTTCTGATGTATGACATTCTCACAGGAGTGAAGTGATGTTGTCTTTATTTGAATTTCTTTGACAAGCAAAGACTTGGAACAGTTTTTCATGTGTTTATTGACCTTTTGGATCTCTTTTGTGGTGAATATTCTATTCATGTCCTCTCCCCATTTTTAGATGGAGTCACTTGTTTTCTTTTGATTTTGGCCAGCTCTGTATATACTATGGTTATTAGCCTCTTGTCTGATGTATGGCATGTAAAGATCTTCTCCCATTCTGTGAGGGGTCTCTTCATTTGGGTAGTGGTTTCTTTTGCTGTGCAGGCTTTTAATTTGATGTAGTCCCATAGGTTTATGCTTGCCTTAGTCTTCTATGTAATTGGATTTGTTTCATTGAAGATGTCTTTAAATTTACGTAGAAAAGGAATATGACAATATTTTCCTCTAAGTATCTGATAGTTTGTGGTCTAACATCCAAGTCCTTGATCCACTTGGAATTTACTTTTGTATATGGTGAAATATAGTGGTTCATTTTCATTCTTCTGCATGTTTCAACCTATTTTTTTCCAACATCACTTGTTGAAGAGACTCTGCTTTCCCCATTTAAGAGTCTGGGAACCTTTGTCAAAGATTAGATGCGCATAGGTGTGGGACAGGCTTCCTTCTGGGCTCTCAGTTCTATTCCACTGGTCAGTGTGTCTATCCATGTTCCAGTACCAAGCAGTTTTGATGACAATGGCCCTATAATTCAGTTTGAGATTTGGGAGTGTGATGCCTCCAGTTCTGTTCTTCTCAAGATTGTTTCGGCAATTCTACATGTTTTCTGGTTGCAGCTAAACATTTGTAGCATTTGTTCTATTCTCTTAAAAATGTGGTTGGGATCTTGATGGAGATAGCATTAAATTTGTATATGGCTATACAAATATATACAAATATACTGGGTAGTATATTCATTTTGATGATGTTAATTCATCAACCCATGAACATGGAATATCTTTCCACTTCTTTGTGTCTTTTTTCAGTTTCCTTGAGTAGTGACTCATAATTTTCAGTATACAAGTCTTTCACTTATTTGGTTAGGTATATTCCTAGATATTTTATTGTTTTTGTCTCTATAATAAAAGGAATTGATTTCTGGATTTCAACTTCTTCTACCTTAGTGTTTGCATAGAGAAATGACACTGACTTTTTGAATGTTATTTTTTTCACATTACTGTATTGTCTGGTGATTTCCAAAAAGCTTCTTGCTGGATTCTTTAGGTTTTTCTATGTATAATATCATGTCATCTGCAAATAGGGAAAGATTGACATCTTCTTGTCCACTCCGTATACCTTTAATTCCTTGCTCCTGCCTGATTGCTATGGCAAGAACTTCCAACACTATGTTGAATAGTAATGGTGATAGTGGGCATCCCTGTCTAGTACCTGATCTGAGGGGAAATACTTCAAGTTTTTCACCATTGAGTATGATGTTGGCTGTAGGTTTGCTGTATATAGACTCCACTATATTCAGGAATTTTCCACCTATTTCCATTTTCTGTAGTGTTTTGATCATAAAGGGATGTTGTATTTTGTCAACGGCATTCTCTGTATCTACTGATATGACTATGTGGTTTTTGCTCTTGCCTTTATTGATGTGGTGGACCATGCTGATTTATTTCCATTTATTAAACCAACCTTGCATGGCTGGAATAAACCCCACTTGGTCGTGATGAACAATCTTTTTAATATATTACTGTATCCAGTTAGCTAGAATTTTGTTCAATATTTTAGCATATATGCTTATCAGATAAATTGGTCTATAGTTTTCTCTTTTGGTTGTGACCCTACCTGCTTTTGATATCAGAGTGATGTTGGCTTCATAGAAGTTGGGAGTATTCCAGTGTCTTCAATCTTCTGGAAGACTTTTAAAAGTAGAGGTATTTGTTCTTCTTTGAAGGTTTTGTGAAATTCACTTGTAAAACCATCTTGTTGGTATGCTTCTAAATTCTGCTTATAAGACCTTCTGTTTTGATCATCATGTTAGGTTCACTTGTATTGCTTAATGCTGTGGTCTATTTACATAATCATTGTTTTCATTGGTTTAATCCCCACTGGTTCTGCAGCTTTTTCCTTCTCTCCACCCCCTGCCCTACATACTTCCTCTTCCTGACCCTTCTGCCTCAGGAGATACAAAGGACAGTATTTTCTAATGAACAGAGATTAGATTGTTGAACTGCATCCCCACTCATCAATAAAGATTGAACTGCTTCACAGCTCAGCCATGAGTCCCTGGTCGTCTCTTTCCCGCCCGTGAAGCTAGCCTGGCGTCTGGCGCCCCAAACTGGGACAGGCACCATCTGGTTCAGGACTTTTATTTTTGGGAAGGTTTTTGATAACTGCTTCAATTTTATTAGCTGTGATGGGTCTGTTCATATTATCTAGTTCCTCTTATTTAATTTTGAAAGTTCATAGGTTTCTAGGAAATTGTTCATTTCTTCCAGGTTCTCTAGCTATTTGTTCCTAGAAGTCTCACATGATATGTTGAATTTCTGTGGTGTCTGTTGTGATTTCTCCTCTTTCATTTATGATCTTATTTATTTGGGTCTTCTCACTTTTTTGTTTTGTGAGTCTGGCTAAAGGCTTGTCTATTGTGTTCACTCTTTCGAAGAACCAACATTCACTTTTGTTGATATTTTGTATGGTTTTCTTATTTTCAATGTTATTGGTTTCTGACCCAACTGTAGTGATTTCTGTCCTTCTAGTTGCTTTAGGGTTCCTTTGTTCTTCTTTTTCTAGGTCTTTAAGATGTGCAATCAGGCTGTTTATTTGTGCTTTTTCTTGTTTCCTAATGTGTGCTTGTATGGCTATGAACTTCCCTCCCTGTACTATCTTAGCTGTGTCCCAAATATTTTGATAGCTTGTGTCTTCACTTTCACTGAACTCTTGAAACATTCTGTTTATTTCCTCTTTGACTCAGTAGATGTTAAGTAGTATACTGTTGAGCTTCCACATTTTTGAACTATTACTAATCTTTTATTGATTTTTAAGTGTTAGTTTAATTCCACTGTGGTCTGAGAGGATGCTTCAGATGAGTTCAATGTTCTTGTATTTGCTGATGCTGTCTTTGTGGCTTAACATAGTATCTGTCCTTGAGAATGACCCATGTAGACTTGAGTTGAATGTATATTCCAGTTTCTTGGGATGAATGACTCTGAAAATGTCCGAAAGTTCTAGTTTATTTATCTCCTCATTTAGCTCCCTCATTCTGTACTGATTTCCTGTCTGGATGATCTGTTAAGTTGAGAGAGTTGGGTTTTGAATTCCCCTACTCTGACTGTGTTTCTGTTAATATATTGGTGTAGCTCTTTCAGTAGATGTTTGATATATTTAGATGGCTTCTCATTGGGTACATAAATGTTAAGAATTGTTAAGTCCTCTTGATTGACTGATCCTCTGAGCATTAAGTAGTGTCCATTCCTGTCTTTTTTAATCTTATCTATTTTAAAGTCTATCGTGTCAGATATGAGAATAGCTGTTCCTGCCCTTTTTTGTGGGCCATTGTCCTGTATGATAGTTTTCCATCCTTTCACTTTGAGTCTGTGTTTGTCTTGTTGAGTTAGGTGGGTTTCCTGTAGACAGCATATTGTTGCGTTGTATTTTCTGATCCATCTTCCTACTCTGTGCCTTTTAATAGGTGAATTCAGGCCATTGACATTTATTGATATCAAAGACTGAAGATATTTTAACGCCATTCTTGTAAATTTTTAGAGTGTTCGGATATATAATATAATTATGATGGTCTGACTGTTTATATGAGAACTTTCAGAACTTCTTTCAGGGCAGGCTTGGTGGTAGTTGATTCTTTCAACTGTTGCTTGTCTGAGAAGGTTTTTATGCCTCCATCTAGTCTGAATGACAGTCTAGCAGGATACAGCAGTCTTAGGTGAAAGCCTTTCTCATTGAGCACTTGATAGATACCTTGCCATTTTCTTCTGGCCTGTAGTATGTGTTTGGAGAACTCTACTATTCTCTCTCGCCTCTATTGTTTTCTGGAGTTCATCTATTTGGTTACCTTGTTCTGATACTATTTTAGCTTGTGCAGTTGCATTCTTAGCTCAGCTATTTCAGCTTTCAGCTCTCTAATAACCTTGATTAGTGTTTTCTTCCAGAGTCTCATTTGTTGTTTCTGCATTTCTGATGACAATTCTTTCAAACTCTTTCCTCACTCTTTGATTATTTATTTAACTAGTGTTTGGATGTTGACCTCATTATTTTTGCTTCAATCTTTGGGGGGCTTTTAGCAGGACACTTGTCCTGGCTCATTTCTCCAATATTTCTTCTTGTTGGTTTAACCATTCTATATCATATGTTATGAGGTCCCTATCTCCGTACTTTTTTAATTACTGATCACTCTTGCTTGGATTGACTTGTATCTAAGTAAGGTACTTAGAGGGTTCACATTTGTGGAAATTGACAGTTTTTTCAATATTATTTTAACCCTGGAGTTGGAGCACAGTGGCTTAAAAGCCTCTTTTGTGCTTTTTCTTCCCTGTAGGCTATGGGAGCCTAAGGGCTTTTAAACTATAAGTAGGCTTCTTAGCTTAATCACTGACTCTTGACCAAGAGATAAAGCAGTGTGGGCAGAGACAATCCAGTGGTTATGCAAAGAGATTCTCACAGCCCCACAGCTAGGCCACAGGGGTATAGATCTTTTCCTGAGTTTCTTGGTTAGTTCTCTGTCCCCTGGTGTCAGCATAGGGCCTCCCCCTGCTGCTCCAGATTCTGAGGGCAGTAGCAATGGAGACTCACAGTTGTATTTGGTGAGTATTAGGGGAGTCTTCTCCTCCCTTCAGCCATCTTTTAGTTGCTTAAACAGACTGGATGTGGTGTCTCAACTGGTAAACTGCCAGACTGTTACCAGCCACTTAATCTCTCCCTAGGCTCCTCTCTGTCAATGAGCCAGATGTATTTGCACTCACCAGTGATTTGGTGGGTTCTTGAAGTCTTTCTAGTTCTGTCTTGTTGTGGTCCCAGGTGGTCTCCTTTGGTATTCCTAGTTGACCTGGGAAAGGAGAGAAGAGAAATATAGCTGCTGCTGCTCTGTAGCCCTAACTCTGGTAGTCCCAGAATTTGTGCTGTTCTTGAAACTAACTAAATATACTCTCTGGCAATTCTGTATTAAGGTCTAAACTATGACCAATGAATTACATTCACTTTCAAGCAAACTATAGTTAGTAGCAGTGAGTCCACCCCCCCCACCTTCTTTTCTTCCTTTATGTTCTTTCTTTCCCTTCTTTCCTTCTGTCTTTCCTCCTTTTATTTCCTTCCGTCACTTCCTCTTTACTTTCCTTATTTGCCCTGTCTAGGGGTTCACCATTCCAGGCAAAATTTTACAGATAGAGAGAGAGAACTTGAGAAGATAAGGAGAGTGGGAAGATATCACAGCACTATCAAAGCTTCTTGCAGTGCTGTGGGTTCTAGGATGGAACCTACGTCAGACATATGGCATAGCTGCTGTACTATCCAAGTTAAATATTTTGCCATCTCTGAGTTTTTCTTTATTTTCACTAAAAAAAAAAATCCTTCATGCCTTCTAACCTAAGTTAACATTTCATTTACTCAACATAGTTTATTTCCTCTGTACTGTATAATTTTCACTAGTATTCTAAACATTAGGTCTTCACTGCATTTACAAGTTTTCAATTCTGTACTCAACCTATGCATTATAAGCATCTGTGTCTATCACTTTAGTGAACTTGCCCTTATAAAAAAGAGAGATAGGGACCAGGTGGTAGGACACTGGCTTAAATGTTCAAGGACCCCAGCTCAAGCCCCTGGTCCCCACTTGCAGGGGAGAAAGCTTCCAGAGTGGTGGTTAAGTAGAACTGTAGGTGTCTCTGTGTCTCTTTCACTTTCTATTATTTTTTTTAAATTTTTATTTATTCCCTTTTGTTGCCCTTGTTTTAATGTTATAATAATTATTGATGTCATTGTTGTTGTATAGGACAGAGAGAAATGGAGAAAAGAGGGGAAGACAGAGAGGAGGAGAGAAAGACAGACACCTGCAGACCTGCTTCACTGCTTGTGAAGTGATTCCCCTGGAGATAGGGAGCCGGGGGCTCAAACCGGGATTCTTATGTGGACCTTGCATTTTGAGCTATCTGTGCTTAACCCGGTGCACTACCCCCAACTCCTTCTCTTTGACTTTTTATCACCTCCTCAATTTATCTCTGTCTCTGTCATATAATAAATAAATATATATTAAATAGGGAGAGAGAAGGAGAGCAAAAGAGAGATACTTATAGCACTGCTTCTTCACTCATGAAACTTCTCTACTTCCCTGCCACCTGCACAGATTCTATCCCCTTCTACTGGTGACATGTGTGCTCTACTGGGTCTCTAGAAATTATTATTTTAAAATGTATTTTTAAAAATATTTTATTGGTTGATTAATAAGAGTGAGGAGTAGACAGAAAGAGAAACAGATCATCACACTGATATTTGCACTGCCAGGGATTGAATTTGGGAACTCATGTTTAAGAGCCCAGTGCTTTATCTACTGCATCACCTCCAAAAACGCATTCTTAATTTCTCCTTTGCCCATAATCCATAGATTTATATCCTTTGACAGCCATGTATGCTATCATTCCAGAAGACTGCTCCAATTTCTCCAATGGTACTGTAAACATGCTTGTTAAAAAAACATCATCTTTTCCTGGGAATTTTCTCACTACCTTCTTTGATCCTTTGTACTACTATTCTAATAAGATAACAACCAAAATAAAATGTCAATCTAATCATATTCCTTTCATGATTACAATTCTCAGTAACCTTTACTTTACAATCAAAAACAAAATTTTGAGCTTGGGATATATCTCACTATTAGAGCACAAGCTCAATTTGCTCTAGCCTGTCTCGATATCTATGCTACAAAAATAAATACATTTTAAAAAGTAAATTCAGTAAAAAAAAAAAAAAAAAACATTTCTATTGTTCCTATGGGGCCCTTTCTATTTTTTTCTTGTTTACCTTCTTGCTATTTCCTATAAAGCAATATTTTCTGTTTAGTATGCTCTAGGCATATAAACTTATTTATGCTCCTTGATACTCCAAGTTTATTCCTACCTTATACCTCTAACTCGGTATTAGGCTGAGTATGCTGCAGAAAAAAAGTGGAACCAGGAAGAGTCCCTAGTCACTTTGCACAAAAGTTGAATCTAGAAATGTATCTTCACACATATAAGGAAAGGCAAGACTATAAAGATATATATCTATATTAATGTAGATAAATATGCATAAAATAAATTTTAAAACATGACTATGTTACCATTTTAGTTACCTAATATACAGAAAACAATGCTTTAAACCAATGAATCCAATTACTTTAAATAGTAATTTAAAGTCCCGATAACATGCTTAGGAAATCATTTTAGCAAAGAGCTTTCTACAGCACTCCTAAGACAACAGCAGTATTTCTACAGCACTCCTAAATCAAGAGCAGCATTTCTACAGGACCCCTAAATCAACAGAAGTATTTCTGTAGCATCCCTAAATCAACAGCAGTATTTCATATTTTTTTTTTATAAAAAAGAAACACTGACAAAATCATAGGATCAGAGGGGTACACTCCACACAAGTCCCACCACCTGAGCTCCCTATTCCATCCCCTCCCCTGATAGATAGCTTCCCTATTCTCTATCCCTCTGGGAGTATGGACCCCAGGGTCATTATGGTGTGTAGAAGGTGGAAGGTCTGGATTCTGTAATTGCTTCTAGCTGAACATAGGCATTGGCAGGCTGATCTATACGCCCAGCCTGTCTCTCTATTTCCCTAGTGGGGCAGGGCTCTGGGGAAGCAGGGCTATAAGACACATGGTGGGGTTGTCTGTCCAGGGAAGTCCAGGTAGCAAAATCTTAGCATTTGGAACCTGGTGGCTGAAAAGAGTTTACATCTAAAGCCAAACAAACTGTTGGCTAATTATGAGCCTAAAGGCTGGAATATTGCAGATGAAGATTTGGGGTCTCCATTTTGGAAATAGCTGTAGGCCTATTTTAGTTATATTCTAAAGAGCCCATGGCTATACTGGTTTTTTTTTCCCCCCGAGCCTGAAGTCTGATATGCAAGTGGATCCAAGTTATTGTCTGAGGAGATGATGTCATGGATGAAAAAAGGGCTAGAAAGCTGGATCAGAGAAAAGAGTAGCTCCCAAATATTGGAAAGGTGTATAAATATGGTTGACTGTAAACCCCATCGATTTGATCTGATCTGGGGCCCATATTCAGCTTTAGGAGTCTATGTAACCTTAGCATCCCTGTAGGTCTGGGCTTGCATTCTGTGGTCTTGAGAACAGCAGCAGTATTTCTATAGCACTCCTAAGTCAACAGCAGTATTTTCAGAAAGAGAACAACTATATTTTCTTACTAAGAACTGATAGACGTAAATGAACCATAGATTTCTGCTCTCCACTATTTTTTTTTTCTTCCTTTCTACTTTTTTTGCATTTGGAGCAGGTATTCTAGCTCCAATTTCAGACCTTTCTAATCTAAGTCTTCATTTCTCCATCAACTATCATAAACTCTGTAAAATCTGTGACATAAAAATTTATACTTTGGTTGAGACTCATTCACCTAAGAACATACTTTTCTAACAAATATTCTTTATTATTATTTTTTCTTTTAACATTTAAATATCACTATTTTATTTATTTATTTATTGGGTGGAAAAAGCCAGAAATTGAGAAGGTGGTAGAGAAGGAGAGAGACAGAGATACACCTGTAATGCTGCTTCACCAATAGCAAAGCTTTCCCCCTGCAAGTGGAGACTGTAACATGTGTGCTCAACCAGATGCACCACTGCCCAGTTTTGAACATTATATTTCTTTTTGAGTATTCACATCAGAAGATACTTTGATGTTGAATTCTGAGAGGTTTTTTTTTTTTTTTTTTTTTTTTTTTTACCAGAAAACTGATTGTGATTGTCTCAGCTCTGGCTTATGGTCGTTGCAGGGGACTGAACCTGGGACTTGGAGGAGTCGCATGTATCACAGTCTCTTTCATATCCATTATGCTATCTACCCCCTCCCAAGAACACTCTTTTATAAACCTGAAATCACTCTCTGTAATGCATAGTCTTGACTGCAAAGAAAAGCTTTCTCCTCCTCCTTTTTTCCTCACTGATTTTATGCTAAGAATCTGATTTTGAGATTCCCCTTTTATCTTTTTTCCCCTTATCTTCATTTTACTTTTTAAGATGTAGATCTACTTATTTTATGAGAGACCCACAGAAATAATGAGATAGCAACAACAACAAAAAAAAAAAAAATACTGCCCTGTTATGCAATTCTTATGATGGTGATAGGACTGAATCTGGGGCCTCTAGAAGTCTGGTCTTGCAAATCCTGTGCTGTCACACCATGAACCAATCTTGGTCCCTTGTCCCCTATCTTTAAACCCTTTACTATTTTGGCATGCCATTTTTTTATTATCATACACCAAGCTTAGTCAAGGTCCACCCAAGGTATACCTATAGCTCTAAATGTGCCTCTATCTTTTACAATGTGGTCAGGAAACCTTTCCAAAAGAAAACTATGTGGGAAGACTTAGAAAATACATAATATCCAAAGAATCATGGAAATTAAATTACTTAAAATGTTTAAATGCCATCCTATGCCTTCTATTAAAAATGTAATTCTTTTAGATTGTCTATCCATGGCCATTTATTCTTGACTACTGCTGAGTTTTCTCTCTAACACATCACAAACACTTAATGTTCCAAATAAGAAACCAAGTCTCACATATTTCTATATCTAATCCATGAGCAAATAAACTCTTCAGAAAAGGTCATTAGGAGGATACAAGATCCAAAGAAAAGCTTGAAGCAAAAACATGTTCCTCATATAAATCTTAATAGGAATAAAATTTCCAGAGAAGATGAAGCACATTGAAGAAAATAAATTTCCAACTAAGACATGTGGCTTTGAGTGATCATATTCATACATGTTGTAATATGAGCACAGATGGACATGTTTGGGGCTATAAAAATAGCAAAATTATAGAAATATTAAATTATGTAAATTTATATGGATTATCCTGATCTATGACATCATGATTAAACAGAGACAAATATACTGTTTTACTAATGGTAAAGTTAGAGAAAACACTGCTAATCTTTACAAATAGTTAAACATTAAAAAAGATTTTGTATGATCATGGATATTTACACTCAAATAATTTTAAGTGAGTTCACTATCCTTCATTAACTAAATAGCTTCCTTATTATATATTTAATTTAATATACATATATATTAAATAGATGAGTACGGTTAATAGTCAAATATATATCACTGACCCAGACTATTTGAGTACAAGAAACATTGACAGAAATATTTTCTCACTAAAGTAGTAGTTACATAGTTCAAGAAACAGAAATGGTGATAGATGATAATTCATTAAATAACTATGTATTATCTAAAATAATTGAGCAAAAAACAAGGGAATGCTTAATTAATTATCTATTATATGTAAGTTACTTTAAATACTTCTAAAATTTGATCTTTTATTAAATCTATATTACAGTTTTTATATTTATATATTTGTAAATAGTTCTATCAGATATATATATATATATATATATATATATATATATATATATATATCACAGAGGAGGGACTCAAAACTAATAAAGTTTAAGTATCTTTCCAAAAAGACATGGATGATGAACAGAACTTGGACTCAATCCCAAAATTCATATTCATAGTACCCAAATATATTAAATATTTTATAGAGTTTCTGTGACTATTAAATGAGATAGTATATTAACACTGGATATAAAGATCTGTTTATATTCTACATTAAGAGGAAGGATCCTTCCTTTCTACTTAAGATTTATCTCCATAGTTAGAATTTCTATAGCTTTAAAACAATATATTTTTTAAATTTCATGCATCTAATTGACCTCCATTTACATCTTTAATCTAGGAGTTATGAATTTTAATGCCTTTTAGAGCCAGGCTAGTAACAACAACTTATTGGTGAGATAATAGGGCTTGAGGAGAACTGGGAAGGGTATTCACTGAATGCAGACATTCAATTAATGGCAAGGCAAAATATCACAGCTTTTCAATTATGCATACTTTAACCCACAAACTTTGAGAGTCAATAGCTTGTCAAATTTATATTTTACCTGAGAGTAATTCCATAACACTGTTTGCTGCACTTAAAAAACTCCAGATTCAGGTAGCTAATAATATATCCCTCTTCTAAAAGAGTTAAAACCATCTATACAAACAAAATATTCAACAACCTCTACCACGTAGCCACTGTATTATTTCCTAATTGTACAGTGTTCACAAACCCACAGGCAAGATTGATGAATCAAAGATACCATGCAATTTAGGAACAGGACATCATTTCCTTATTGGAGAACTGATCTGTTTCTTTTCTTTCAAAATTTGAACTAAAAACTAGATAGGTTTTTGCTAAGCATTCAATCAGAATGACAATGCACACTCAACTACAATTACAAAGACATTCCAAATTCACAAAGCTACAAAAAAAAAACAAAAAAAAACTACACTCGAAAAGTGCTAACTTGGAGAGGGGATATTGGAAATGAGAAAACTACACTGAGAAGGGTTAGTAAGAAAAATATACCAGGTAAGTTACAGGATAACCCTGCTGGGGGCCAGGGAATAGTGCACATAGTACAAAATGCTGGGGCCCACTCAAGGATATGGGTTCAAGCCCTAGGCTCCCCAACTGTAAAGCAGATCTGCTGGTGTTTATCTTTATCTCCCTGTCTCTATCTCCCCCTTTCTCTCTCAACTTCTCTCTGTCTCTGTCCTACCCAATAAAAATTGGAGGGGGGGCATGGCTGTCCAGAGCAGTGTATTTATAGTACAGCCACTGAGGAGTCCCCAGTGATAACCCTGGAGGTAAAAACAAACAAACAACAACAAAAACACCATCAAAATAATCCTGCCTCCACCTATTCAGAATTTGATTTCCTTAAAGTACAACTGTAGTATGGCACCCTATCTCAAGAGATACTCACAATTTTATTTTGTTTTGGGCCTCCAAGTTTATCACTGTAACTCAGTGCTGGCACTATGAATCCACTGCTCCCGGCAGCCTTTTTTTTTTTTTTTTCATTTTATTGCCTAGGACAGAAACTGAGAGTTGAGGGGGAGAGAGGGAGAGAGAAAGGAAGACACCTGTAGACCTCCTTCACCATTAGTGAAGTGTCCCTGCTGCAGGTGTAGAGTGGGGCTTGAACCCAGATCCTTGCAGGTAGTACTATGTGTGCTTAAACTAGTGCACCAGTGCCCAATTCCCAATGCTCACAATTTTACAAGTCACCTTCTTTATGTGAATGTGTTTGTATTTGTGTGTATTTTTATCCCTTCCCCCCCTTTTTTAAAACTAGAGTACTGTTCAGCTCTGGTTTATGACAATGTGTGCACTTAACCAGGTGTACCACCTCCAGACCATAGTGAGGTTCTTGTTGGTAAAAGGGATTGAACCTGGGACTTTGGAGTCTCAAGCATTAAAGTGTTTTGCATAACTATTACAATATCTCCCCTGCCTTTTAAAGTATTTTTAATATTACAGTTGAATGAAACTTGATAAAAACAGACACAATTTTCTCTTAACTATATTTTATATTTCATTTCTAATCTACAAAATATGTGAATTCCGTCATTAGGAACCTGCACTATCTTTATTAGTTTTATTTTGTTACTATTAAGATATTTTGTCATTGGGGGGCTGGATGGTAGCTCAGTGGGTTAAGCGCACATGGCACAAAGCAAAAGAGCCTGCTCAAGGATCCTGATTCAAGCTCCTAGCTCCCCACCTGTGGGTTGGGGGGGGCACTTCATAAGGAGTGAGGCAGGTCTGCAGGTGTCTGTCTTTCTCTCCTTCTCTTTTCCCCTCCTCACTCAATTTCTCTCTGTCCTGCCCAACAACAATAACAACAATGGAAAAAAAAAAAAAGATGGCCTCCAGTAGCAGTGCAGTCATAGTGCAGGCACTAAGTCCCAGCAATAACCCTGGAGGCAAAAATAAAATAAAAAGATATTTTGTCATTTTATTAACTTCACAACTAGAAATGTTCAGACAAGAAACTGCTAAATGATGGACCAACACTATTTCTTATTTGGATAGTGTACCTTTTTTGCCATGTATGGAACCCAGGTCCAAACCTAGCCCAATGCCATTGGAGAAAACTTTGATACTATGGTGTCTCTTTCTTTCTAACTCAAAAAGTTTGAGATGGTAAGAGTTAAAACAAACAAAAAAGCTAAGGAATTACTAAAGTGAAACAAGGTTAAGAGAACAGAAAATACTAGGGATATGAATGAATTTGAGGGGAGGGTCATTCTGAACACCTACTCACCCACAAGCTCTATTTCCCAAGTGGGAGACATCGTGGCCTAAAATAGGTCTTGGAACAGAACTATATTTTTTTGTAGGAAGGATGGCATGCATATAGTCTACCAGTTCCTTTCACCGCTACCAATTCATACAAACTAAAACATTTCCTATCTTGCTGCTTATAGAGAAAAAGATGGGCAGTCCTGATCAAGGAAATCAAACATTATGTGTTGAGTAAGAAAGTGTTTTAGTTTATCATAGGTTGATTTTGTATTTAAAATTAAAATGAATACTTCTATTAGTCTTACTTCCGACATTTCTGCCAATTTCTGATAATTTCACCTATATAAATTGATGACAGAACAATGACTACTCTTTTTTTAAAAATATTTATTTTATTTATTTATTTATTCCCTTTCGTTGCCCTTGTTGTTTTATTGTTGTAGTTATTATTGTTGTTGTCGTTGTTGGATAGGACAGAGAGAAATGGAGAGAGGAGGGGAAGACAGAGAGGAAAAGAGAAAGATAGACACTTGAAGACCTGCTTCACCGCCTGTGAAGCAACTCCCCTGCAGGTGGGGAGCCGGGGTTCGAACCGGGATCCGAACCGGGATCCTTATGCAGGTCCTTGTGCTTTGTGCCACCTGCGCTTAACCCGCTGCACTACAGCCCGACTCCCTTGACTACTCTTTTTAAGTACAATAAACTAAGTGCACCAAGTATATAGGTATATTTGTACAACTTGTTTCTGTTATTGTTGCTGTGGAAAAAAATTATGAAAATGTTAACAGCTGCTTTTTCATCTTACCTGGTGAACAAAGACATTATTTTCACACTATTTTCAGATTCATAAGAATTAACTGACAGGCTGTGTAGAATGTGTAAAAGGCTCTGTCTGACACATCATGAAAACTGACAGATAAAACTTGTGGAACACAGTAGTATAAAGGCAGAGATGCTTAAAGTGTCCTAAAAATATGAATACTTATAAGGGATTCTGGACCAAAGAAATAAAGAAGATACAGATAATTTGAAGTATTTTTTTTGTTTTCCTTACAACTGAATTTGTATCATTGATGATATGTATAAATCTAGATGGAAAAGAGTGCTGTCAATATTTTCCTCTTAAGTATTTGATAGTTTCTGATCTAACATTAAAGTTATTATCCATCTGGAATTTATTTTTTGTGTGTGGTGAAATGTAGTAGTTTAGTTTCATACTTCTGTACATTTCAACCCAATTTTCTCAAAACTATTTGTTGATGAGGCTCTCATTTCTCCATCTAATAGTTTGGGACTGCTTCTGAAAAACTAGATGACCATAGATGTGGGGGCTAGCTAGATGATTTTTAAATGTAGTCATTTCAAAACCTCTATAGTCATAGAGAATAAGTGATTCAATTATTTAAAATATAGCACAGTCTAAAAACAGAAAATAAAAAAATAATCAAATTCTATTTAATCCATAAAATATAATAGTAGATTCCCTCCAACACACAAAAGTGGTTAATTTAATATGAGTAAAAGTTTATTTACAATTTAAATAAAATATGATATTTTTAGTCCACTTCATGTTAGCTATCAAGCTCAGAAAAATATTACTAAAACCATGTTCCTCTTGGAACAGACCTAAAATAGACTTCTTAGCTTCTTCCCATTCAAAGACCGGTAATTTCATCTGTTCTATTCCTACTTTTGAATTCCTGTTTATTAAACAACTTCTTCTTCTTTATATCATATTGATTTCAGCCAACAAGTTGTAAATTCTACAATGCCATCATGACCTCTTTGGGCAGATGACCTCATCAATGTGTCCCAAAGTCTCACATCCTCAGAGCCCTGCCCCACTAGGGAAAGATAGAAACAGGCTGGGGAGGAATAAAGCTGACCAAAGAAGTGAAAGACCTGTATACTGAAAACTATGAGTCACTATTCAAGGAAATACAATTTGATACCAAGTAATGGAAAGACATCCCATGCTCATGGATCGGAAGAATGAATATCATCAAAATGAATATTCTCCCCAGAACCATAAACAAAATTAATGCGATACCCATCAAGGTTCCACCAAGTTTCTTTAAGAGAATAGAACAAAAGTTACAATAATTTAACTGGAACCAGAAAACACCTAGAATTGCCAAAACAATCTTGAGAAAAAGAAACAGAAATGGAGGCATCACACTCCCAGATCTCAAACAATATTATAAGGCCATCATCATCAAAACAGCCTGGTACTGGAACAAAAATAGGCACACAGACCAGTGGAACAGAATTGAAAGGCCAGAACTAAACCCCCAACACCTATGGTCATATAATCTTTGATAAGGGGCTCAAAGTATCAAATGGAAGAAGGAGGTTCTCTTCAATAAATGGTGTTGGGAAAACTGGGTTGAAACATGCAGAAGAATGAAATTGAACCACCATATCTCACCAGAAACAAAAATCAACTCCAAATGGAGCAAGGACCTGTATGTTAGACCAGAAACTATCAAATATTTAGAGCAAAACATTGGTGGAGCACTTTCCCTCAAGGACATCTTTGATGAAACAAACCCAATTGCTAGGAAGACTAAAGCAGAAAAAACCAATGGGACTACATCAGATTGAAAAGCTTCTGCACAGCCAAAGAAACTATCACACAAACAAAGAGACCCCTCTTCACATGCCATACATCAGACAAGAGACTAATAACCAAAATATACAAGAGCTCAGCAAACTTAGCACCAAAAAAGCAAATGGCCCCATCCAAAAATGGGCAGAGTATATGAACAAGACATTCACTTCAGAGGAGATCCAAAAGGCTAACAAACATGAAAAACTAACCCAGGTCACTGAATGTCAGAGAGATGCAAATAAAGACAACACTGAGATACCACCTCACTCCTGTGAGAATGGCATACCTCAAAAAGGACAGCAGCAACAAATGCTGGAGAGGCTGTGGGGACAGAGGAACCCTTTTGCATTGCTGGTGGGAATGTGAATTGGTCCAGCCTCTGTGGAGAGCAGTCTGGAGAAGTCTCACAAGGATAGACATAGACCTTCCATATGATCCAGTAATTCCTCTCCTGGGGATATACCCCAAGGATTCCATAATGCCCAACCAAAAAGATATGTGTACAACTATGTTCACAGCAGCACAATTCATAATAGCTAAAACCTGGAAGGAACCCAGGTGCCTGACAACAGATGAGTGGCTGAGAAAGCTGTGCTATATATACACAATGGAATATTATGCAGCTATTAAGAACAATGAACCCACGTTCTCTGACCCATCTTAGATGGAGCTAAAAGGAATTATGTTAAGTGAGCTAAGTAAGAAAGACAAAGATGTGTATGGGATGATCCCACTCATCAACAGAAGTTGAAAAAGAAAAACAGAAAGGGAAACTAAAACAGAATCTGATTAAATCTAGAGTAAGGCACCAAAGTAAAAACCCTATGGTGAGGGGCAGGGTGGACATTTGGCTTCCTGGGGTGGTGGGGGTGGGGTTGGGGGTGGAGAGGATGGACACAGTCTTTTGGTGGTGGGAATGGTGTTTATGTAACTCCTATTAAAGTGTAGTCATATAAACCACTATTTAATTAATATGAGAGGGGAAAATTGATCATATGTCTGGAAATTTTTAAAACACAGACTGAGGGTTTTTAATACATAGGCTGAGTCTTTGATATGTTGACTCTCTCAAAAGTCTAGACCAGGTAGAACAGAAGCAACTGGTGGCATAGCTATATACAAGATGCTAGGTATTATACAGCAAACCCTAACAAAGGGACTTTTCAAAGTTAACCCAATCACCAAATAATGAGATGATAATAATAAATATCCATTGTCTTCTTGAACCCTAAGAGAGCAGGAACCTCACATTTCCACTACAGAGCCTATATTTCCCCCAGTCCTGAAACCTTAGGGTGGGGTCCACTTTCCTGCATGCTTCTCTCAATCTGTATCAAATAATATTGCATCTGCCGATTGCAACCTAATCAACTCAAGGAGTACGACACCAGCATGCTTCACTTCAGACTGTGTCCAGAGACTTCAAGTGTGGAATGACAACACCTCAGCTTCATCACTCAGGTGAGACCTTTCCTTTCATAGTATACTCTGTTTCCATTCTAGGTAGTCCACTCCTCAATAAAGTTTCCAAACCTAGATATAGACCAGGTCCCCTGAGATAGAGCATATGATCACAGGTGTGTCCATAAACCAGGGAAAAATATACACCTGAAAGCAGAAGTACACAAGAGTCTGCAGTGAGTACCCCCCACCAACACTTCATCTGCACTATTCTAGCCTTTAGGTCCATGATTGTTCAACAATTTGTTTGGCTTTGTATATTAACTCTCTTTTCAGCCACCAGGTTCCAGATGCCAGCATGATGCTGACCAGACCTCCCTGGACTGACAACCCCACCAATGTGTCCCGGAGCTCATTTTCCCCAGAGACCTACTACTAGGGAAAGAGAGAGGCAGACTGAGATTATGGATCGACCAGTCGATGCCCATGTTCAGTGGGGAAGCAATTACAGAAGCCAGACCTTCCACCTTCTGCAACCCAGAACGACCCACCCTGGGTCCATACTCCCAGAGGGATAGAGAATGGGAAAGCTATCAGGGGAGGGGATGGGATATGGATATTAGGTGGTGGGAATTGTGTGGAGTTGTGCCTCTCCTATCCTATGGTTCTGTTCATGTCTCGTTTCGTAAATAAAAAAAAAAGAAAAAAGAAAGAAAGAAAGGGAGAATGAAAGAATGAACGAAAACAGGCTGGGGGTATGAATCAACCTGCCAATGTCCATGTCCTGTGGAGAAGCAATTGCAGAAGCCAGACCTTCTACCTTCTGCACCTCATAAAGAATTTTGGTCCATACTCCCCAAGGAACAAAAAATAGGGAAGTTTCCAATGAAGGAGAAAGGACACTGAATTCTGATGGTGGGAACTGTGTGGAATTATATCCTTGTTGTCTAAAAAAAAAAATCTCTGTATGATTTATAAAAATAATAAAGTCCTCCAAGGGTTATAGGCACTACATATCTGCAAGTATATATGTAACCAAGCTCCAATATCTAGTCTCATCAATATTCTTTCTCTTATAACTGAAAATTTTATTTCTTCACCATTAAATTTTTCTTTCTTTGTTAAAAAAAATTTACAGCTATCTACTCCTCTCTTTAAAAATGTCATACTTTTCAAACTTGTTAAGTCAACAGTCCCTTTTTGAACCATTTGAATAAAACATTTTTTAATTTCTCAGGGTAAAAAAAATGCAACTGATCCCTCAAAGCACAGGTGTACAAATTTTAAATCTTGATTCAACTCTGACTTCTATACTTTGAAAATATCTTAAAGTAGCATAGGTAAATACTCTTTGGAGTCTTGAACTAATGTGGGCTCCAGTTCTGCAAAATAATTTGGGGAAAAGAAACGTCACAAGCATTTTACCTGGCAAGGCTATTTCATTTTAATGGCTATGACATGTTATCCGTAGCAGCAAAGTTCACATGTCCAGGAACCCCTCTCTCTGATTGATTTTAGCAGGCACAGCTGATGGGTATACTGGACCGCCCCATCACATCTGCAGGGATTTAACAGCTCGCCCTGAAAAAGAAAAACAACTCAGGATGAATATTGATCTCCCTAACTCTATTTAAAATAAATAAATCTATATTTAAAATAAATAAATAAATAAATACATCTTTTTAAAAGTCCCTTTTTCTTCAATCTTATGGAAAAGCTTAAGAAGTATGGGTACTAACTGTTTCCTGAAAGTTTTGTAGAATTTTTTTGTGAAGCCGTCTGGTCCAGGACTTTTGTTGTTGGGGAGATTTTTAATAACGGTTTCAATTTCTTTGTCTCTGATTGGTGCATTTAGATAATGTAGTTCTTCTTGGTTCAGTTTTTGAAGGGCATATGTTTCTAGGAATTGTTCCATTTCTTCCAGATTCTCTAGCTTGGTGGCATATAGTTCTTTATAGAAGTTTCGCAGGATTCTCTGGATTTCTGTGGTGTCAGTTGTGATATCTCCTCCATCGTTTACAATTCTATTAATTTGAGTGTTCTCTCTTTTTTGTTTGGTGAGTCTGGCTAGGGGTTTGTCAATTTTGTTTAATTTTCAAAGAACCAACATTTGGCTTCATTGATCTTCTGTATGGTTCTTTTATTTTCGATGTTGTTTATTTCTGCTCTAACTATAGTGATTTCTGTCCTTCTGGTTGTTTTAGGGTTCCTTTGTTCCTCTTCCTCCAAGTCCTTGAGGAGTGCAGTAAGGTTGTTCATTTGAGCGTCTTCTTGGTGTTTAATATGTGATTGTATGGCTACAAGTTTCCCTCTCAGTACTGCTTTAGCTGTGTCCCAAATATTTTGATAGGTTGTGTCTTCATTTTCATTAGTTTCCAGGAACATTTGAATTTCCTGATTGAGTGAGTCTCTGACCCAGTGGTTCTTAAGGAGTATGTTGTTTAGGTTCCAAATTCTGTGTCTCTTAATAATTTTCTGTTTGTTGTTAAATGTTAGTTTTACTCCACTGTGGTCTGAGAAGATACTTGGGATGATTTCAATGCTCTTGAATTTATTGATGCTGTCTTTGTGGCCTATCATGTGGTCTATCCTTGAGTATGTGTTATGTGGACTTGAAAAGAAGGTGTATTCCAGTTTTTTCGGGTGGAGGAGTCTGAAAATGTCCAAGAGGTCTAGTCTGTCAATCTCTTCATTCAGTTATCTTGTATCTTTGTTGATTCTCTGCTTTGTTGATCTGTCTAAGTGTTAGAGTGGGGTATTGAAGTCTCCCACTATTATTGTATTACTATTGATGTATTTTTGAAATTCTTTCAGTAAGTGCTTGACGTATTTAGATGGTCCCTCATTGGGTGCATAGATATTAATAATTGTTAAGTCTTCTTGGCTGATTGATCTCTAATCATTATGTAATGTCCTTGCCTATCTTTTATTACTTTATTTAATTTAAAATCTATTGTGTCTGAGATGAGAATGGCTGTTCCTGACCTTTTTTGTGGTTCATTAGCCTGTATAATAGTTTTCCATCCTTTCACTTTAAGTCTGTGTTTATCTTGTTGTAAAAGATGGGATTCTTGCAAGCAGCATATGGTTGGGTTATGTTTTCTGATCCATCCCTCCACTCTGTGCCTTTTGATAGGTGAGTTTAAGCCATTGACATTTATTGATATGATGGATTTAATGTATTGTAGTGCTATTGTTCAAAAAATATTTTTTGTTGGCTCTAATATATTGCAAGTATTATAGTGATATTCTTGTTTATAAGAGGTTTTTTAGAACCTCTTTCAGGGCCAGTTTGGTGATAGTTGCTTCCTTTAACTGTTGTTTGTCTAAGAAGGCTTTGATCCCTCCGTCTAGTTTGAATGAAAGTCTAGCAGGATATACTATCCTTGGTTGAAACCCTTTTTCATTCAGGGCTCGATAGATATCTTGCCATTCTCTTCTGGCTTTTAGAGTTTGAGTGGAGAAGTCTGCAGATAACCTTATAGGTTTTCCCCTGTATGTGACTTTTTTTCTCTCTTGCAGCCTTTAGGATCCTTTCTTTATCCTTAACTCCTTCACATTGTGACTATGATCTGTCTTGGTGTCTTCAGGTCTGGGTTGATTCTGTTTGGGACTCTCTGGGCCTCTTGAATCTTGATGTGCTTTCTGTTATTCAGGTCTGGGAAGTTTTCTTCTATTATTTCCTCTAGAATGTTTGCTTCCCCTTCCTCTCTTTCTTCCTCTGGCAGGCCAATTATATGAATATTACTTCTTTTGATATCATTCCATATGTCTGTTGTTGTTTTTAGTGTCTCTCAATCTCTTTTTGAGCTCTTTCACCTCTTTCTTAGTTTTCTCTAACTCATCCTCTGTCTGACTCATTCTATTTTCTGCTTCTGTTAGTCTGCTTTCCCTTCCCTCAGCTTCTTTCCTCAGTTCAGCTATTTCAGCTTTCAGTTCTCTAATTGCCTCAAGAAAATCAGTATTTTCCATGTCGTTCTCAACTGTTGTTTCCCTAATATTGCCATTCCGTTCCTCCAATGTTGTTTTTATTTTGTTTGCAGTTGCTGTGGTCGGAGCTCAAGCCAATAACAGCTTCTCAGTCCACCATCTTCTGGGAACACCCTATCACACTCGCAGACCTTAAACTATATTATAAAGCCATCATCATCAAAACAGCATGGTAATGGAACAAAAATAGGCACACAGACCAGTGGAAAAGAATTGAAAGCCCAGAAATAAATCCCCACACCTATAGACATCTAATCTTTGATAAGGGGGCCCAAAGGATTAAATGGAAGAAGGTGGCACTCTTTCATAAATGGTGCTGGGAAAACTGGGTTGTAACATGCAGAAAAAATGAAATGGAACCACTTTATCTCACCAGAAACAAAAATCAACTCCAAATGGATCAAAGACCTAGATGTCAGACCAGAAACAATCAAATACTTAGAGGAAAACATTGGTAAAACACTTTCCCACCTATACCTGAAGGACATCTTTGATGAATCAAACCCAATTGCAAGGAAGACTAAAGCTGAAAAAAAAACAATGGAACTACATCAAATTGAAAAGCTTCTGCACATCCAAAGAAACTATTAAACAACCAAAGAGACCCCTCACAGAATGAGAGAAGATCTTCACATGCCATACATCAGACAAGAAACTAATCACCAAATTATACAAGAGCTCAGCAAACTTAGCACCAAAAAAGCAAATGACCCCATCCAAAAATCGGCAGAGGATATGAACAAAACATTCACTTCAGAGGAGATCCAAAAGGCTAACAAACATAGGACAAACTGCTCTAGGTCACTGATTGTCAGAGAAATGCAAATTAAGACAACACTGAGATACCACCTCACTCCTGTAAGAATGGCATACATCAAAAAAGACAGCAGCAACAAATGTTGAAGAGGTTGTGGGGACAGAGGAACCCTTTTGCATTGCTGGTGGGAATGTTAATTGGTCCAACCTCTGTGAAGAGCAGTCTGGAAAACTCTCAGAGGGCTAGACATGGACCTTCCATATGATCCAGTAATTCCTCTCCTGGGATTATACCCCAAGGAATCCATAACACCCAACCAAATGAGGTGTTTACTCCTATGTTCATAGCCGCACAATTCATAATAGCTAAAACCTGGAAGGAACCCAGGTGCCTAACAACAGATGAGTGGCTGAGAAAGCTGTTGTATATATACACAATGGAATACTATGTAGATATCAAGAACAATGAACCCACCTTCTCTGACCCGTGTTGGAAAGAGCTAGAAGGAATTATGTTAAGTGAGCTAAATCAGAAAGATAAAGATGAGTATGGGATGATCCCACTCTTCAACAGAAGTTGAATAAGAAGATCTGAAAGGGAAACTAAAAGCAGGACCTGACTAAATTGTAAGTAGGGCACCAAAGGAAAAACCCTTTGGTGAGGGGTAGACTTGCATCTTTCTGGGCCAGTGGGGGGTGGAAGTGGGTGGAGGGAAGGGTCACAGTCTTTTGGTGGTGGGAATGGTGTTTATGTACACTCCTAGTAAAATGTAGTCATATAAATCACTAGTTAATTAATATGAGAGGAAGAAAATTAATTGTATGTCTCGAAGTTTTTAAAACACAAACTGAATCTTTTTAATATATAGGCTGTGTATTTGATATTCGGACTCTCTCAAAAGCCTCGACCAAGTAGATCAGAAGCAACCAATAGCACAGCTATATACAAGATACTGGGTACTGTACAGCAAACCCTAACAAAAGGACTTTTCAAAGTTAACCCAATTATGAAATAATGTGATGATAACATTAACTATTGATTTTTTTTGAACCCTAAGACAGCAGGAACCTCACATCTCCACTATGGAGCCTCTACTTCTCCCAGTCCTAGAACCTTTGGATAGGATGCAATTTCCCGTATGCTTCTCCTAATCCATATCAAATAATATTGCATCTGCCGATCGCAACCTAATCAACACAATGATTGCCACCTCAACATGCTTCACCTCAGACTGTGTCCAGAGACTTCATGTGTGGAATGATAACCCTTCAGCTTCATTACTCGGGTGAGACCTTTCCTTTCATAATATTCTCTAATTTCATCCCAGGTGGTTTACTTTCTAACAAAGTCCCAAAACCTAGATATACACCAGTTTCTGTGAGAGAGAACATATGTTCACATGTATCCATAAACTACCACAAAATATATACCTGAAAGCAGAAGTACACTAGAGTTTGCAGTGAGTATCCCTGTAAGACTTCTTCTCCACCATTCCAAGCTTTGCGTCCATGATTGCTCAACAATTTGTTTGGATTTTTATGTTAACTCTCTTTTCAGTCACCAGGTTCCTGATGCCATCAGGATGCCAGCCAGGCTTCCCTGGACTGAAGACCCCACCAATGTGTCCTGGATCTCCGCTTCCCCAGAGACCCACCCTTATAGGGAAAGAGAGAGCAGACTGGGAGTATGGACCGACCAGTCAACGTCCATGTTCGGTGGGGAAGCAATTACAGAAGCCAGACCTTCCACCTTCTGTAACCCATAATGACCCTGGGTCCATGCTCCCAGAGGGATGGAGAATAGGAAAGCTATCAGGGGAGGGGGTGGGATATAGAGATTGGGTGGTGGCAATTATGTGGAGCTGTACCCCTCCTACCCTATGGTTTTGTTAATTTATCCTTTCTTAAATAAAAAAAATAAATTAAATTAAAAATAGTTCCTTTTTCCAAATATATTGTGATATTTATGTCTCTTGACTTTATTGATCAGCTTCCTTTCTTGAAAATCTCTGAAATCAAAGGTTTTATTTAAGATGTTCTGACTACCTTGCTACCTTTGTCTGTCTTTCTGGGGATTTTGTTCTTTCACATTTTTTCCTACAGCAAGCAATCCTATTCTCGTTTCCTTTTGTAAATACAAGATCAATCACAACCACTTTTGTGTGTCCTTCATCCTCTCCTTTTTTGTTAATTGATTTATAAAATGGAAATATTTATCCGACCATAGAATAAGAGGTGTACAAATCCACACAATTCCCACCGCCAGAGCTTTATATCCCATCCCCTCCCTTGAAAGCTTTCTTATTCTTTATCCCCCGGGGAACATGGACCCAAGATCATTCAATAATGCAGAAGATCAAGGACTAGCTTCTTATTGCTCCTCCACTGAACATGGGCAGGTTGATCTATACTCACAGTCTGTCTCTCTCTTTCCCTAGTGGGGCAGGTATATGGATAGATGGAGTACCAGGACACACTGGAGAGGTCGCCTGCCCAGGGATGTCAGGTTTGTGTCATGATAGCAACCGCAACATGGTGGCTGAAAAAGCCTTAAGATATAAAGCAGAGAAAGACATCTGTCTTCCCCTCCTCTCTCCATTTCTCTCTGTCCTATCTAACAACGACAACATCAATAATAACTACAACAATAAAACAAGAACAACAAAAAGGAATAAATAAATAAATATAAAAATATGATATAAAACAGAAATAAGTGTTAAATAATCAGAAACATAAAGACAAGACTATAGAAGATATAAATGGGATTTTTCATTTTTGGAAAATGCTAGTATGTCTACTTTAGGTATATTTCAATTCTTTTAACACAATTATATACTCTTAAAGTCAGTAAATCTTTAACTCCTTATCTCCAACTACTCAACATTTTCTTAGATATCAATCTATTATCTTATATAGAATTAATAGTTATTGGAGTTCCAACCTCATTTGAAGATTAGCTGGTCAACATTCAAGTTTCAGATAAGGATATAATTTGAAAGAATAACTACATAGGTATTTTGTATTCCCCAGTCCACAAACATATTACAATATATTTAAATTATCTATGTGTCAAAATTATCACATTTACCTATGTGCAGGTGCATACACACATTATATATATATAGAGAGTCTCACTATATATTTAACTGCTTGATAATTCATTGATGTTCTAAGTCACAGTTCATTAAGGTAAGCAATTATTTGTGGGCAGAGTAAGATTATTAGGAACAGTTTTAGGACCAATAAATCTTTGGCGATATACAAAACTGACAAAAAGTTATCTTTTAACCTAAATAAAATATTTTTTAAAGTTTCTGAGAACTTATAATTTTCTCAGCTCTATGGTTAATAAATTTGATGTATCAAACACCCCTCAAAATTTATCCAACCATATTATTAAGATGGTACTCATCAATCACTTAGAAATGTAGTTTGAAGAACACCACCACATAA
Organism: Erinaceus europaeus; assembly: GCF_950295315.1. Taxonomy (NCBI): domain Eukaryota; kingdom Metazoa; phylum Chordata; class Mammalia; order Eulipotyphla; family Erinaceidae; genus Erinaceus; species Erinaceus europaeus. Next base: position 90,943,874 of record NC_080164.1, read on the forward strand.
ACTCAAGGAAGTACTAATGAAGTTAAAATGTTCCTATTTTAAAAGTGATGGAAACTATTGGTGTAAATCATAAAAAATTATACCATATAAAGTCTCTAAAATTGTTCGAAGAGCATACAGAAACTTAATAAACATTTATCTTAGGGGAAAAAACCTGCTAAGAACAATAATAAAAAAAAAACCTGCTAAGACTATAGCACTTGGTCATGACGTGATACCTTCCTATTTCATCCTCTATTGGACCCTGTCACTCAAATTCTAATTACCAATATCCCTTTTAGGTTCACCCCTGATCTAGGAATTAGATCTACATTTTTCATTCTAGGTCCTTACCATTGAAAGGTCTGTTTATCTCTAATATAGTTTGGATTTGAATATACATACATATTTATTTATTTATTTACTAGTGCAGTGATACATACACACACACCATAGTAGTGAAGCTGAGTAGGTAAGTAACTTAGTGGGTTGTGCTAGAGCAGAACAGTGTTCTTTCTCTCTAATTATATAATAAATAAACGAATACATAAGTAAGTAAATTACAACAATAGAAGCTCCAATATAGCCATTGTGGTCATGAAAACAGCATTCCCCTCAAGGGAGCTCTGATTTCCTTGTCCAGAAATAAGGTATTAAACTACCAACATATTTCTGTACTTTGTCACCCATGCCAAATGACAAATCCTAATTTCCTTCTAAGTAGGACCAGAATTGAAGGGCGGAACTCCTTGTTGCAGAGACAATTCTGAGGACTTTAATGTCCTAGATCCAGTTCATCAAGAAAGAATAAGTTTGGTATCTGAAGAGGGTATGACATTCACCCAAGATCTTCATAACAGAGGAGTGCTACTTCAGGAGAAATAGGGAATTATCCCTATACTCCGCTCTAAAGCAGAAGCTTCAAGATTCTGTCCAATGGGATAGACAGTGTCAATAAAACGCCCCCACAGTCTCCTGAAAATAACTGAGAACAGAGTATGATTTGATTGTAGTAGCCTTGGTTCTTTTATTTTTCTTTATTTTTTATATTTTTAAATATTTTATTTTATTTATTTATTCCCTTTTGTTGCCCTCGTTGTTTTATTGTTGTAGTTATTATTGTTGTCGTTGTTGGATAGGACAGAGAGAAATGGAGAGAGGAGGGGAAGACAGAGAGGAGGAGAGAAAGATAGACACCTGCAGACCTGCTTCACCGCCTGTGAAGCGACTCCCCTGCAGGTGGGGAGCTGGGGTTGGAACCGGGATCTTTATGCTGGTCCTTGTGCTTTGTGCTACCTGCGCTTAACCCGCTGCGCTACAGCCCGACTCCCGGTTCTTTTATTTTTGAGTAGGCTTTAAAATTGATTTTGTACCCACCGCATGCTACTGTGTCATGTCATATATCTGTATCAGAGTGTCTTTGATCCCAGCTCTGCATCTGCTGCTATCTACTTAGAATAACAGTGGTACCCCTCTTAACCTATGGTTTTTGTCAGTGTTTTCTTTTCATAAATAAAAATAAATAAAAAATAAAGAGAACAGGAAAAAAAAGAATAACAGTAACAACAGAAACCACAAAACTAGTTCAACTTTTTCTTACATGACATAGTGAATTCTAAGCATCATGCTAAAAATTTAGGTCAATTATTTAGGGCTTGTTGTATTCTGGTTGCATCTATATCTAATCTGAGCTTCTATGTCAGAGATTCATAGTAACACACTACATTGAAACCTGTTCTTATTTCTAACTCCTTTAGGAACTTCCTGTGTTCTTTCTTTCACATGAAGGCCTTTTTCCTTGAACAGTTATCCTCCCTGAGAAATCCTGCCATCTTATCTGCTACATGATTCTGCTTTTTTTTTTCTTTTGCTTCTTTATGTCACTAAATATCATCTTAGACTTACATATATTCTATTTAGATTTAATAATAAATCCCTCTCTCTCATTAGGGTTGTGTGTCTGCACGATGACCCCATAATTCTTTTTTTAATTTTTTTTAAGTTTTCTTTATTTATTTATTGGATAGACAGCCATAAATCTAGAGGGTAGAGGGAGATAGAGAGGAAGAGAGCCAAAGAGACACCTGTAACACTGCTTCATCACTCTGTAAGCTTTCCCCCTGCAGGTAGGGACTGAGGGCTTGAACCTGGGTCCTAGAAGATTGTAACATGTGAGCTCTCAACCAGGTGTGCCACCACCTGCCCCCGACTCTGTAATTCTTGAAATCTGTTTGGTTTGCCAAATTCTGTCCCTTAAAAAGAATAGTCTTCTGAAAACATTTAAGAAAAAATTGGGGGGGAGAAGGGTTCAGGTCCTGGAATATGATAGCAGAGGACCTAGTGGGTATTGTGGAAAACTGGGAAATGTTATGCACATACAAACTACTGTATTTAATGTCAACTATAAAACATTAATCCCCCATAAAATAAATTTATAAAAAGAAAAATTAGAAACTACATATATAGACTTTTTTTTTAACCAGGGTTTATCACTGAGACTTGTAACTACACAAACTCCACCACTGTTTCCAGGCAGCCATTCTTTTTATCTTTTTGATAGAAATTTAGAGAACAGGAGACAGGGAGAAAGAGAAACAGGAGAGACACTTGCACATTATACCAGGATCATGGCATTTCTTCCTTGCAGGTGGGGTCTGGGAGCTTGAACCCCAGTCTTGGCACATGGTAATATGTGCACTCTACTTGCTGTGCAACCATCTGGGGAACCAATACTGCTTATGTTCAAGAGAATTCAGTTGTTCACAGTGATACCTAAATATCTGAGACAAGCATTCCAATTTTCCCTTGAATTACAGAAATCCCTGTTTCCATGCAAAGTAAAAACACACATCTTTCTTTATATCATAGAAGGACACTGTTGTGAATTTCCTGAAAAGCATCATTATGGGACACATTAAGCTGATACCTCAGGCTCGAGAAGGTGGGAGTTCCATGTTACAAAGTACTTTTACAATATTGGAAATGTGATTATGTATTGGTAATTCCTTTTTTTTTAACTTTTTAAAAAATATTTTAATATATTTATTTTTCCCTTTTGTTGCCCTTGTTTTTATTGTTGTTAATGATGCCATTGTTGGATAGGACAGAGAGAAATGGAGAGGAGGGACAGACAGAGAGACACCTGCAGACCTGCCTCACCGCTTGTGAAGTGACTGTCCCGAAGGGGCTCGAACTGGGATTCTTATGCTGGTCCTTAGGCTTCGCGCCACGCCTGCGCTTAACCCGCTGCGCTACCTACCGTCTGACCGCCATATTGGTAATTCTTTCTTGCCACACATCCACCAGCAACAAACTCACCCGCGTGTTTGTTCTTCGGAGAGGAACAGTGAGTTGGGTGACCAGCTTCCTCAGAATAGCTTCAGACCCAGCCTCCTTCTCTAGATCTGAGTCTCTGCCAACCTGGCAACTTTTGCAAACTGCTCAGGAGAAATTCCTGCTCCATTTGAACCTTGGACAGTCTTGCTTGATGCTTGAGTATTGTCTTGCCACTGAAGTGTAAAGACTCTTGAGGAGAATCACTATTTTGTGGACTGGATCTATATTTTGAGAGCAAACTGTGTATGGTGCTTATCTTCTGGTTTCTGGTTTTAAAAAGGGGGCGGGTAAACTCTGAATTGGCTCTTGCAGATGAGCGGGTCACCAAGAGGTCAAGTTTTGGTTGTTTATGCCTTAGAGCTTCACCCTGAGGCACAAATACATTAGCAGCTTCTTACAAACTTGCTGGGATTTGGAGTTTAAGCCACAGAGTGTTCCGCGCAGGCTTAGGGTACTCTGGAGACGTGATTCACCTCACCACAGCTGAGTTGGGTTAACCAAATTCCAGGAATATTGAGGTTCTTTTGCTAATTGGCTCCAGCAAAACTCCTTACTACGAAGCTTCCGGAACATGTGAGGAGCCGATGTCACAGGAACTCAACTGACAGGTAAGTAAAATTTTAAAATATGTCCCTTTATTGATATACAGATATGGATGTTTGCTTCTAGTAGCGGTGCTTAATACAATCACTAAGATCCTTATGGTTCTCAGTATAACCATGTGTTTTAAGGACTAATAAGAATAACTGTTTTCTTATGTAACTTCAGACTGATGAACGTAGCAAAAAAAAAAAAAAAGGCTGAAAAACTGTTTACTGTGATGTCCATTTTACAGTGGATATTGTTTTCACAGATGGGTGGTTCTATGAAACAAATTCTGATAAGCATGTTGGGAGAGGAAACAGAAGTTGGGCCGGGAAATATGATTGTTTTGTTGGACTGTCCTTATATTTAGAGCCATGAGAAAAGATGCTCTCTCTGTCTCTCAGCCTGTATCAAAACAAAAACAAAATGACTGCCCTGAGCTTAGGGGTCATTGTTCTGGACCCCATACACAGCTATAATCCTGGTGACAAAAATATAATCAACTTCATAGACAATTTATAAAATTTTAGGTTGAAAATGGTCACTGTCCTTATGTATCGTGACTACTAATTTGATTTTTTTTTAAAGAATTTTTCTTAGAGGGGCCAGGTGGTGGCACACCTGGTTGAATCCACTTGTTACAATGGCACAAGAACCCAGGGTTGAGTCCCCAATTACCACCTGCAGGGGGAAGGCTTCACGAGTGGCAAAGCAGTGCTGCAGGGGTCTCTGTGTCTCTCTTCCTCTCTATCCCCCCATACCTCTTGATTTCTGGCTGTCTCTAGCCAATAAATAAAGATAATAAAAAGAATTTTTTTTTTGACTAGGAGGGCATATTATATCACACATGGTGTTCGCACATAACATCATGTCTTTTCCACCATTTTTTAGAGCGATGCCAGGTTGAAAAAGCTGGTAGACACTAAAAAAAAAATAAGATAATGGAATGAGAATGAGAAGATAACTCACATGTGTAAGGGGCTTGATAGAGCCTGTGGTCACCCACATGGCAGCATCTTGCAAAGGAGAAGCTTCCGGAGTGGTGGAATGGTGCTGCATGTCTCTCCTGTTTGTCTCTCTCTCTCTCCCCATCTTCCATCCTCTATCTAGAAAAAGAGAGAGAGAGAGAAAGAAAGAAAAAGAGTCTACTATTTAGATATGGAGTCTCAACAAAGTACTGGGTGCAAAAAAATGATGTTAAAAATAATATTGTTATTCAGGTTCAGTGATATTATATATTCAAGGTATAATGATATCTGTGTTCATATATGGTAGCACTTAAGGAAAAGCAGTTGCTTTTTTAGAGTAGTATCATGGGAGGACAAAATCAAAGTTTCTGCTAGATTTTATTGAAATTTCATATCTTACATGTATGGATACTGATTTCACCTTATTAAATATAGTCTAAATTGTCTGAGTATATCATTACATGGACTGAATCCTAATCATACACACATGTAACAAAGTGTGATGATAAACATTTGCCACCTTTACTCCAAAAGTGCATTAAGAGGTCAGATAATAATTTGTACCTTGTCATGCACTTGGACCTCTGCACTAAAGTAATTGCCTCTAGGATGCTAAAATATCTTAAGGGGGCTGCGTGGTTATGCATCTGGTTAATCGCAAATAGTACTATGTGCAAGGACTTGGGTTTGAGTCTGTGCATCCCACCTGCAGGGGTGACATTTCAGAAATGGTGAAGCTTATCAGCAGGTGTCTTTCTCCCTATCTCCCCAGCCTTAATTTTTCTCCATTCCGTCCAATTAAATGGAAAATATGGCCACCAGGAGCAGTGGACTTGTAGTGCCAGCACAGAGTCCAAGCGATAACCCTGGGGGCAAATAAATAAATATAAAATATTGTACTCAGTCCCCATCATTTTCCTCTTCAAGGTAGTTCGTCACAGAGTTGCTTTCCTTTTGTTTCTAAAAGGTCTAGTTAGAATCAAGAAAACACTGAGAAGAATTCATTTAATCAGGGATTATGCTGCAGGAAAACAAAAAAGTCTTTATCACTATGTAGAAATTAACTTTAGCCAAAATGCCCACTTATAATCTCAGTTTTCATTAATCATAAATTCATCATGGCATGGTTGGTTTTCTTAAACAGAGAACCATACTGAAATCATGAGGTCATTCAAAGTTCCAGTTCTAAACTGTGACTTGGTGTCTCTTTTTAAAAAATCTCTTGTTACTAGCAGACTTTAGTTCATTTTCATGCTTTTAAAAATAACCCTCCAGTTTGAAGCTAACCACAGTAGGTCATAACTCCTACTCTCTGTCATAACTCCTACTGCTCTGATTTCCATTCTTCTTTCCTTTACTTTTAAAAGTTCTCTTGTTGGAAATGACATTAGGTCCATGTTTCTCTCCTGTCTCTGTAACCAATACTGTGTAACCTTTGGAATCACATAAAAACTCTAGGCTTTTTTCTCTTAGATGTAGAATGTGGACACCGTGGAATTTTTTTTTTTCAGTAGATTTCCTGACACAATGGAATCACTCTAGGATCTCTTTAATTCTGATTTTATATTATCTGAGTAGTAATAAAGATGTATTTTTTTATTATTTTTGTTTTTTGGTCAAATACATAGTCAGGTTTCCTAACTATGTACAAAAAAAGTACATTAAATGCAGAATAGAAGAAGTAAAAAGGATGAATATGAGCATAACTTTTAAAAGTTATCTCTTTTCTACAAAAGAGAAATATTAAACAGGAATAATAGAGCCTTTCAGATTCGTGACCTCTAAAATACTTATGAATTTTATTAACTGTTGATTTATGTGAAACCTAGTATCAGATGGTTATAAGTTAGGAACAGCAATTAATTAAGTGCCATTCAAAAAGAAATAGGACCTCCTACATAACAGTGATCTGTCAGTTCTCCAGAATTCCCCCACATAGATTTAATACTAAGCTACCAGTTTTATTATTTTTTTATTTTCTTTTTTCTTTTTTATTTAAGAAATGATTAATTAACAAAACCATAGGGTAGGAGGGGTACAACACCACACAATTCCTACCACCCAATCTCCATATCCCACTCCCTCCCCTGATAGCTTTCCCATTCTCTATCCCTCTGGGAGCATGGACCCAGGGTCATTGAGGGTTGTAGAAGGTGGAAGGTCTGGCTTCTGTAATTGCTTCCCCCCTGAACATGGGCGTTGACTGGTCGGTCCATATTCCCAGTCTGCCTCTCTCTTTCCCTATTATGGTGGGTCTCTGGGGAAGTGGAGATCCAGGACATATTGGTGGGGTCTTCGGTCCAGGGAAACCTGGCCGGCATCCTGATGACATCTGGAACCTGATGACTGAAAAGAGAGTTAACATACGAAGCCAAACAAATTGTTGAGCAATCATGGACCCAAAGCTTGGAATAGTGGAGAGGAAGTGTTAGGGGGCTACTCACTGCAAACTCTAGTGTACTTCTGCTTTCAGGTATATATTTTGTAGTAGTTTATGGATACGTGTGAACATATGCTCTCTCTCACAGAAACTGGTGTATATCTAGGTTTTGGGACTTTGTTAGAAAGTGAACCACCTGAGATGGAATTAGAGTATACTATGAAAGGAAAGGTATCACCCGAGTAAGGAAGCTGAAGGGTTGTCATTCCACATGTGAAGTCTCTGGACACAGTCAGAAGTGAAGCATGTTGAGGTGGCAATTGTGGCTTTGGATAGGTTGTGATCAGCAGATGCAATATTATTTGATATGGATTGGGAGAGGCATACGGGAAAGTTGGCCCTATCCAAGGGTTCCAGGACTGGGGGAAGTAGAGGCTCTATAGTGGAGATGTGAGGTTCCTGCTCTCTTAGGGTTCAAAAAGACAATCGATAGTTAATATTATCATTGCATTAATTGGTAATTGGGTTAACTTTGAAAAGTGCTTTTGCTTATAGTACCCAGTATCTTGTTTATAGCTGTGCTATTGGTTGCTTCTGATCTACTTGGTCGAGGCTTTTGAGAGAGTCTGCATATCAATTACACAGCCTATATATTAAAAAGTTTCAGTTTGTGTTTTGAAAAACTTCGAGACATACAATTAATTTTCCCCCCTCTCATATTAATTAACTAGTGATTGATATGACTACATTTTACTAGGAGTGTACATAAACACCATTCCTACCACCAAAAGACTGTGACCCTTCCTCCCACCCACTTCCACCCCCCACTGGCCCAGGAAGCTGCATGTTTACCCCTCACCACAGGGTTTTTACTTTGGTGCCCTACTTACAATTTGGTCAGGTCCTGCTTTTAGTTTTCCTTTCAGATCTTCTTAGTCAACTTCTGTTGATGAGTGGGATCATCCCATACTCATTTTCATCTTTCTGATTTATCTCACTTAACATAATTCCTTCTAGCTCTGTCCAAGATGGGTCAAAGAAGGTGGGTTCATTGTTCTTGATAGCTGCATAGTATTCCATTGTGTATATATACCACAGCTTTCTCAGCCACTCATCTGTTGTTAGGCACCTGGGTTCCTTCCAGGTTTTAGCTATTATGAAGTGTGCTGCTATGAACATAGGAGTACACACCTCTTTTTGGTTGGGTGTTATGGAGTCCTTGGGGTATAAGCCCAGGAGAGGAATTACTGGATCATATGGAAGGTCCATGTCTAGCCTTGTGAGAGTTTTCCAGACTGCTCTTCACAGAGGCTATACCAATTTACATTCCCACCAGCAATGTAAAAGGGTTCCTCTGTCCCCACAACCTCTCCAGCATTAGTTGCTGCTGTCCTTTTTTATGTATACCATTCTTTCAGGAGTGAGGTGGTATCTCAGTGTTGTCTTAATTTGCATTTCTCTGACAATCAGTGACCTAGAGCAGTTTGTCCTATGTTTGTTAGCCTTTTGGATCTCCTCTGAGGTGAATGTTTTGTTCATATCCTCTGCCCATTTTTGGATGGGGTCATTTGCTTTTTTTGGTGCTAAGTTTGCTGAGCTCTTTATATATTTTGGTGATTAGTTTCTTGTCTGATGTATTGCATGTGAAGATCTTCTACCATTCTGTGAGGGGTGTCTTTTTTTTTTTAATAGTTTCTTTGGATGTGCAGAAGCTTTTCAATTTGATGTAGTCCCATTGGTTTGTTTCTGCTTTAGTCTTCCTTGAAATTGGGTTTGTTTCATCAAAGATGTCCTTGAGGTGTAGGTGGGAAACTTTTACCAATGTTTTCCTCTAAGTATTTGATTGTTTCTGGTCTGACATCTAGGTCTTTGATCCATTTGGAGTTGATTTTTGTTTCTGGTGAGATAAAGTGGTTCAATTTCATTCTTCTGCATGTTACAACCCAGTTTTCACAGCATCATTTATTGAAGAGAGCCTCCTTTTTCCATTTATTTCTTTGGGCCCCCTTATCAAAGATTAGATGTCTATAGGTGGGGGATTTATTTCTGGGCTTTCAATTCTGTTCCACTTGTCTGTGTGCCTATTTTTGTTCCAGTACCATGCTGTTTTGATGATGATGGCTTTATAATATAGTTTAAGGTCTGTGAGTGTGATGCCTCCATTTCTGTTTCTTTTCCTCAAGATGGTTTTGCAATTATAGTTGTTTTCATGTTCCAGATTAATGATTATAGTGTTTGTTCTATTCTCTTAAAGAAGCTTGGTGGAACTTTGATGGGTATTGCATTAAATTTGTATATGGCTCTGGGGAGAATATTCATTTTGATGATATTTATTCTTCCAATCCATGAGCATGGGATATCTTTCCATTTCTTGGCATCAGTTTCTATTTCCTTGAGTAGTGACTCATAGTTTTCACCATACAAGTCTTTCACGTCTTTGGTCAACTTTATTCCTAGGTATTTGAATGATTCTGCTGAAATAATAAATGGGAGTGATTTCTAGATGTCTTCTTCTTCAGATTTAGTGTTTGCATAAAGAAATGCCACTAATTTTTGTACATTGATTTTGTAGCCTGATACCTTGTTATATTGCCTAATAACTTCCAGTAGTTCTCTGCTGGATTCTTTAGGTTTTTCTATGTATACTATCACATTATCTGCAAATAGTGAGAGCTTGACTTCTTCCCTTCCAATCTGTATTCCTTTGATTCCTTTCTCTTGCCTGATTGCTATGGCAAGAACTTCCCATACTATGTTGAAGAGTAAGGGTGACAGTGGACAGCCCTGTCTAGTCACTGATTGGAGGGGGAATGCTTTGAGTATGATGTTGGCTATATAGGTTTACTACATATAGACTCCACTATCTTGAGGAATTTCCCATCTATTCCCATTTTTTGTAGAGTTTTGAGCATGAATGGGTGTTGGATCTTGTCAAAGGCGTTCTCTGCATCTATTGAGATAATCATGTGGTTTTTGGTTTTGCTTTCATTGATGTGGTGAATGACATTGATTGACTTATGGATGTTGAACCAGCCTTGCATTCCTGGGATGAATCCCACTTGGTCGTGCTGAACAATCTTTTGGATATGTTGCTGTATCCGGTTGGCCAAGATCTTGTTTAATATTTTGGCATCTATGTTCATCAGAGATATTGGTCTGTAGTTTTCCTTTTTTGTTCTGTCCCTATCAGCTTTTGGTATCAGGGTGATGCTGGGTTCATACAAGGTGGAAGGGAGTACTCCTGTTTCTTCAATCTTATGGAAAAGCTTAAGAAGTATGAGTACTAACTGTTTCCTGAAAGTTTTGTAGAATTAGTATATGAAGCCATCTGGTCCAGGACTTTTGATGTTGGGGAGATTCTTAATAACGGTTTTGATTTCTTTGTCTGTGATTGGTGCGTTTAGATTTTGTAGTTCTTCTTGGTTCAGTTTGGAAGGGCATATGCTTCTAGGAATTGTTCCATTTATTCCAGATTCTTTAGCTTGGTGGCATATAGTTCTTTATAGAAGTTTCGCAGGATTCTCTGGATTTCTGTGGTGTCAGTTGTGATATCTCCTCCATCGTTTACAATTCTATTAATTTGAGTCTTCTCTCTTTTTTGTTTGGTGTGTCTGGTTAGGGGTTTGTCAATTTTGTTTTCTTTCAAAGAACCAACATTTGGCTTCATTGATCTTTTGTATGGTTCTTTTATTTTCGACGTTTATTTCTGCTCTAACTTTAGTGATTTCTGTTCTTCTGGTTGCTTTAGGGTTCCTTTGTTCCTCTTCCTCCAAGTCCTTGAGGAGTGCAGTAAGGTCGTTCATTTGAGCGTCTTCTTGGTGTTTAATATGTGATTGTATGGCTACAAGTTTCCCTCTCAGTACTGCTTTAGTTGTGTCCCAAATATTTTGATAGGTTGTGTCTTTATTTTCTTTTTTTTTAAATTTTTTAAAATATTTTATTTTTTTTATTTATTCCCTTTTGTTGCCCTTGTTGTTTTATTGTTGTAGTTATTATTGTTGTTGTCGTCGTTGTTGGATAGGACAGAGAAATGGAGAGAGGAGGGGAAGACAGAGAGGAGGAGAGAAAGATAGACACCTGCTGACCTGCTTCGCTGCCTGTGAAGCGACTCCCCTGCAGGTGGGGAGCCGGGGTTGGAACCGGGATCCTTATGCCGGTCCTTGTGCTTTGTGCCACCTGCGCTTAATCCGCTGCGCTACAGCCCCACTCCTGTGTCTTCATTTTCATTAGTTTCCAGGAACATTTGAATTTCCTGTTTGAGTGTGTCTCTGACCTAGTGGTTCTTAAGGAGCATGTTGTTTAGTTTCCAAATTCTGTGTCTTTTAATAATTTTCTGTTTATTGTTAAATATTAGTTTTACTCCACTGTGGTCTGAGAAGAAACTTGGGATTAATTCAATGCTCTTGAATTTATTGATGCTGTCTTTGTGGCCTATCATGTGGTCTATCCTTCAGTATGTGTTATGTGGATTTGAAAAGAAGGTGTATTCCAGTTTTTTGGGGTGGAGGAGTCTGAAAATATCAAAGAGGTCTAGTCTGTCAATCTCTTCATTCAGTTCTCTTGTATATTTGTTGGTTCTCTGCTTTGTTGATTTGTCTAAGTGTGAGAGTGGGGTATTGAAGTCTCCCACTATTATTGTATTACTATTGATGTATTTTTGAAATTCTTTCAATAAGTGCTTGACATATATAGATGGTCCCTCATTGGGTGCATAGATGTTAACAATTGTTAAGTCTTCTTGACTGATTGATCCTCTAATCGTTATATAATGTCCTTGCCTATCTTTTATTACTTTATTTAATTTAAAATCTATCGTGTCTGAGATGAGAATGGCTGTTCCTGCCCTCTTTTGTGGTCCATTAGCCTGTATGATAGTTTTCCATCCTTTCACTTTAAGTCTTTGTTTATCTTGTTGTGACAGATGGGATTCTTGCAAGCACCATATGGTTGGGTTATGTTTTCTTAACCACCCCCCCCCCCGTGCCTTTTGATGGGTGAGTTTATGCCATTGACATTTATTGATATTATGGATTTAATGTATTGTATGTAGTGCCATTGTTCAAAAAAATTTTTTTTGTTTGCTCTGATATATTGCAAGTATTATAGTGATGTTCTTGTTTATAAGAGGTCTTTTAGAACCTCTTTCAGGGCCGGTTTGGTTATGGTTGCCTCCTTTAACTGTTGTTTGTCTAAGAACATTTTGATCCCTCCATCTGGTTTGAATGAAAGTCTAGCAGGTTATATTATTCTTGGTTGAAACCCATTTTAATTCAGGGCTCGATAGATATCTTGCCATTCTCTTCTGGCTTTTAGAATTTGAGTGGAGAAGTCTGCAGGTAATCTTGTGACTTTTTGTTTCTCTCTTGCAGCCTTTAGGATCCTTTCTTTATCCTTATTTTTTCTCATTGTGACTATGATGTGTCTTGGTGTCTTCAGGCCTGGGTTGATTCCATTTGGTACTCTCTGGGCCTCTTGAATCTTGATGTGCTTTCTGTTATTCAGGTGTGGGAAGTTTCCTTCTATTATTTCCTCTAGAATGTTTGCTTCCCCTTCCTCTGTTTCTTCCTCTGGCAGGCCAATTATGCGAATGTTACTTCTTTTGAGATCATCCCATATGTCTCTGTTGTTGTTTTCAGTGTCTCTCAATCTCTTTTTGAGCTCTTTCACCTCTTTCTTAGTTTTCTCTAACTCATCCTCTGTCTGACTCATTCTGTTTTCTGCTTCTGTTAGTCTGCTTTCCCTTCCCTCAGCTTCTTTCTTCATTACAGCTATTTCAACGTTCAGTTCTCTAATTGCCTCAAGATAATCAGTATTTTCCTTGAGGGTCTCAACTGTTGTTTCCCTAATACTGCCATTCCTTTCCTCCAATGTTGTTTTCATTTCTGTGATTAATAAGTTTATTATTGCTTGCATACTTTTCTTATCTATGATTATTTCTTGATGATATGTAGTTTCTTCTGAGCTCTTGTCTTCATTCATTGGAGTAGCAGTTTTATTTGTTTTTGATCTACCCATTTTTTTTGAGATATGTGTTTCTTTTTTTATGTTCTGTTGTTCCTTAGTTGTTGTGTCTTGAGTACAAGCAACATTGTACTAAATACCTTTATGACAATTGCACTCACCAACCTCAGGAATTTTAGTAACAACTGAAGCAAGTATTAAAGCAGTTTAATCACTACCAGTTAGCCAAAAAATGTCTCCAGTCCATGAAAAAATATTAACCAAATCCCAGTGAAGAAGAAAGAGAAAAGAAAGAAGGGATAGCAAGAATAGACAGTTATGCAAATCTACTATCCACTGTATATTCTATGGGTAACAAGAGGGGAAAGGGAGGTAGAGCAGAGATACACACATAGAGAGTTCACTCTGAGTGATGAAGCTGAAGGTTTGTCATTCCACTGCTGAAGTCTCTGGACACAGTCTGAAGTGAAGCATGCTGGGGTGGCACTTGTTGTGTTGATTAAGTTGCGATCTGCGGATGCAATATTATTTGATTTGAATTGAGAGCTGCATGCAGAAAAGTGGGCCCCACTCAAAGGTTCCAGAACTGGGGGAAATATAGGCTCTATAGTGGAAATGTGAGGTTCCTGTTTTCTTAGGGTTCAAGAAGACAATGGATAGTTATTGTCATCGTCACATTGTTTGGTGATAGGGTTAACTTTGGAAAGTCTCTTTAATAGGGTTTGAGGTATAATACCCAGCATCTTGTATATAGTTGTGCTACGGTTGCTTTTGTTCTCCCTGATCTAAGCTTTTGGGAGAGAACTATAACTAGAACTAGAACTTCTTAAAACATAGACTGAGACTTTTTAATACGTAGGCTGTCTTTGATATGTTGTCTTTCCTAAATACTATTTTCAAATATAAAAATGTGATTGTTTCTCTAAACTCTCTATATTAGAAACAACTGTGAATTACTTTTTTTTTTGTATTGTGTTGTGGCAAGAGCATTAAATGTCAGTAAAGAATATTGTTTTAGGTTGGCTCATTTTTTCAAGTTGGCTTTTTGTACATAGATACTGAATTACAATCTCATCTATCAAAACTGCCTTTTAAATAGTCAAATACCTTATTCAAAAACATACTTAGCAAAATCAGTGTGCATTGAAAGTATTGTGTTCAGTGGGTAGGGAGTGTTAGTCAAAATGTACACTCTTGGGAAAACAGAAAATAGTAATTATGGAAAACATTAATAAGTTAGGGTTTATACAAGTTCTCAAAAAATTTGAGGCAAGTTTTTGTTTGTCAGTAAAGAAACAGAACTGATGATAAGTGTGTGTGTGTACATGTGTGTGTGTGTATTTGTTTAGATTATTGATAGACAGGCAGAGTTGTAGAGAGACCACAGCACTAAAATTGCCTTCACTGAAGTGGGAATTAGGCTCCAACCTGGCACTTGCCAAAACAACACACTTACCAAATGAACTATTTCACAGGCCTGTTTTTTTTTTTGTTTGTTTGTTTAGTTGGTTTTGTTTCTTGGTTTTGCTTTTGTTTTGGTTGTTGTGTTTATCATTGAGATTGCGGGTTGCATTGGATCGACCTTCCCGTGGTGCATCCCATGAGTACCCATTCATTTGGGAAACTGACGATCCTTCCTAGCCAACTGAATCCACATGGATCCCAGTCACTTTCAAAGCCAGCAACAAGCAGCTCCTGACAGCTTTCAAGCTGTTGGTCCTGTTCTTCGAGTCCTCCAACTTAATGTTGAGGGGCTGTCCTTTGCCAAACGCGTTCTTATTGGTCAACTGGCGATACAGCATCAGGCAGATGTTATCTGCCTACAAGAAACACATATAGCAGTCAATGAAGCTGCTCGATTAACCATCAATGGATTCAATTTAATATGCTATAATCTCCATCCTAAACACGGCCGAGCCATCTACACCAAATCGTGTCTTGCGGACGTTTACCACACGGCCTCTTTGACCTTCTACGACTCCATTGCTATTGGAACTATTCAGCTCGTCAATGTATATAAGCCTCCCAGTGCCTCATGGGATAGTGAGGTCCTGCCTAGCCCGAATCACCCAACCGTTTACGTTGGAGACTTTAATAGTCATCACCAAGACTGGGGATATTCCTCCACTCATGCTGACGGCTCTATCTTAGCCGACTGGGCTTCAGCGAATGACCTCTCCCTATTATACGATCCCAAACAGCCAGGCTCTTTTCACAGTGCTAGATGGAATAAAGATTCGTCACCCAACCTGTGCTGGATTAGCACAGTCAGCGGCCAAGCCTTTCCCGCTACGAGACAAGTTGTCAAGATCTTCCCGCACAGTCATCATCGCCCAGCTATCATCCACATTGGTCTCCAGCTCCCACTTATTCTATGCTCGGAGAAACTAAGATGGAACTTTGGGAAATCAAACTGGCATCTGTTCAGTGATCTTACCAACAAATCTATTCCTGCAATTCCAATTAACTCTATCCCCTCTGAAGAATCCTACAGGTGCTTCCGCCAAGCCATCTTCAAAGCAGCTTCCCAAGCCATTCCTCGTGGGAGACATGCTAACTATATGCCTTGTCTTGATGCTGAATGTGAGCAACTACTAAAGCAGTATGATGAGTCGGGCGACCCAGATGTGGCTGACCATCTCATTGCTTCCCTGGATGCAGCACGCCAAGCCCGCTGGCAACAACTCACGGAAAGTCTGAACTTCACCCACTCAAGTAGGAAGGCCTGGAAGCTTCTTCACAGACTGGGTGCCGGTAGCCAACCCCCTCCCGTCTCCCATCCTCCCGTTTCTCCAAACTCAGTGGTCAGTCACCTAACTCAAGTTGGACGTGCTAAGATCGACCCAGTCTGGAAAAGAGAAATTTCCCATGAGTGGTCATCCCACTTCCGGTTATCTTGTCCATCTCCAAAACTCTCTCCCTTTACACTGTCTGAACTGGAAGACGCTTTGAAGAGGGTTAAACTGGGAACAGCTGCTGGCTATGATAACATCACCCCAGAACTCATTCTTAACCTGAGTCCCACAGCAAAGAAGTGGCTTGCTTCATTCCTGTCCCACATCTTGGAATCTGAGTCTATGTCCAAAGTTTGGCGTTGTGCGAAGATTATAGCGATTTTGAAACCAAAGAAAGACCCAACACTGGCGGCCAGCTATAGACCAATTTCTCTCCTCTCCATGTGTTACAAACTCCTTGAGAGGCTGCTTCTGTCATGTATTTCTTCTCTTACAGAGAAATTCCTATCACCTGCCCAAGCTAGTTTCCGCTCAGGAATATCTACCTGCGAACAAGCCCTGGCCCTCTCAACTTACACTGAAAATGGATTCCAGAAGAATTTAAAGACGGGTGCTGTCTTTGTTGATCTCACAGCAGCCTATGACATGGTCTGGCACCGTGGTCTCCTAGTCAAGATCTCAAGATGCCTGCCTCCATGGGTGGCCAACACTATATCATTTCTTCTCCAAAACAGAAGATTCTGGGTGCATCTGGGTGACAAGTCTAGCAGATGGAGACCTGTCTGTTCTGGCTCTATACTATAGTTCTAGATAACAAAAAGTCTGAAATTAAGCACAATGGGCTAAGATCAAGATGTCAACAAGGTTGCATTATATTCTGGAGAACATAGGTAAGAATCTTTCTCTCTTCACTGTTTCTAGACATTACCCTCATTCCATGGCTTATAAATGACCATCTTCCCTCTTCAAAGCCAGTGGAATATTTCTGATGCTGGACCACTACCATTTCTAGCATCTTGTAAAAATTAGATGGGTACATTGAGCCCATTTAGATAATACAGAGTATAAACTAAAGGAATAAATAGGAAAACCCATCATGCTATATAGAGATATATTTGGAAACTCAATTCCAGTAATGAGAGACACAATGATAATAATAAACAAATGTAATTGCATTAAACTAAACTTACTTGTTATAATGAAGGATATTGCTTTTGAAGCAAACAAACAAAACACCCCACCAAATGTGTGAAAGCATTTTCACAACATATATCTTACAGAGAGCTGTTATTTAATATAGGCAAAGAACTCACTAAATTCAAGAATGCTATGACCCCATCCAAAAATGCAAAGAACAGATGAGTGACATTTTTACTCTATACGTGATATTAAATTTAAAGTTTCTTTCTAAAAGTTTTTAAAAATTTATTATTGTATAGAGACAGAAATTGAGAGGAAGGGAAATTGAGAAATTGAGAGAGAGAGACAGAGACAGAGACAGAAAGACACCTGCAACCCTTCTTCACCACTCTGCAGGTGGGGACCAGGGGGTTGAACCTTGGTCCTTGCACATTGTAATGTGTGTGCTTAACCAGGTGTGCCACCTCCTGACCCCAATTTTAAAGTTTCGTATAAATAGATATAAATGGATTTTGTTTTCATTTTGTAAATCCAGTCTAGCTTTTTTCAATTATTTAATTTTATGTGTCTAGATAAAAATATCTGGATATTTTCCAGTTTAGGATTTGGTTTGTTGTTCCTTGGACAGATTAAAGATTTTATCATATTTGAGAAGTTTTTGTTCATGATTTTTTCTGTGTTTCTGTCTCCTCATCTTATAGGACTAATATTATACATATTTCTTATAGATAATATCAATATGTATGTCTTTGAGTCTCATTCCTATTTTATTTTTTCTTTTTCTTAAAATTGTGTAATTTCAGGAGGGGATAGATAGCATAATGGTTATGCAAAGAGACTCTCATGCCTGAGACTCTGAAGTCCCAGGTTCAATTCCCCACACCACATAAGCGAGAGCTGTGTGGTGCTCTAGTGTTTCTCTCTGCGTCTTTCTCTATCTGCATCTCTCTCAAAAAAATAAAATACTTTTAGAAATGTGTAATTTCTATTTATTTACTTTTTATTCACAAAATATGTCCTATTTTAATTTCAGTTATTGTATTCTACACTTCTTAATTTTACATTTTGATAGTTTTTAGCATACTTTGTATTTATTTGCTCTTGAATTATTATACTATTTTCCTTTAATTCTCTCAACATGCTCTCCTCTTCCATAACCTTATTTATAATATTTGCAGACTTTGAGTATAAATCCAGTATCCTGGTCTTAGAAACAATTTCTTTTTATGGCTTTTTCTTAGAGATTTGTCATCCTTGCTTGTTTCCTTGTATGTCTTACCTGTTGTTAAAAATTGGGTGTTTTATTCAATATCGTGTAGCAACTGTGATTTGTATTGCACTTCTGAATGTTGAATTTAATTTCTGTTACTTTTATTTGTTTATATACATACATTACATGTATGGGATATGGCTTCCCTCCATTGTATGGCTAAAAGTATCTTTGCTCAGTTATATATTATTGTGTATTAATTTTTAACTAGGCTTTTAAGTTGCAGTTATCTTCCTAGTTTAGTCTTCAGGTTGTCAACCCTGACGTTCTACCTTCTCAAGTTAGGCTTGCATTCACTGTTAATGGACCTATGTGTTTGTAAGAAAAGACAATTAAATTTCATTAAGCTTTTTGTTTTGTCTTGGTTTTTCCTTTCTCTCATGATGGTTTTCTTCTTTAATCTGCGCATGAGTACTCTCTGACCAGTCACTATTATGTGGGTGATTTAGGTTTGTGATGTTCTCTGCTCATTCATGTGTAGAATGTTTAATGCAGAGGAGATAAAAACTTCTGTGCTCAGGAATCAGGCTGTAACGGAGAGGGTTAAGCGCAGGTGGCACAAAGTGCAAGGACCTGCATAAGGATCCCGGTTTGAGCCCTGGCTCCCCACCTGCAAGGGAGTTGCTTCACAATTGGTGAAAGCAGGTCTGCTGGTGCCTATCTTTCTTTCCCCCTGTCTTCCCATCCTCTCTCCATTTCCCTTTGTCCTGTCCAACAACGATGACAACAATAATAACTACAACAATAAAACAAAAAGGGCAACAAAAGGGGATAAAACTTCTATGATGTCTGATTTCCAGGGAATTGACATTAAATTCTGGGCTCATATACCAATTTTTATTATCTAAACTCAACTTTTATTTTAGATAATTAAATTACAATTTCCACTTCAAATCAAATAAGGGCTCTCTTTGGCTTTGGGTGTGTTGCTGTTTCTCATCTGTTCTTTCATAATAAAACTACATGAACTTGTAAACCAGGGCAGGGGGGCAAGATCATAAAAGCCCTAGGCAAAAATATTGCTACCTTCACATGTTACTTGTGAAGGTTTGTTTTTTTCCCCACATAAGGTCACCTTAATATTTTAATTTTCAGAGTACTGAATTATTTTCTAAAGTTATGCTAGAGAATAAACCTAGATTTCTGCACCTGCACAATACTACTGGACAGGACTCTTTGACCCAATTTTCTATTCTTTGTTTATTTGTTTATTTATTTGTATTGCCACTAGATTATCACTGGGGTTCATTTGGTGGCAGCACAACCAATCCATGACTCCTGGCTGTCATTTTCCCCCAATTTTTCTTTCTATTATTTTTACTTGACAGTTCAGAGAAAAATTAAGAGGGGAGGGGAGCTAGAGGGAAAGAGTGACACCTACAGACTTGTTTCAAGGCCCTCCACCCATTCTTTATTTCTTTAGTAAGAAAAAAAAAAAGGAAAAGTTGAGAAAGAGAATTAGAGAAAAGGTCCCTGGCACCACCCATGGGTACTTCCATATGGGGCCATGTCTGAAACAGAAGGATGTGCACTGGACCAGGCGAAATTTCATCTGGATACTGATATTTATCTTTTAGATATTGTTTTCTTTCTTCTCTCTCTCTCTCTCTCTCTCTCTCTCTCTTTCTTTCTTTCTTTTTGCCACCAGGGTACTGGTTGAGTCTTTACATCTCTGTGCTATACAATTTGCCCCTTCATTTCTAGTGGACTTTTTTTTTTCTTAAACAGATGATGAAGGAAAGTATAATAATGATAGAGAGGCAAGAAAGAAGTCCTAGACACTGTTTCCAGACAGGTGACAGTTCCTCCATGCAGGTAGTCCCATATGGGATAACCATATCCTAGTGCATTGTAAAGTGTGCTATCAGATGAGCCTTTTTCTGACCCAAAATTATGTTTTATCAATTCTTCTTGAGAAAATAATTTTCTGATGATTCCCCCTGCTCTCATAGTAGACGTTGTGCCTGGTGATATTATAATTGAAACACTAACCTGACTTTGTCAAGTAGATTCATTTACAGGAACCTACTGTAATGCAGCTCTCGCCTCACCCCCAACCCCTCTCTTTTAACATGTCACCAGAGAATGAATCCAGTGCCTGATTTCTTTGTAATATAATTGAGCTGTTTCTTTGGGACTTTTTTTCATTCTTTATTTTAGAGAGAGAAAAAAGGGAGATATGTTAGCAGCCATAGCACCATCTAAGTTGCTCCCATGTGTTGCTGGAGCTCAAACCTAGACCCTCAAACATGGTAAAGCAGGTAGTCTGAGTCTTTATTATTATTCTTATTCCATAGATCAAAGACTGAATGTGAGTGTTCTGCTAACCAAGAAATTTAACCATTTGCACTCTACATTTGAAAATTGAGCAAAGGGGCCAGATGGTGGTGCTCCTGTTTAAGTGCACACATTACAGTGAGCCAGGACCCAGGTTCAAGCCCTTGGTCTTCACCTGCAGGGGAAAAGCTTCATGGGTAGTAAAACAGGACAGCAGGTGTCGCTCTATCTCTCTCCCTCTCTATCTTACCATCCCCTTTAAATTTCTCTCTGTCTCTATCCAATAAATAAAATTATTTTGAAAACTGAGCAAATAACAAACACTATGTAGGTTCATGAACCTAGAGGATTCAGTATGTACTGAACTTATCCCAGAGCTCCATGGTGCTGTTGTGCATCTTTTTTTTCCTTCTGACTTCAGTTTCTCTTTCCCTAAAAGAAAGAATGAAACCAGGGATGAGGAGACAGTATAATGGTTATGCAAAAAAACTTTCATGCCTGAGACTCCATGCTCCCAAGTTCAATCCCCAGCACCACTACAAAGCAAAGTTTAGCAGTGCTGTGGAGTTTCTCTCTCTCTATGATTAAAGTAAAATAAGTAAAATATTTTAAAATATTTGTAAAATATTACTTTTAAAAAAGACTGAAATCAATTGACCTTGGGAAGATTTTGCAGTGGTGGTAGGCCAAATATTCATTCCCCTGTGCCAGAAGAAAAAATATTGAAAGAAAGGATGGTCTCTGTACCCTAATTAATTTCCTGTATTTCACATATTTGATCTGTACCCTTGTTGAAACCACTAATTTTATTTATTTTAAAATATTATCTTTATTTGTTTATTGGATAGAGACAGCCAGAAATTGAGAAGATGGGGAAGATAGGGAGAGAAACAGAACCACCTGCATATTGCTTCGCCACTTGTGAAGCTTTCATCATGCCGTTGGGGGCCAGGGGCTCAAATTGAGGTCCTTGTGCATTGCAACATGTGTGCTCGACCAGGTGTACCACTGCCTGGCCCTTATTTACTTTTTAATTCACTATAGTTTGTGTTTTTCTGAGTGTTTTGTAATTAGAATAATTATAAATGTGACTTTTAAGCTATATATTTTCATTAAGGAATAGACATTTCTTTTTTTAAAAATTTTTTATTTAAGAAAGGATTAATGAACAAAAACATAAGGTAGGAGGGGTACAGCTCCACTCAATTCCCACCACCCAATCTCCATAACCCACCCCCTCCCATGATAGCTTTCCCATTCTCTAGCCCTCTGGGAGCATGGACCCAGGGTCATTGAGGGTTGCAGAAGGTAGAAGGTCTGGCTTCTGTAATTGCTTCCCCGCTGAACATGGGCGTTGACTGGTCGGTCCATACTCCCAGTCTGCCTCTCTCTTTCCCTAGTAAGGTGTGTCTCTGGGGAAGCTGAGCTCCAGGACATATTGGTGGGGTCTTCAATCCAGGGAAGCCTGGCCAGCATCCTGGTAGCATCTGGAACCTGGTGATTGAAAAGAGAGTTAACATACGAAGCCAAACAATTTGTTGAGCAATCATGGATCCCAAGCTTGGAATAGTGGAGAGGAAGTGTTAGGGAGGTACTCACTGCAAACTCTAGTGTACTTCTGCTTTCAGGTATATATTTTGCAGTAGTTTATGGATACATGTGCACATAAGCTCTCTCTCACAGAAACTGGTGTATATCTAGGTTATTGGACTTTGTTAGAAAGTGAACTACCTGAGATGAAATTAGAGTGTACTATAAAAGGAAAGGTCTCACCCGAGTAATGAAGCTGAAGGGTTGTCAGGAATAGACATTTCTGATTCATCCTTGTTTTTTCCTAGCTTGAGAATCATTTAGTCTTAGTAATTCATATTGTTAGTGTGAATGTAGAATAATCTATTTACTCATCTGTTGAAAGATATCATGGTTGCTTCCAGTTTGGGATGATTATGGAGATAGTTTTTAAAATCTTTCATGAGCAGGATAGCTTCTAAAATATTTCATGAGCAAGATTGCATGAAACATATGTTTTCAAATCAATTGGATAAATCATCTGAGATATGATCACATGAAAAAGCAATTCCTGGAAGTGGTGCAATTTTGAAGCATTAGCCTCTCAAGCATGAGGCCCCAAGTTCAATCCCCAGCACTTCATGTTCTAGAATGTTGGGGTTCTCCTCTTTCTCTGAAAAATAGAAGAATAAAATAAAAGACTTACATGACAAGGCTGTTATGTTTATGAGAAACTACTAGCTGTCTTCCAAAGTGCTTCTACCTTTGTGATTATTTTTCCCTACTACAGTACTCATTTTTGGCTACTGGTGGATCCAAAGACAGAACGTTGAATCTTCCACATGCCAGGTATGGTGCACAAACCCTGGTCTAGCTAATGACCACTTTTAATTACTATATAAATAAATGTTTTTGATCAGTATCTGTCATCAGAAACTGGTATTTTCAGTTCTTTTGTACTTGAGTGATTAACATTGTGGAGTAGTGTTTCTCAAAAGAGGGGGGGGGAAGAAGAAGAAGAAGGAGAAGGAGGAGAAGGAGAAGAAGGAAGAAGAAGAAGAAGAAGGAAAAGAAGAGGAAAAGAAAAAAGAAAAGAAAGAATGTGCATAGGATGTTTTAAAATATGTCCAAAATTAAGTTAAGGAAATTTCAAATCTAAGAGAAAAACTATTAGTCTGAGACTTCAGAAAACTATTTTTAATACATTTTCAAGTACTGGTGTATAGCCATTTAAAAGTACAATAATTACTGAGTTTTGCTCAGATTTTTTTTTCTGTGTTTGGGGATACATTAGCCAAGTTTTTAAATTAATTCTAGATGATTTACAATTAAATCATTGAAACAAATAAGCTATTCAATTATTAGTACATTTGATCATTGTTTTAATGAATATTGGCCAGCTAGCCTCATGGGGTTAAAAGTAAAAATTCTAAAAAGCATAGAGAATAGATAACATTGGGAGCCCGCAGTGCTGCACCTTGTTAAGCTCACATAGTGTGATGCTCAAGGATTGCTGTTGGAATTCCCAGGTCCCTGCCTGCCAGAGGAGGGGTGGGGTGGGTGGAGGGGAGCTTTGACTCACAAGTAGTGAAGCAGGGCTGCAGGTGTCTGTCTTTCTCTCTCTCGTTTTCTGTCCCCCCCCAAAAAAATGGCCACAGGAGCAGTGGATTTGTAGTGCAGGCACTGAGCCCCAGCAATAACCCTGGAGACAAAAAAAAAAAAAAGATAACATTTTAATTTCTTTCCAAATACATAATTTGTATGAATTCCAAATACCTAGTTAAATTTTTTCCACTTCTTTCAAGTTATTTGAAAATAGTAATTATAAAAAAAGAAAATGGTTATTATGCTTAAGAAATATGTGTTGAACTTGCTTCCATACTTACACAAGGGACAAATACAACTCAAATAAAATGGTCTTCTATGTTGTAATATACACTTTCATTTCCAATTAGGATGATTATTAGGTATATAGATAATATGTGCTCTTGGGTTAAAAATGCTCAATTTAACCTTATACTTTGAAACTGAAACATGTAATTTCCAGCATTTATCCATCTGAAATTTGCTATTTAACATGCAATTACTAAAAGAAAAGTAGGATTTTTATAGGATTAACTTTCCTATACATATATTTAAGCTATGATATTATGTCTTATTTAAAGTAACATAGTTACTTCATATTTCAATCTTAGTTATTACTAAGCATGATCTAAATTTTTTAAATAAGTGTCTCTTTGAACTGCTAAAATGGGAGTATGTCAAGAGTCCTGTGCATGTCTTTCTGTTTAAAAGAAATTAACTTTCAAGTGGGACTTGAAACACATTTGCATTTATGCTGTCCTAGTAAAATTAGCCATAGCCTAGTAATGTACCAAATAAAGAGGAGAAAGTAAAATATCAATATATTTCTATCATATTGTTGTGGGGTAAAGAGACTCAAGTGTCTCTCCCATAGTGCCTGGTTCATCACAACAGATTTTCACAAACAATTGAGGAGTGCATGATCAGACATTGCATACTTTTATTTTAGGAAAATAAGGACACAGGTACAGACACATACTGGTCACCCAGAGAGAATGGTAACTAGTCGATTTAAATGTGACTATATTGCGACCTATCTATTTGGAATGCTCTTTTCATTAGTCTGTTTAAATGGCATGACGTTTTTCTTGGCAACTATGGAAATCCAGGTCCAGATTGTAGCTGAAAAACTTTCAACAGGTACCATTTCTTTTTAATGATAAAATAATTTACCAGATAATGTTAGAATATTAAATCTAGGCTGACTTCCAGAGATGTGGCCATGGAATAACAGCTGCTTCACATCACTACACTAGTCATCTAGATAAAGTGATAAAAAAAAAGTTACTTGAATACTCAACTACAGCTGGGATTTCTTTAGACATTCGCTTAGCCATATATGGGTACATGGCCAATGAATGTAAAAGGGGTGGGGGAGGAATTCTTAAGACTTAAGAGCCAGTGCTCTCTGGTTGCTGGTACCATTTGGAAAGTTACACAACAATGTGCATTGTTGGTGTCAGGAAGGTGAGTTCTTAACATATGAACTCAGAGGCAATAGCATATTGAACTGCCCACAAACTGACATTCACCAGTGCTTAAGGGAAAACACTGGTGACACATGATAGAATCTCTCTTTTCTCTCCCCCAATAGGTTATATAAATAGAGAAACCCAACACCTTAGACTCAATGCTACCAGATGACTCAACAGAAGCAACACTAAATGCATAAGCTTAGAAGTTCAGCAATGTCTGAAATCATAAACAGATTTAGAAAAAAAAAATGGGCTGGTTGGGGTGGTGGTGCACCTGAGCACATGTTACTATGTGCAAGGATCCAGGTTCGAGCCTCCAGTCCCGACCTGCAGAGGGAAAGCTTCATCAATGGTGAAACAGGGCTGCAGATGTCTCTCTCTTTCTCCATTTGTCTCTCTCTTTCTCCCTCTATCTCTGCCTCCCATCTCAATTTCTGGCTGTCTCTATCCAATAAAAATAAAGATAATAAAAAAGAGAATTCATAAAACTCAGAATGAAGGCAATTCAGAAGCTAAAACTTAAGATGCAGACACAAATACAGGAACTCGGAGCTCATTTCACCAAAGAATTACCAAAAATGAACAAAAACATATAGAAATACAGGTAATGAAGGACACTTTGAATACAGTTCAGGCTCAGGTAGCAGAAATAAGAAATAGATTAAATTAGGTAGAGGACAGAATACCATTGTTAGAAGACACACAAGCACACTCTGTAAATTAAAATCCCTGCCCTCTCAAATTATCTGTGCTATTAAATAAATAAAGAAAAGGAGAAGGAGGAGAAGGAGGAGAAGGGGAAGAAGGAGATAAACGAAAAGAAAAAGTAAAAAGTATGGCCTCTGGAATGGTAGATTTGTCATTCAGGCACCAAACACTAGTGATAACTCTGGTGGCAATTAAAAAAGTAATAAATACATGTTAAAATAAAGAAAGAAAGAAATATGCATAAATGTTGCTAAAAAAAACTTGCATGAATGCCCATTAGGAAAATGAAATATAGTATCTTATGGGGTTTGAAAATATGTGACAAGGGAGTCGGGCTGTAGTGCAGTGGGTTAAGCATAGGTGGCGCAAAGCACAAAGACTGGCATAAGGATACCGGTTTGAGCCCTGGCTCCCCACCTGCAGGGGAGTCGCTTCACAGGCGGTGAAGCAGGTCTGCAGGTGTCTATCTTTCTCTCCTCCTCTCTGTCTTCCCCTCCTCTCTCCATTTCTCTCTGTCCTATCCAGTAACGACAACAACAATAATAACTACAACAATAAAAAAACAGCAAGGGCAACAAAAGGAAATAAATAAAATAAAATAAATATTAAAAAAAATTAAAAAAAAAAGAAAATATGTGACAAAAGAGCAAAAAGTTGAGTTAAAGTGTTTTTAAGTCTTAGTTTTGCTCAGGAAGTGGGCCTCTGTACTGTGAATATGTTGGCAATCCTCCCAATGATAAGAACCAGTAAGAATGGATTTTTCAGATATAATTTATTTCTCCAATCTGTTGAATTTGTGTTTAATCACAAAGGAGACTGTCCTGATTATAAATGTATCAAGCAGGTGGATTCTTCAGTAGAAGGAAGGGATCTTCTTTGAAAGAAGGCAAGTAGCTGTATTAAATGCAAACTGCTATGACAGAACCTCTTGTCTGGGTCTGAGAATATATCCTCCAGGAACTAAAAGTGACTAGTCCCCTCTATTGAATAAGGAAGTATTGACCTCAGACCTGCAGCTGCAGGAAGAGAATCCTGTCATCAATCAGTGAGCTTAGCTAAAGGTTTCATACAGTAGATGAGATAGTATCCCTGCCTGGTCAACACGACACTATGATTACAGCCCTGTGAGATCCTGAGCAGAGGATCCCATCTAATCCTTGTCTGGACTACTGACCCCAGAAACTGTAAATTAACGAATGCACACAGTTTTAAGTAGCTATATTTTTACAAATGGTTATATTTTATTAAAGTATTCACAGCTATTATAACTATGCCTAAACCATAGATTTTAACATAACAGAACTTACTAAAAATAAGAGGTATTTTTATAATAATAAAATAATAAAAGACAAAAATAGTAATTATACATGCAACTAATAAAGCTATCTCAAATTTATGTCAATCTTATTTTTAAAAATAGAACAAATTGGCAAAGTTACTATCAACATCATTGGTAGCTTTTACCAGACCTGTCTTTGAAACATCCTATTTGTTTTGTGTCTAAAATCTGTTCTAGGGTCTGATTAGTAGCACACTCAGTTAACCTATCACACATATCACCATGCACACGAACCAGCTTCCAGCTCCCACTCCCCACCTGCAGAGGGGACACAGTGAAGCAGGCTTGCAAGTGTCTATTTTTCTCTCTCCCTTTCTGTCTCCCTTTATACTCTCAATTTCTCTCTAGCCTGTCAAATAAAAAATAAAATAGAAAGAAAAAAAGGGAAAAGAAAAGGTCACCAGGAGTGGTGGATTTGTAGTGTTAACATGTAGCTCCATTGATAACCCAGGTGACAAAACCAAACATTATAAATGTATTAATGGAATGATTCTATTTTGGTTTCATAGTATTTGAAAAATATATTGCAAAAATATGAACTTCATGGAGGTAAAGACTTAGATAACTTTAAAAAACTAAATATGAAAATTTTGAAATTATACTTTAAAAATAAACATCATTAAATTATCCCCTATGTATGATCTAAACATTCAGGCTGGAAAAACCCGTCAGATTAGTTGTGTGCATACAATGTTTTTATGATTAAAATGCCAGTGGTATCATTAGTCCAGTTAGCTTGGCAAAATGGTTCTCATTAGATTTTTTATGCAGGTGTTTTGTTAATTCATTTCCATAAATGAGAAACTATCTAGTTATGAACTATTTCCATTAGGCAGTACAAACACTGCATACAAAACAGAAATGTCGAGTAGCTTCCTCCTTTTCTAAATGTACTTTTTAAATGCACGGGTCTGTACTTCAATGTCTATAAAAATTTATATTAAAATATATCAGCATGTAAATAATAATAGTGTATGTGTTAGTTTATTTAACATTGCTTAGTGTCAATTTATTTGTACTTCAAAATATATGTTCCATGAATGGCTGGTGTAGCATATATACTACATTTTTAAAAACAGTTTATTTATTAATGAGAGGGATAGAAGGAGAAAGAGAAATAACCAGACATTACTCTGGTACATGTGCTGTTGGGGATTGAATTTGGGACCTAATACCTTGAGAGTCCAACACGTTATCCACTGCACCACCTCCTGGACCACACTACGTTTTTTTTTTTTTTTTTAATGCAGCTATAAACATCATTATGTGTTGCCTTCATCTCTCCACTTCTGATGTTGACACTGGTTTATTTTTTTAAAGTTATAACATAATAATTTTTATAATTTTAAATAGGTTTTCATTGGTGAAATTAAAGAAATTTTGAATTAGTTAAAATATTTTATAAACACTGTCTTTGCATGGATGGAGTATAAGAGTTTAGAGATACCTCTATCCTACTTTATTGGATTTGGCACCTGAAGTTTCATACTTAAACAGTCTTGTATCCAGTCATTGATTATCCATGATTCTAATTCCCTTATAACTGAAAGAGTAAAACAAAAATCTTGCTTCATTTTAAATATTGTCACAGAAGGTAAGTTCACCTCTGTGATGTTAAAAAATGATAGGACAAGCAAAATGGAATAATTAAATATGAAGAGATTAGAGTATTACTGGTAGCAAGCAACCTGAGAAAAATATTGATGAGGGAAATATGTGGAAATATTTGAATTATAATGAGTAGAATAAAATATTCATTTAGTATGTGCTCAATAACTATAAATGAATAAAGTAATTAACTTAAATAGTTTGATCCTTTTTGATTCTTGATCTTCAAGATAATTTATCTGTAGATAATTCCTTGGGGAGTTTTTTTTTTTTTTCAGAAACCCACATTAGGGACAAAATAGTGGAGCATCTAGTTAAGAGCATATATTACCATGTTCAAGGACTCTGGTTTGAGTCTCCACTCCCTATATTCATGGTGGGGGGGAGAATGCTACAGAAAATTTAGTATGACTATAGAGTAAGGAATAATCTAGAGTAAAAATAAAAAGTTAATGGGGAGTATAATGAATTAAATCCTCAAGGAAATAATAACATTCTAAATACAGTGAAAGACAACTGAATTCTGGTTCAAAATGTAAAAGTGTAGGTATCCTACTAAGAACATTTTTAATTAATTAATTAATTAATTTGTTGTTGAATAGACACAGAGAATTGAAGGGGTAGGGAGACAGAAATGTAAAGAGACAAAGAGGCAACTGCAGCCCTACTTCACTACTTGTGAAGCCTTCCTCCTGCATTTGGGGACCAGGGGCTTGAACCTATATACTTGCACACTGTAATATGAGAGCTTAACCAGGTGCACCACTACCTGCCCCCCAACCCAAGAACAATTTTGAGTGTTTACCATGCACTGGCTTAAAGTTAAGTTGCCTTTTCCAAAAGTTTTATTTTTTGTCATTTCTGCAGCTTTGCCACTCTGGGATGATTTATTTATTTATTTATTTTTTTAAATTTTTTATTTAAGAAAGGATTAGTGAACAAAAGCATAAGGTAGGAGGGGTACAACTCCACACAATTCCCAACACCCAATCCCCATAACCCACCCCCTCCCATGGTAGCTTTCCCATTCTCTATCCCTCTGGGAGCATGGACCCAGGGTCATTGAGGGTTGCAGAAGGTAGAAGGTCTGGCTTCTGTAATTGCTTCCCCGCTGAACATGGGCGTTGACTGGTCGGTCCATACCCCCAGTCTGCCTCTCTCTTTCCCTAGTAGGGTGTGACTCTGGGGAAGCTGAGCTCCAGGACACATTGGTGGGGTCTTCAATCCAGGGAAGCCTAGCCAGCATCCTGGTGGCATCTGGAACCTGGTGATTGAAAAGAGAGTTGACATATGAAGCCAAACAATTTGTTGAGCAATCATGGATCCCAAGCTTGGAATAGTGGAGAGGAAGTGTTAGGGAGGTACTCACTGCAAACTCTAGTGTACTTCTGCTTTCAGGTATATATTTTGCAGTAGTTTATGGATACGTGTGCACATAAGCTCTCTCTCACAGAAACTGGTGTATATCTAGGTTATGGGACTTTGTTAGAAAGTGAACTACCTGAGATGAAATTAGAGTGTACTATTAAAGGAAAGGTCTCACCCGAGTAATGAAGCTGAAGGGTTGTCATTCCACACGTGAAGTCTCTGGATACATTCTGAGGTGAAGCATGTTGAGGTAGCAATCGTTGCTTTGGTTAGGTTGTGATCGGCAGATGCAATGTTATTTGGTTTGGATTGTGAGATGCATACGGGAAAGTGGGCCCTATCCAAGGGTTCCAGGACTGGGGGAAGTAGGGGCTCTATAGTGAAGATGTGAGGTTCCTGCTGTCTTAGGGTTCAAAAAGACAATCAATAGTTAATATTATCATCACATTATTTGTTAATTGGGTTAACTTTGAAAAGTCCCTTTGTTATGGTTTGCTGGACAGTACCCAGTATCTTGTATATAACTGTGCTATTGGAAGCTTCTAATCTACTTGGTCTAGGCTTTTGAGAGAGTCCGCATATCAAATACATAGCCTATATATTAAAAAGATTCAGTTTGTCTTTTGAGAAACTTTGAGACGTACAATTGATTTCCCCCTCTCATATTAATTAACTACTGATTTATATGTCTACATTTTGCTAGGAGTGTACATAAACACCATTCCCACCACCAAAGGACTGTGACCCATCCCTCCCGCACACTCCCATCCCCCACTGGCCCAGGAAGCTACATGCCTACCCCTCACCACTGGGTTTTTACTTTGGTGCCCTACTTACAATTTGATCAGGTCCTGCTTTTAGTTTCCCTTTCAGATCTTCTTAGTCAGCTTCTGTTGATGAGTGGGATCATCCCATACTCATCTTTATCTTTCTGACTTAGTTCACTTAACATAATTCCTTCTAGCTCTGTCCAGGATGGGTCAGAGAAGGTGGGTTCATTGTTCTTGATAGCTGCATAGTATTCCATTGTGTATATATACCACAGCTTTCTCAGCCACTCATCTGTTGTTGGGCACCTGGGTTGCTTCCAGGTTTTAGCTATTATGAATTGTTATGCTATGGACATAGGAGTACACACCTCTTTTTGGTTGGGTGTTATGGAGTCCTTGGGGTATAACCCCAGGAGAGGAATTATTGGGTCATATGGAAGGTCGATGATTTATTAAGATAGAATGATCCAGGAGGTATTTCAATGGGTGGAGTACTGAACTCTGAAGCATAGATCCTGACTTCAGTCCCCAAAATTGCTTGTGATACTCTGGTTCTCTCTCTTATTTCTGCCTATCTCCCTCTTCTCTTTCTCTATCATTAAGAAATAGATTAAAATTGAAAAATGAAAAAAGAAGAGTGAGGCATAGAGACAAAGAGAGCAGGAGAAAAATCACAGCTTTCTTCAATAAGGTGGGAACTAGGTTCAAATCTGGTTCATGTATATGGCAAAGTAGGACATTATTAAAGTTAGCTATGATGCTATCAATGTCTATTTTATCTCAGTTGCAATTATGAGCATTCCATAAAATAGATGTTATTATTTCATCCTTTTGCAATATGAAGATTTTGAAGAACTAATAAATGGTAACTAGTATTTATGTACAGTTAAATCTGGGCAAATTCTAGAAACCATGTTTTTTCTTTAATCTTATGGTTGTCCTCTGTAGGAGACTCTGTTTTTATCTTGCAGCCTTCAGGATATTTTCTTTATCCTTATTCCTTTTCATTCTAAATATACTGTGTCTTTAAGTCTGGGTTAATTCTGTTTGTGACCCTCTAAGCTTCTTGAACCTTTATGTCTTTCATCTTGTCTAGAGTAGGAAAGTTTTCAGCTATTATGTCCTGTAGAATGCTTTCTTCCCCTCCTTCTCTTTCTTCCTCTGGCAAGCCAATAATGTGTATATTATTTCTTTTGAAGTCATCCCATATGTCTCTGTTGTTGTTTTCAGTTTCTCTTAGTCTCTTTTTGAGATCTCTTACTTCTTTCTTAGTTTTCTCTCATTTATCCTCAATCTTGCTAATTCTGTTTTCTGCCTCATTCTATTCTCTTTCCCCTCTGTTTTCTGTAACTCAGCTAGTGTTACCCTGTTCTGATATGGTATTAGCTTGTTCAGTTAGTTGTATTCTTAGCTCAGCTATTTCAGCTTTCAGCTCTCTTATTACCTTGAGATAGTGGTTTCTTTCAGAGTCTCTCTTTTTTTTTTTCTTTCTGCATTTCTGCTGACAATTCTTTCAAACTCTTTACTTACTCCTGTGACTAATTCCTCACTTAGTGTTTGGATGTTGTTCTCATTCTTCTGTGTTTCTACCATGGAGGGGATTTTAGCTGGGCATTTGTCCTGGTTCATTTCTCCAATGTTTTTCCTTGGTTTAACCATTATTATTATAGTGTGTTATGAGGTCCTTCTCTCAGTACTTTTCAGTCCACTGATCACTCTTTCCTGGATTGACTTGTGTACTTAAAGAGTTAACAGATTTATTTGTGTACTTAAAGAGTTAACAGATGTGAAAACTAACAGTTGTTTCAATGTTATCTCAATTCCTGAGCTGAAGCATGGTGGCTATTAAAGCCTTTTTTGTTCCTCTTCTTCCCTGTAGACTATGGCATCCAGAGGGCTTTTTACCTATCAGTATTATTTTTTTTTAGCTTAATCAGTCCCTCCTCACCAAGAGATAAAGCAGGGTGGGGATAGATATCACAGTGGTTATGCAAAGATACTCCCACACCCCAAGGATCCAAATCCCCTGACCCAGTTCAGCTGTTCTGCCAGGCCTGGCAGCACTGCTGGGCCCTATGAGTTTCCAAACAAGTCCTGTCTATAGTCTGCTGGCCCCAAGGCAATCATTAACCACATTCTCATCAAGAGAACAATATGGAAAGATTCCTACTGCACACCCACAACTAGACCACCAGGGTGTTAATCACCTCCTGAGTTTCCTGGCCAGTTCTCTGTCCCTCCTCCCCATGTCAGCACAGGGCCTCCCCCAGACTCCCTGGCACTCCAGCCTCTAAAGGCAGCAGCAAATGAAGACCTACAGATGCACTTGGTGAGTCCCAGGGGAGTCCTCTCCTCCCCTCAGCAGTCTCCCCACTGGCAAAACAGACTGGAGGTGGTTTCCCAATTGGCATGCTGCCAGACTGTCACCAGCTGCTCCAGTGTAGACTTGGGCCCTACCTAGCCTCAGGAATCCCCCCTAGGCTCCTCTCTGTCCATGAGCCACAAGCACCCTCACTCACCTGTGACTTGGTGGGTTTCCAAGGCAGTCCCACTCTCGTCTTATTGCAGTCCCAGGTGATCTTTGTTATTCCTTGTTCTTTAGAGAAGTTTATCAACTGGAGGTCTGGGCAGAGTTGTGGTCTCTGGATGCTCTGGTGATTTGGTGGGTTCCCAAAGTAGTTCCAGTTTTATCTTGTTGCAGCCCCAGGTGGTCTCCTTTGAAATTCCTAGTTGACCAAGGAGAGGAGAGAAATGCAACTGCTGAAACCATGTTCTTAAACATAGTAGTTTGTGAATCAGTATGACTAACTTTAGGTTCAGTACAAGTAGAGAAAAAAAATGTCACCATTATAACTTTATTAACATTTTAAGTACTGATAAGGGGAGTTATTTTGATGTCATTAAAGGTAGTAAGTTAAAATAATAGTTATTCAAAATACATTGTCATTTAATAAGAAATATGAGAAGTACTGGACAGATATTGGATGGAAGGAATGATATGAATTTGTATTGGAAATATATTGCACAGTATTTAGTTAGTGTGTGTTTAATATGTAGCAAGAAACATTGCAAATAAATTCTGGATTGATAGGAAACCAGTTTGAACAAATTGAAAGGATATTGTTGTTTAAATTTAGATATAAAAGTGTAAGCTGAGATAACCTCTATAAAATAGTAATATAATAACTGAAAACTAAGTTTGACTATTATGCATGATTGTTACATATAGTTTTTAATAAATTATGCTGACACTAATAAGATTTATTGTATCTTATTTTTTTGCTGATTTCTTGACATTTCCCTTAATCTTTTTTTCCTCTTATTCACTGTGAATAAATATATCTAAATAGAAATGTAAATCAAATTAATCTAATTTATCTAAACACTTCTTAGTTGTTCAGTGCATAATTTTTTCAAGTAGACAGAGGTGATATTTACTATAATATGTAAAAATTAATTTTGTATATAACACTTCTTCAGCAACATAGTCTATAATATAATGTTTTTTAGTTAAAAATCTTCTTTATAGGAACTATATATGTTATTTTTTAATGGCCTAAATTTTAAATCAGAGAGGTAATTTTAAAGGACAAAAGAGTAGCTTCTGACATTCAGAAGCTTCTCTGTCACTGCTATGTCATTTCATTTTCCTACAAAACAAAGAATCTCACCATCTCACAAAATACCAAACCTAGAAAGGGTTTCCTGAAGTTATGCTTTGATGAGACAAAATAAGGTCACTTCTTAATTTTGTTTCATAAAATACAAATATGTCAGCTATCCCATTGGAGTTTGCTTGCTTGTTTGTTTTAGATAGAGACAGAGAGAGTGAAAAAGACTACAGCACTGAAGCTTCCATCCAATTTAGGTTTTGAGTATGGCAAAGCAGTGCATTAAAGGACCTATTTTACTAGCCCAAATGTTCTGCTGTTCAGGACATATTTTAAGTGGTTAGTGCTTCTTCACCAATTTCAATTCATTTTTTGTTCAGGTATCTTTTTCCTCTTCATAATATGTGTTGAATTACTGATTATATATCTATTTTTAATTCTGATAACATCTACAGCAAGTACTCATATACTTAGTCTCACCTCAAAGTTATCCAGCCAAAACCAAAATCCTTTAACAAATTCTAAAACCATGTTTCTCCTATGGTCTGTGTTTTCACTCACTGTAACAAGAAACAAATTCACCTGTGTACATTATAGGCATGTTCCCATTTGTGTTTGACTTGGACCACTGATATAATGTAAACATTTTCAAACAGTTAGCATAACTGAGTGCTTACATAACTAACCATTTATTGCATATGGAGAATATGTAAGTGAAAAAATGAATACTTTTGGAGCAGGGAAGTAGTGAAGTGGTAGCATATAGGACTTACATGTGAGAATTCCTAGATTTGATTCTTGGTAACATCAAATCTAACTGAGCAATGATCTAGCCAAAACTTGTTAAACATGTTAAACATTTTTTAAAATTCATGATACTTTATTATCCAAGTTCCTCGTAGCAATGACTGAGTGGAAAAAATATCCAGTCTGATTATTACCACCCTTAAGATACTAGCATATAGAGAAAAATATAACTCATTCTAGTTGCAGTGACTAAAGTTATCCTTTTTTTTTTCCTATTTGTTTTCCCTCTTCTACTGTAGGGTTAACGGTTTGCAGTACAGCTGCTGACACATGGGTACAATTTTTCTGTTTACCATGACAAGTGTCTGCAAATATTCTCACCCTCAGCTCAGGTCCTTATCCACTATCACATGACAGGATGACCTTATATAGCATCCTTGAAGGCTAGATAGCTTATGGCATGAAATGAAAGTAATGCAATTAATATTCACTAAGTCAGAGTTCGATTTAATTTCCCAGAGTCCAGTGAGTTCTTATAGAGAAAAATATGCTACCCTACTCATTGATACTGTTTCATGTTATTATACATATTAATTAGAGCTGTCTTACTTTTGAAAAATGGACATAAATTAAAATATAACTTTCTGAAAGAAAAACAGAAGCAGTAAAATGGTATCCTATGGATATTTTTATAAGATTTTATAGGGAAAAGCTGTAAAATTAATTGTTATGTTCATTTTACTGGTTTTTCCAGTATAAATAAATCATCTTTTTTATTACTATGAATAAATTAGAATGTACTCTGCATAAAAATAGAGTCAACTGAACAATTTCAACTCTGGCATCACATGGAATATGCTATGGTAATGGAGAAAATTCTGGTGTGGTGGCATCTATCCCTCTCTCTGTGTCTATCAGAATAAAAATAGTAGCACAGAATCTGTGAAGCTGAACATGCACATGGTTCGGGCCTCATAAAAAACAAATAATAATTTTAAAGTTAAATTATTACTCAGATATTAATAATTAAATGTTCCTCCCTGTTGAATCAAAGAAACTTTAGTTTACTACTTAACAACATCATAAAAATTATTTTGGTAACCTTATTTTCATAGTTTTCACTCTTGTACTTATAACTAACTTTTCCCTTTCCACTTGCAGTTAGCCTTAAAAATGGCTAATTACTTCTAAATTCATCTATAGGAAAAGGAGTCACGATACAAAAGCAAAATCCAGCAGCAAAATTCAGAGATGTGTTCTTGCACTACCTTTTAGAAATATGGAAAACAGCTGATAAAAAACAGGTTTTTTTTTATCTCTGTGTTTCACTACCCCTTTCCAAGAAACCATATAAGCGGAGGTAAATTCCAACAGATATTATCACAAACTCCTAAACAACAAAAGCTAGCCAAGTTAGGAAATAAACAAACAAAAAACTATTGAAAACCAATTTTTGTAAACATAAAATGGGATCTATAAAAATTGATGAATTCAGGGCCCGGTGGTGATGCACCTGGTTGAGCGCACATATTACAATGTGCAAGGACCCGCGTTCAAACCTCCAAGCCCCACCTGCAAGAGGAAAGCTTTGCGATTGGTGAATCAGTGTGGCAGGTGTTTCTTTGTCTCTCTCCCTTTTCTACCACCCCTTTTCCTCTTGATTTCCAGCAGTTTCTATACAATAAATAAATAAATAAATAAATAAATAAAGATAAAAATATTAAAAAATTGGGAGTTGGGCGGTAGCATAGCAGGTTAAGCACTGGTGGCACAAAGCCCAAGGACCGGCATAAGGATCCCGGTTGAAGCCCGCTTCAGAGGTGGTGAAGCAGGTCTGCAGGTGTCTATCTTTCTCTCACCCTCTCTGTCTGCCTCTCCTCTCACCATTTCTCTCTGTCCTATCCAACAATGACAACAATAATAATAAATACAACAAGGGCAACAAAAGGGAATAAATATTTTTAAAAACTAAATAAAAAATAAAAAGTTAAAAATTGATGAATTCTTAGTAGATATCATAAAGAAACAGAACTAGAGTACATACTAATAAATAATTTAGGCTGGGAAGACAGTATAATGGTTATGCAAAGAGACTTTCATGCCTGAGGCTCCAAGGTTCCAGGTTCAATCCCCAGCACCACCATAAGCCAGAGCTGAGTAGTGCTCTCTTCTCTCTTCCCTCTCTATCTCTAATTTTAAAATAAATAAATAAAATGTTTCAAAAAAAGAAAAGTGACCATAATGATTTTTTTAGATAACGACAGACGGACAAAGAGGGAAAGGTGATAATAAATAGATGATAGATAGTTAGATGAATAGATAGATAGAGGAGAGAGACTAATGTTTTATTCAATGGGGTTGGATTGGAGAGGATATTTGAATAACACCTCTGACAAAGGATTGATGTCTAACATGTATAAGGAAATGGAACAATTCAACAATAGGAAACAAGCTGATACAGAAGAAGGTAAAATATCTGAATAGAAAAAACACAGCTCAATTGCATATGAAAACCTCCCCCAAATGTTAGATACTTAGTGAGATAACATCTCACACTAGTGAAAATGACTCAGCAAAAATAGATTAGAAGAGCCAAGTAATGGTGCACTGGATACAGTGCACAAGTTGCCATGCTCAAGGACCCAAGTTCAAGCTCCTGGTCCTCACCTGCTGGGGAAAAGCTTCATAAATAGCGGAGCAATGTTGCAGGTACCTTTCTCTCTTCCTCCCTCTCTCTGCCTCTCAAACTCTATCAGAACAAATAGAAAAATGGGGGGGGGGGAGGGTTGGTGGTGGTGTACCTGGTTGAGCACACATGTTACAATGCACAAGGACTCAGGTATCAGCCCCAAGTCCCTACCTGCAGGGGGGAAACTTTGCAAGTGGTGAAGCAGGTTTGCAGGTGTCTCTCTGTCTCTCTCTCTGCCATACCCTTTTCTCTCAATCTCTTGCTGTTTCTATCCAATAAATAGATAAAGATAATAATTTTAAAAAATTTAAAAAAGACCACTGAGGGTGATGGAGTTGTGCACGCACACCGAGTCCTGGCAATATTCCTGCTGGCAAAAATAACTGTAAATAAGAAGTGTCAGAGAGACTTTGGAGAAAAGGAACACTGATGCACTGTGGTTTGTTTGTTTGTTTATTTCTTATTGTCAGGTTAATGGTTTTCAGTACAGTTGTGGTACAGGGAAACAATTTCCTATCTTGCCAAGATATGTGTCTGTAAAAAACTCTCACCATCACCAGCAGTGTAGGTCATTTTCTATCTTTATGTACCAGAACCTGAAAGCCTCCCCCACCCGTATCCACCCCTCTCCCTGTCCTCCACCCTAGAGTCCTTTGCATTGGTGCAATACATGTAACCAGTCTAAGTTTTACTTTGTTTCTCCTCTCTGCTCTAGTGTCTTAAGTCCTGTTTATATTCATCCTCCTCTTTCTGGCTAATATCATTTAACATGATTTCTTCAATCTTTATCCAAGCTGAAATGAATTGGTGAATTCTGAAAAAATATATATATGGATCTCACAACTTTCTTGGCCTCTCATCTATTGTTAGACACCTAGGTTGTTTAAAAAAAAAAGAGAGAGGAGGAGAAAATATCTTTGACTGCAATATCACCTTCAAGTATTTAGGAAAAAATATGTGAAACCCTAATTGGAAAGAAAATACAAACACTTATGTCCATAGCATGGCTGTTCATAATAGGAAGAAAAGGGGCGGGGTTGAATGGTGGAGCACCTGTCTGAACTCACAGATTATAGTGCACAAGGACCCGGGTTTGAGCTCCTAGTCCGCATCTACAGGGAGAAAGCTTCACAAGTGGTGAAGCAGGGCTACATGTGTCTCTCTGTATCTCTCCCTCTCTATCACTCTCTTCCCTCTAAATTTCTGACTGCCTCTGTTAAATAAATAAAGATATATAGGCTCTATAGTGGAGATGTGAGGTTCCTGCTATCTTAGGGTTCAAAAAG
Organism: Erinaceus europaeus; assembly: GCF_950295315.1. NCBI lineage: Eukaryota > Metazoa > Chordata > Mammalia > Eulipotyphla > Erinaceidae > Erinaceus > Erinaceus europaeus. Next base: position 90,983,199 of record NC_080164.1, read on the forward strand.
ACAATGGGTAGTTATTGTTATCATCACATTATTTGGTAATTGGGTTAACTTTGAAAAGTCCTTTTGTTAGGGTTTACTGTATAGTACCCAGTATCTTGTATATAGTTGTGCCACCGGTTGCTTCTGATCTACTTGTTCTAGGCTTTTGAGAGAGTCTGGAATTGTGTGGAGTTGTACCCCTCCTATCCTATGGTTTTGTTAATTTATCCTTTCTTAAATAAAAAATAAATTAAAAAATAAATAAATAAGATAATAAAAAAGAGGAAAAACGGAAAAGAAGAAAAAAGGAACTGAGGCATGCTAGAATCTGTCTTTTCTCATAAAAATAGTTTTGCAACTTTTCATAGCAATGCATTAGTGAGCACTTAAGCATTTTCATGAGTGCACAGATTGTCTGTTAATGTGTCTTCAGTTCTCAAACTCCAGTTTCTATTTATCCAGTAGTTAATTAATTAAAGTTTTGAAGCATTTTGCATTGGTCTTTTCAGTTGCACTTGTGAGTGGGCTTAACAGGTTGAAGGTGGAATAAAAAAAAAAGAACACTGTGTGAAAGCCACATTCACAAACACATCAGGACAAGGTGATTTTGTATATGTAGATATTTCTAGAACTTTCGAAGTTGCTAATACTTGTTAATGGTGATTTAGTAATGGGTTATAAGGCCATAAGATTGTAGAGGTCTAGTTCCACATCATACCCACAACCATAGTCTATGCCCTCTAATCTATGCCCAACCCCACACCCACCAATTCCCAAGACTGGGTTTTACAAAATCTTAGAGAAAATTTAGTTTTTTTTTTTCATTTTTGCAAGTTCATATGTTTCATTTTTTAAATATTGTTCATAGGAGGCAAACCATGTTATAGTTGTGTTTTAGAAAAATTCAGGTCATTTAAAATATATAAACTGCAGAAATAAGACTCCTGGGACAGGTGATGGCATACCCAGTTGAGCACACATGCTTTAACATATAAGGGTCATAAGTCAAACCTTCCAGCCCCCACCAATAAGGAAGAATATTCTTGAGTGTTGAAAACAATGCTGCAGGTATTTATCTCTCCTTCCCTTCTCAGTTTCTCTCTGTCCTATCAAATACAATAAAGATAAGAAAAAAGAAAAAAATGGCTAGCTGCAGTAAGTGGTAGATTCTTTGTGCAGGTATTAAGCTCCAGCAATAATCCTGGTTATGAGAGAAAGAAAGAAAAAAGAGAGGGAGAAAAGAAGGAAGGAATGAAGGGAAGAAGGAAGAAAGGAAGGAAGAAAGGAAGGAAAGGAGAAAGAAAGACATAAAAGAAATGAATCATTGAACATAAAACCTGAAGGGTTAAACTCATTGACATACCTTTTTCCCTGTCTCCCACATTTTTGATAAAAGTCAGGAGGTGGTAGATAATGTAATCAGTATGAAAAAAAAAAGGCTTTTATTCTTGAGATCCTAGGATTTCAGGTTCAATTCCAGGCACAACCATAAGTTAGAGCCAAAAACTATTTCAGTCAAAAAGAAAAAGAAACAAGAAAGAAGGGGAAATAATAGAGTCAGAATGAATTCAGAAAACCACTAAGTTATCCCACAAACTCAATTTTTCCCATTTATTTATTTTTACTTAGTAAAAGAGGAGGGAAAGAAAGGTAAGGGGCAATAGAGGTACTAAGCACTGTTCCACCATGAATGATGCTCCCCTGGTGCCTTCCATGGTGCTTGCTTGTAATGCCAGAGTTAAAAGACAGGCCTTCACACATGTTGTAAGGAAATGCTCTCCTGAATAAGCTGTCTCTCAATCACCCACTCTAGTTTATGACAATGCTGGGGACTGAACCTGGGACTTTGCTTCCTAATGCATAAGAGGTTTTTGCATAACCATTTTTCTATCACCTCCACCCAGAATAAGCTGCCTCTCAACCACCCACTCAGACTATTCTTACACTAGTTTGTCCCAGGAAGGCCATCTGATTCAAATGTGAATAATGCAAGACACTTACCACTCAGACAAGACACTATGTATTATAAGAAAAAAGAACAGCAACTTCCAATATGTAGAGAAATTAAACCAGAAAGGAGCCAAGTAATGGCACACCTGGTTGAGCATACATATTACTATGTGCAAGGACCCAGGTTCAAGTCCCTGGGCCCAACCTACAGGGGCAAGCTTCACAAAAGATTAAGCAATTCTGCAGGTGTCTGTCTTTCTAGCCCCTTCTCTATCTCCTCCTTCCCTCTCAATTTCACATTGTTTCTACCCACAATAAATAAATATTTTAAAAAGTAATCAAAAACAATGACTTAAAAATAAACTAGTAAGGAGTCGGGCTGTAGCGCAGCCGGTTAAGCGCAGGTGGCGCAAAACACAAGGTCTGGTGTAAGGATCCCGGTTCAAGCCCCTGGTTCCCCACCTGCAGGGAAGTTGCTTCACAGGTAGTGAAGCAAGTCTGCAGGTGTCTGCCTTTCTCTTCCCCTCTCTGTCTTCCCCTCCTCTCTCCGTTTCTCTCTGTCCTATCCAACAATAATAACTACAACAATAAAACAACAAGGGCAACAAAAGAGAATAAATAAATAAAATAAATAAATAAATAGACTAGTAAAAAGAGGTTGCTACAAAGCAGATAAAATTAAATACACAATATTGCAGATAAAAATATGGAAGAAAAGGGCTGTTCCTATTGAGTGGGTTATGTGTATATTCAAATTTTGTGATGATTTATTGCCCAATTTCTTTCTGATGGCTCCTCTGGATCTGAATTATTAAGTGTTTGGATGCTGTTCTGATATGCTAGAACCAGTTTTTCCTTATCTTTACCTGTCCATTTGGATTTCTGTTGTTGCTTATCCAGTGGCACTGGATTTTACTTTATATCTGAGTTGGGAGGGGGGAGTTTTGAAGATATTGTATAATATTATGGCTCTTGTTGTCCCTTTAGCATAACCCTAGTCCGGGTGGTGGTGCAGGGGAGGGGTTGGGGTGGGAACCCAAGACCTTCTTCTGTTCTTAAGACTGTTGCCTGAAAATGGAAACTGTCCTCCATGGTCAAAGACATTTTTCTCCCACTGCAGGGAAGTCTGACACCATTTATAAAGATTTCTATGGCAGCTGGGTTACATTAGAGTTTTGTTGCCTTCCTACTTCCACAAAGGTACAATGTCCAGCTTCCTAGTCTCCCCCAGATGGTCCCTGTTATTTGTTCATGTACCTGTAGCCCCTGTTCTTCTAAACAAACATTTTATTACACTCCTTTTCCTAATCCACACCATTCCTGTGTGGTGCTGTGGAGGGCCAGGTGGATTTGAAGCAATTATAGACAGTTCTCCAGCCATAGCTTGTCTGTGCCTTCTCTTGTGTCTTTCTCTTCCTCCCCTCATGTTCTGGCTGTGCATGTACAATCATGAACCTTCACACATTGATGTCTTCTTTACCACAAATTCCAGCTGTGTTCTGTTGATATTCATTTAGATACTTGGTTTCAATATTTCAAAAACATCATTGTTAAGTTTCACATTAACCAGAAATTTAGGTACATAATAAAAGTAGCACACTAAAGTACTTATCAACATGGTAAAGTTTAACATCTACCATAAAAAGCACATCATATTAACTGAGGAACTAGCTTGACTGGTAGAACACTGGACTTCCAGTTATGGAGGTTCCTGGATCAATCTCTGGCACTACATGTCTAAGAGAGGTACTATGGCTCATCTCCTTTCCTTTTTCTCTGCCTCATGGAAAACTCTCTTCCCTTCCTACACAATAAGAAAAATAGTTTTGAAAAGTACATTATATATCTCTTAAATATTATGTCATTGAAGCAATATAGAGATCTATAAGGTTACAGCCAGAAAAATATCTTAATAAGGATCATAATTAGTAAAAAATCAAATATGAAAGAGTATAAATAATTATTTATTTAGTCTTAATTAATTTATTGTCACCAGAGTTATTTCTGGGGCTCGATGCCAGTACAATGACTCCACCACTTTCAGGGGCCAGTTTTCCTTTTTTTTTTTCTTCTTCCTATTTTGTTTGATAATTAACTTTGGGGGGGTAGAGAAGAAGTGAGAAAGATAGCCACCTACAGACCTGCTTCACCTATTGTGAAATGTACTCCCTGCAGGTGGGAGCAGGAACTCAAACTCACATCCTTCTTCATAGTAATGTGTGCATTCAATCAAGTGTTCCACCACCAAGCTCCTGAGAATGTAAATTGTATAAAGATCCTTTTAATGGAGACAGAAATGCATATGTGAGTTAACAGAACAGCTAAAAACTGAAAAGTATACCAAGTGGTCTTAGCAAGATTTGTAAATATAGAAATCAGCTAATAGAGAGCAAACAAAAAGACTCACACTGAGAGTCACCCAATGAGTGTTGTTTCTCTAGAGTTTTATGTTAAAATTTGACAGAAATTCTGCTTAGTAGAATTCAAGCTATTCTTTCTGAAATACAGAAATAGGTTTTCAAAAGCAGCAGGAAAGAGGCAGCATCTGCCACTTTTCACCTGTTTTTATATAGACTCAAAAAACAGACTAAAGCTCAGAGCACCTGTGCTTTCAGAATGCTATAAGCTCTCTCTAAGTCCAGAACCCCTCCTATTTTTAACCATAATCAGATCAGTATTTATTATTATTGTCCTCATGATTATTATATTTATCATTAGAGTTTCCACTCCTAACAAAAGATCATTATCAATTCTTTTTTTTTCCTATAAGGTTTCAATTATTTCTGAAATATACATGTTATTGCTTCAGTCAGACACAGAACTGAACCCCATTAAGGAGCTTGTCCAAATGTCAAACAGCTTTATGAGCATACTTTGCTGGCTATTTTAGCTGAGAGATGAGTGATGAGTACTTAAATGGAATGAAATTTTGTTTTAGACTATATAATTGAAGCATATCTTGGTGGGAATTACTGAGTTTTTTTTTTTTATTCATGTCTGTTGGTCATCTGCATATCTTCTTTGGTAAAAAAGCTATCCATGTCCTCTTTCCACCTTTTTAGTGGGTTATTTGTTCATTATTTTTCAATGTGGGCTCTTTATATGTTTATATTATCTGTTTATATTATTAGACTTTTGAAGTACGATATATAAAGATCTCCCATTATCTTTATTTTATTTTATTTATTTATTAATGAGAAACATAGGAGAAAGAGCCAGACATCACTCTGGTACATGTGCTGCTGGGGATTGAACTCAGGACCTTATGCTTGAGAGTCCATTGCTTTATCCACTGAGCCATCTCCCAGACCACAGATCTCCCATTTTCTAGACTGTCTTTATGTTTTGGCGACGGTTCCTTTTGCTATACAGAAGTTTTTCCATTTGATGTAGTCCTGTTGGCTTCTTTTAGTTTTCTTTTTCTTGCTGTTGGGCTAGAGTCTACATATACTTTTTCTTTTAAAAAAATTATCTTTATTTATTGGATAGAGACAGCCAGATAAGAGGGTGATAGAGAGGAAGGGAGACAGAGAGACACCTGCAGCACTACTTCACCATTTGCAAACCTTTCCTCCTGTAGGTGGGGACCGGGGCTTGAACCTGGGTCATTGTGCATTGTAATATGTGTGCTCAACCAGGTGCACCACCAACCGGCCCCTAAATACACTTTTTCTGAAGCATACATCTTCAAGTGTTCTATCAGTGTTTTCTTCTATCTATTTGATGGTGTCTGGTCTTTCATGCCTTTAATCTATTTGGAGTTGAGTTTTTTTTTTTTTTTTTTGGCAGGGTGATAATGTGATGATCCAGTTCATCTTTCTGTATTTTCAATACAGTTGTCCCAAAATCATTTGTTGAAAAGTCTTTCCTTTCTCCATTTAGTGTTTCTTGTTACCTTGTCAAAAATTATTAATGATTTTCTGTAAGTGTGGGAGTCATTATTGAACTTTACTGTAATATTTTTTATCCATTTTAAAGAAGAAAATAAAATTATTATTTAGATAAAAATTACAAAGTAAATGTTTAAGCTACGTTCTCTGAAACCATTAATTTCTGTAATAAAATTTTAGTTTCAGTACTTTTATATACTAATATTATATTATATTATATTATATTATATTATATTATATTATATTATATTTAATATTCAGAGCACCGATCAGCTCTGGTTTATGGAGGTGTGGGGGATTGAACCTGGGTCTTTAGAATCTCAGGCATGAGAGGCTCTTTGCATCTCCATTATGCTATCTACACCCACAATATTTATATTTTATTCTTCCAAATTAAAATGTTAATAAAATCTTCTGTTTAGCCACATTAACTCTTATGAAGACTCATCCTATGACAGAATCTGTCTTTTGACTGCAATAAAATACTTTTATGAAATCATAGAGTTTTTTCTCCTCACAATGTCCAGAAATTATATTAGATTTTAATAGCTAGATGTTATTGTTATAGTATTGTCAGTCTTAACAAGTATATAGCTTCTGAATTTATTTGTATTAAAGGTAGTTATTTTACTTGATAAATTTTTCTTGATAATATTTCACAATAGAATGACTACATTAAACTAGATATTTAGAATTATGCACTAGCTGTAGGCCAATGGAGGGGATAGGACACAGAACTCTAGTGGTAGGAACTATATGGCATTGCACATCTGTTACAATCTTGTCAATCATTATTAAGTCACGAATAATATTTTTAAATGAAGGAAAAAAAATCTGTAAGGTCCTTTTCAAATAAGGTTGTTATGAGATCTATTTTTAACCAACCAAGGTTGGTCATTTTTATGCACGGAAATAATGGTTAAAGAATCAGAGGAGTCCTGGCATATTTAAATCCACTAGTATGAAGAGATGCTAGTGATCCAGTTTTGGAACGTTCTGCGTGAGCAACAAATCATGCATGTAAATTTGGTGTTCCAGTTGTTGCTTCCATGTTTTAATTTGTTATCAATTGTCAACACATCCTCTCCTGCAACTTCATGTTCTAATTCTAACTGTCCATCTCTTTGGAGTTGACCAACTGCAATATATGTCACCATCAAAAGACACAATCGGGAGACTTGGGCAATCAGTGTCAAACTAGTATCAAGTCAAAATAATAGACAAAAAGGATATATCATTTAGACAATGCATTTTAACCTAACATAAAAGAAGTAGTCTAAAACTCATTTGCCATAGGGTGCCAGGGAGAGGGAGAAATTATTAGGTTGTTGGAAAAGTCATGACACACTTTTACATAAAAAAAAAAATATTTAAAAAAGTACGGTGATTTCTCCAACAGTCGAATAAATGGGGTATGAAAAAACTTTGGGAAAAGGGAGTTGGGTGGTAGCGCAGAGGGTTAAGCACACATGGTGTGAAGCGCAAGGACTGGCCTAAGGATCCCATTTGGAGCTCTGGCTCCCCACCCCTGAGTGAAGCAGGTCTGCAGGTGTTTATCTTTCTCCCCGCCCCCGTCATCCCTTTCTCTCTCCATTTCTCTCTGTCCTATCTAACAATGACGACATCAGTAACAACAACAATAATAAATACAACAACAATAAAAAACAACAAGGGCAACAAAAGGAAAATAAATATTAAAACAAAAACCTTTGGGAACAATGAATATGTTTAACATCTTAATGTTGATGATAGTCACTACCGTGTATATTTCTCTGTGTGTAGATTCATCTCAAAAATTACCAAATTGTATATTTTATGCATATACTATGTTCTTTATATCTACCATCCCTAGATTGTCATTAATGTAAATATTTAAATCAGGTTTATTTACATATACTTATGTGAAATTGAGGAAAAGTGATTGTAAAGTTCCTGTATGAATCTAAATAGCTGAGAACTAATATATTGATAGTATAAATCTGAAGCCCGAAGTAGGAGTTAAGTACGAGTTAATATAGTTAACATGATTCTTACTACTTCTCCATATGAATGTACTATAAACAAGTTACTGTTGGTCTTCAGTAGTATTTGCAAGTAAAAATTGTGGAGCTGCATTTAGTCAACTAGATAATTTTATTTATAAAATCACATAAACAAGTAAGTACAATGTATAAAATCTTAAGGATTCAGGAGGCTGGAGAGTGGCACACCCTGTTAAGTGTACAGGGACCCAGGTTTGAGCACTACCCCTGCCTGTGGGGCTACATATCACTAGCAGTGAAGCAGGTCTGCAAGTGTCTCTTTTTCTCTTTCACTCTCCATCTCTCACACCTGTCTCAATTTCTATCTGTTCTATCTAATGAAAATGAAAGAAAAAAAAAAGAAAAAAGGAAGAAGGAAAAAATGGCCACTAGGAGTGCTGGACTCAGTGCTGGGGGAAAAAAAAAAAAGGATTCACTGATTGTTTAATAAAACCCCTGCAAGGTCATTCATATCCATCACTAGAAAGTAAAAAAAAAAGTTATGAAACAACACTAAAAAGATGGTGGTAGGGTGTCTGGGCAGTATCACAGCAGGTTAAGTGCACATGGTGCAAAACTCAAGGACAGGCTAAAGGATCCCGGTTCCCAGTTCAAGCCCCTGGCTCCCCACCTGCAGGTGGCTTCACAAGCGGAGTAGTAGTTCTGCAAGGTGTCTATCTTCCTCTCCTCCTCTCTCTTTTCCCCTTCTCTCTCGATTTCTCTCTGTCCTATTCAACAACAATGACAATAATAACAAGGAAAACAAAAGGGAAAAAATAGAATCAAAGACATATTTGCCCCACATACTATCCGCATTTCTTACAATAAGCTTTTTTTCAAACTTCTGTTTATCTGTAGAAATAAAACTAGAAGTATGGAGATACAGTGATATCTACTTCAAGAAACTTTAAGAAAATAAATTAGAAAAGTTACTGTGTGAATGTTTTAAATTAGTGTAAATCCATTTTTCTAGTCATTTTGAAGAATGAGGGATTGTCTTTGTTTTATATGCTTGAAAATTCCCTTCCTGAGAGTAGATCTTTTATAGAAAATAACATGTTTAGTAGGCTCTAAGATAGGAGGTACTTTCCAGATCAACAAGAGAATTGAGAATCTTCAAGTAAATAAATATATTTTTTCTTTGGGTCAGGTAGAGCGTTCAGCAACTAGAGCATAGGGCTTGCATGTCTGACTACCTAATTTTGATGCTGTGTAACAGAGCTTAGCAATACTCTGATCTCTCTCTTCCTTTTGTATCAGAAAAATACATAAAAAGATCCTAGAAAATAATGTATCCATTAGAAAGCAAAACTATTTTGAAATAAGGCAAAGTGAATGAAATAGTCAACTACAGTAATTAGTAATAAGACCTAGTTTTATTTTTTTCACTGTCTTATCCAAAGATACTCTCATGGATACACAAAAATAATGTTTTATGTAGGAACTTTGTGACCTACCAAATTAACACACTAGATTAGCTACTACATGTTTTAATTAATTTACTCTTATAAAACTCAACCTTCTACTCAAAAGCATACCTGTTTCCATACTGTTCAGTCCATCTTTCAATATTTACACCAGAGTTTTGATTTTTTTTTCCTCCAGAATTACTGCTGGGATTCAATGCCTATATAAGGAATCCATTGTTCATGACAGTATATTTTTAAAACTTTTTTTGAGCAAAGGGTGAGATAGACGGGGATAGAGATAGGTAAACAGAGACAGAGATAAGGAGAGATGCTTGGGGTTGGGGGGGTGGTCAGTGGCACACCAGGTTAAGCACATAGTATGAAATGCAAGAACACCCAAAAGGATCCTGGTTCCAGCCTCTACCTCCCTGCCTATAGGAGGGTTACCTCACATATGGTGAAGAAAGTTTGCAGGTGTCTATCTTTATCTCTCCCTCTCTCTCTCCCCTTTCTCTCTCAATTTCTCCCTTTCCTATCCAATGAAGAAAAAAGAAAAATAAATAAAAAAGTGAAAAATGGGGAACCGGATGGTGGCATAGTGGGTTAAGTGCACGTGGCTCAAAGCGCAAGGATCCGGGTCCGATCCCCTAGCTCCCCCAACTTCAGGGGAGGGGAGGGGAAAGGGGAAGAGAGGAAATAGGAAAGACAACTGAAGCATGCTACACTGTTCATGACGTTCCCACTGGGCTTGAACTCAGTTATTCACAATGAGTGAGTTGTAATGGGCCCTGAATGGTTCTATAATAGTTTGTTACATATAACATTACTAGATACTTTGTTACATATAACATTACTAGATACTTTTAGGTATGTCTTATAGATTTGCCTCATCCACATACTTCCTTTATTATTATTTTTTTTTGCCTCCAGGGTTATTACTGGGACTAGGTGACTGCACTATGAACCCACTCTTTCTGGAGGCCATTTTTTCCCTTGCCATTGTTGTTTATCGTTGTTGCTGTTATTGTTATTGCTGTCATCATTGTTGGATAGGACAGAGAGAAATCCAGATAGGAGGGGACGACAGAGAGGAAGAGAGAAAGATAGACACTAGCAGACCAGCTTCACTGCTTGTGTAGCGACTCCCCCTCCCTGCAGGTGGGCAGCCTGGGGGCTCGAACCAGGTTCCTTATGCCAGTCCTTGAGCTTCTGCCATGTGTGCTTAACCTGCTGCGCTACAGCCTGGCCATACTTTCTTTTAATCTCTGGGGCTTCACTTCCCCAGGTTAACTTTTTCAGATAGAAACAGAGAAAGAGAGAAGGAAAGTTGCCTCAGCACCAGGATTCATGCAATGCCACAGTGATCATACTGTGAGTAGCACATCCGACAGAAAGACCCCATATCAAAAGGAGTTGTTTTATTAGTTCACAAGTAGTTTTCTTTTTTTTTTTAATATTTATTTTATTTATTCCCTTTCATTGCCCTTGTTGTTGTTATTATTGTTGTTGTCGTTACAAGTAGTTTTCTTTAGTTAAGCTTGTTTACTATCAGTGTTCAAAAGTATATTTAAATTGATGGCCTTGTTCATAAGAGAGTCCCAGTATTCTTTGTTTCACCTTGGTTATATGGAAAGGTACTCCTGTACAGTACCGTAATTTCGTTTACATACTAGTTCAAGGACAACTTCCTTGTCCAGAACTGCTAAGTAATAGGATAGACTCACAAGTCATCAGGACGTCTGATCCTCCCAATCCTCCCCCCTGAGCTATCAGGAGGTCATTCTTATATGTACAGTCCTTTTCTATCCTTTTGAGTTAGTCACCATCCTTTCTTCTGCTTCTTACCTGGATTATTCTTATCTAGTCAATAGAGCAATATGCTCTGAGAAGAATTAATTGGTAGAAGTATTTTTTTCCCCTTCAAATTGGTGCTGGGCAAGTAAAGTGTTCTCCAGTACAATCAACGGAGTTGGGTGAGGTGAATTCACACTGAAAATCTGGCAATTAACACTTGAATTAAAACATTGGCCAGGGTGGAGAATGGGAATAGACACAGATAGTTAAGCGCACACAGCACCAAGTGCAAGGACTGGCATAAGGATATTGGTTCGAGCCCTGGCTCTCCACCTTTAGGGGAGTCGCTTCACAGGCAGTGAAGCAGGTCTGCAGGTGTCTTTCTTACCCTGTCTCTGTCTTCCCCTTCTCTCTTGATTCCTCTCTGTCCTATCCAACAATTACGGCATCAATAATAACTATAATAATAATCACAATAAGGGCAACAAAAGGGAAAAAAATAGCCTTCAGGAGCCATGGATTCATGGTGCAGGCACCGACCCCCAAAAATAAAATTGGAGGTAAAAAAAAAAAAGTTTAAAAATTGCCACATCATTTTACATGAAATATGGGTTCATCTAACCCTTTATAATTATTTTATTTTATTTTTCTTATAGTTGATAGGACAGGACAAAGTGAAATTGAGAGCAGGTGAGATTGAAAGGGAGAGACACAGAGAGATTCCAGCAGTCTTGTTTCACTGCTCATGAAACTTTCCTCCTGCAGGTGGGAACTGGGGTCTTGAACTGGATCCTTTTATGGTTTTAATATGTGTGCTCTTCCATCTATAGGATTATTTGACAGAAGTTGCCTACAATTCTTATGAGGTTCAAATATAAGAATTTTAATATATATTTTAATATATTTTTAAGTTGTAGTATTATCTAATTAAAGGAATTAACATTCACAAGGTGTTTTTTCCCACACAGAATATGAGAACTATTGATTTCCAGATTGCATATATATCTATATCTATATATATATATCTATATGCCTATATATATATATATATATATCCAATATATATATACTTTCCCCTTGTTTATGCCAATGATATGGATTTTATTCTCTGTCTATTCTTGTTATTGGTCAAACATTTTATAAACTATTATATGGATCTTCTAGATCTAGTATTTATTTTTTTAAATGTGTATCTTGCAATAACTATGTTATACAGTTTTAGATCATGATTTATTTGTATTTAACTTTCAGTGCAATAAAAACATACATATACATGTGTATATATACACACATATTATATGACTCTCATTTCCTTGACCAATTTTTCCATGAATTCTTACTTCTGTCTGTCTACCTATATTGATAGAGGAAGAGAGAGGGAGCGGGAGAGGTGGGGGAGAGAGAGAGAGAGAGAGATGATAGATAAGGAATAATATTAAGGAGCTCCAGTGACGCAATTGGTTAGTGCGCGGTACTTATACAAGAATAGTCTTAAGTGAGATAAGCCACAAAGAGAAGGATGAATATGGGCTGACCTTACTCATGGGTCTGTATTTGTTAACAAAAATAGAAACATGAAAGACGAAGTAAAACTTGGACAGTTTTGGTGTGTTGTACTAAAACCAAGGATTCTTGGGAAAAGTGATGAGGAGAGGGGTTGGCAGAAGGGCATCTTTCAGATTCTGGCACAAGATGATGGACCTAATTTGGGGGGTGAGAGTTTTTTGTAGACTCTTGTCTTGGTGACTAGAAAATAGTGATGATGAGAAACTGTACCGATATGCTAATATGGATTATAAAACATGAACCTCACAGTAAAAAGATATTTCAATTACTTATGTTACCATGTTTTATTTTTGTGTTATTTCCCAAGTGTTATCAAGTATTTGAGCTCTTTTATACATTAGAAAATCAGCCTTTTTTTTTTTAACTTGATAGAACTGACAGGATAATTTTCTGACTTCCTATGTTTTCTCTTAGAAATAAGTGAAGTTTTTACTCATGGAATTCAAAATTCCAGTTACATCATCTTCTTTTTATAACGGAGTTTGAACAGGAATATATTCACCTAAAAATGACCTCATATATTCTTATGTAATGCAATATATTATGAGAATAAATTTCAAAAGGCAGAGGCATTCAAGTCAATTCATCTTTCATAGTGAATAAATACAGAGAATGAAGACCAGGATACTTCTCTGTCCATAAAATTTTTGTTAGACCTATACTTATTGATACACACTCTCATATAAAGGGGAGAGGTTCGTCTTTACCTCTGTAAATCATTTGAAGAAAATGAAACAGGAACAGAAAAATTACAATTTAAAAAGGAAGAGTGAGTTATAAAAGGTGATTTTGGTGAGCTAGTTCCTATAAATAGCAATGATGCTAGCAAGATATAATTGGTGCTAGAAAGGGAAAGAGTTGAGTTTATTAAGATAAATGTGCAAATAAGACTAAATTCGAATACTGAAAAAAAAAAAAAAGGCCAAAATTAAATTTGAAAACTCAGGGCAGGTTGCCCTGTAATAAGTTGAAGCTTGATAGAAAATGTAATTTCCACAAAACTGCTAAGCCAGAAGAAAGATTTAAATGTGATGTATTTTTTTTCTTAAAGGGTAGTGATGTAATTCATGTGAGGTAATATATTGTAGTGGTTCAGAATTTGGTCACTGTAGCCAGAAACCTTGATGTCAGTGTATGAATCCAGTTCCAGAAATTATGGGCTCTTCTGTGCTTTGAGATCCTTGGAGATAAAGAACACTGCTACTCACCACTTTCTTTTAGTTTTTATGAAGCCTATCTATGTTAATTTGTGTGAAACAGAGTAATGTCACAGTAACTTTTCAAAAGAAGAGTTACCATCATATAAGGGCTCAACATCATATGCAAAATGGTTCTCAGAACAATGTTTCCATTTAAGTTCCCAGCACATTCCATGTAGATTGTGTTCTTATAATAGCAAGAAGGAAGTTTATATTTGTTCCTTTCATATAACTAAAACATGTGAGTAGTGCCTGTAAATAGGATATGTAAATAGTCCATGAAAATAGATTGTACTTTAGTATTAATCAATCACATGGAAAAATGAAGGAATGATTCATATATTCTTGTATGTGCTTTTTTTAAAATGGGAACATTTCATTCCTTACGTATATGCATCAATGCAAACTGTTTTTACAAAGTTTCTGGCCTATTTTCATCATGAGGAGAGTAACAAAAAGCTAACATAATAAGTACATGTACTGACAGTGTAGTAGGATCTTTATTAAGTGTGCCTTTCTGTGCAATTTAGATTTTTTTAAAAAATATTTTTTTATTCTTTTTGTTGCCCTTGTTGTTTTATTGTTGTCGTCATTATTGAATAGGACAGAGAGAAATAGAGAGAGGAGGGGAAGACAGAGAGGGGAACAGAAAGATAGACACATGCAGACCTACTTCACCGCTTGTGAAGTGACTCCCCTGCAGGTGGGGACCTGGGGGCTCGAACCAGGATCCTTTTGCTTTGCGCAATTTAGATTTTTTATGTTCACTATGAAATAAAATGGTATCTTACAATAATAAACACTATAACAAGTGCTCACATATGCATTATGTCTCCTACATGGAGTTTACTACTTTGCATTTATCCTTGTATGTAGTGACTGAAACTCTACCATTATGTTGTCATTTAATGCCTTTGACAATATCTTTTTTGTTTTCTGTTAAATAATTCGTTTATCTTTTTCCATCTCTGTGTATGTGGTATGTTATACATTCATACCGTTGGGCATAAGTTAAAATAATGATGTTATTGTTAGCATCATAGTAATAAGTTAAATAGTATGAACAAGGAGAAATATGAAATAGTAGTCTTCCTCAACTCCTTCACATACATGCTGATGTCTTGAATTCACTAATTGTTGGTTGCTTCTAATTCTGCTTCTATAAACCCCTTCTGTTTATTGGTTTAATCCCCCCTGCTTAACACTGTATTCTATTTACATAACCACTGTTAACTAAGCACCATCATGCCTGCATGGCATTGGTTTTATCCCACTCAAAGCTGCGGTCTATTTACATAAGCCACTGTTAACTAAGCACCTCCCTCCAGGGCATTGATCCTTCAGTGGTAGAATTCTCGCCTGCTCCGCCCCGTCTCATCACACCCTGATTTTCACCAATCTCTTTTTGCTCCACCCTCTCTATGTCACATCCTGTTTACACCCTACTTGGCAAGTATATATAAGGACAGGATTGTTAGTTTTAGTTTAGTTAATTTAGTTTAGTTTAGTTTGGCTTAGATTGTGCACCGTTCTACATGAATAAAGAGATACAGCGTATAGCTCAGCCATGAGTCCCTGGTCGTCTGTCTCCCGTCAATGAAGCTCAGCCTGACAACTAATTTTATCAGTATAACAGTATAATTTTATTTTTTCCCTAGAGGATTTATCATACACATATTGTCATTATATACTCATACATGTTTATGTCATACATTTGCAATTGGTATTATAATGTAACAATGATGTCTTTCCATACATTTAACATAATTGCTTTCATAATATATTCACAGTGCAGATAATCATAATTCATTGATTTGTTCTCATCCTGATATACTAATTGTGATGCATTCATGTTTAGATATCCACTTAGATCGATCATAGCATACAGTATTCTATTGCTCTGAAAAAAATCTGCTGCAGGTATTTAGTATGTATTTCTGTAAGCCTTTGCAATTATGTTTTCTTAAAAATCACATGATGTAATTAGATTCTTTAATGCACAAGCATATACTATATTTTATAGGTTAGTTTTTTTCTTTGAGAAGGTAGTCATAACATTGACATCTTTTTTAAAAAGATTTTTTAAAATATTTATTTATTTATTCCCTTTTGTTGCCCTTGTTGCTTTTATTGTTGTTGTTATCATTGTTGTTGGATAGCAAAGAGAGAAATGGAGAGAGGAGGGGAAGACAGAGAGGGGGAGAGAAAGATAGACACCTGCAGACCTGTTCACCGCTTGTGTAGGGACACCACCCCCCCACCCACAGTTGGGGAGCCAGGGGCTTAAACCAGGATCCTAACGTCGGTCCTTCAGCTTGGCGCCACCATAAGATTGACATCTTATGGAGTACTGAATAAGTGTGAAGTTGTTTTTGTGTTGAGTTGAGGTGGTAAAAATCATAGTTATATCTGCAAATTTCTATAATACCTAGTCAGATTTGTACACAGATGTGTGTATTTTGTCACATGTTTAGAATTGAAGTAGATGTGTAGCTGTTAAATGATATTAGATAGTGGCATTATTAAACATTTATATAAAGTTACATTGATATATGTATAATACATTTATCAAATTAACAGATACTCCATCCTCCAAAATATTATCCTTAAAATTATAAACAATCTTATACTTTTCCTACAAAATATGAAATTAAGAGGTAGGCAGTCCAGAATGATGCAGTACAGAAACTTATGCCCTTCTAACTTCCTGCTCTACTCATTTCAATGGACAGTTCCTGTATTCATAGTCACAACATGACTATTGTACTCTCCTTTTTAGATAGGGGAAAACTATAGTCTAAGAAGAGAATGAGCATGCCAGTGCCAGTGTATCCATTTTTTTTTTTTAACTTCATTAACAGGAGAACTGAACAATGGCTTCTATCTGTATTGCTTTAGGAAGGGTTATCATGACTCCTATCTGTAAATGATTCTAGGGAGACATATTGTCTGAACACATTGTCATTAGTAATTAAAAATAAAATAAATTTTGTAAACTCTTTGTGGTGTGTGTGTTTGTGTGTGTGTGTGCGCACGCGCTGATATTTTAGATTACCATCTAAACTGAAGTTAGGTGTGATACAACTTTGTAATGGCAATAGCATCTTTACAGTATAAATATTCAGCAGATATATGTTGATTTATTGAAGAATTTATTATATCTAATAGATATTACTTGCTCCCTAGATTTAAAATAATATATTGGCTTTTGTATTGTATGTTATTCTAAATAGCCAAAATACTGAAATGTTTCTTATATACCTTATAAGTAAAATATATGCAGAACAAAAGTGTCATGAAATGTACCTGCTCCTATGACATGTCCTGTAATAGAAAATTGTTCAAGCCTAGCCTAGATTTAAGATTTTAATCTTGTGATCCTCTTCATATGTCATATTGTAGTGCAAGGGTTGCATCAAGTATTATTTGATTTAAAACTAGTTCCAGAAATATAAATTGTCTTGTTAAGCTTACTAACCAATTTTCTCCAGCAGACACATTTTTCTCTTTACAAAATGTCACCATTCCTTCTTAGCATAGCAAAAGATAATGTTGGTAATTCACAGGACTGCTGCAGAATTCCTAAGTGAATTTTCACTAAGTACAGGATGATACTCAAAAATCATATTGAGCATTTGGAAGATTATCTAGACAATTTGGGAAAATAAAACAATATCCCTTAATTTCAGATGTAGTAGAATATTTTTACTGCAGTTAACAAAGAATTATAAAATATGAAACACATCATTTGAGAATACTGTCTCTGTATATTTATCTGCATAACTTGACCATAACTTTTATAGATTATTTGTACTATCTATTATACAATTATATATAATTTCTTGAAGTGATTTTGCACATTCTATGTTATATACAATTTCAAATTAAGAAAAATAATAGAATGTTATAATGATCTATCACTTATATTTCACAATTGACTAGTCATTTCTGAACCATCCATACCCCTATCCAATCTCCCTTTTTATACACTGTATAAATATTTATCAATAATTATTTCTCATTCATAAATAAAATAGAACCATACTTTTTGAAAAGTTGTTCATATTATTATCATTTACAAAGTCTGATGGTTCTGTCAACTTTCCAAACATACTTAGTCTGTATTCTGTGCCAACATGAAAACATACTGTCTCGCTCTCTATCCCCCTGCACCTATAAATTTCTCTCTGTTTCTAGACTATAATTCATAAATACGTCAAGGAAGACAACAACAACAGGGAAAACCAGAAACAGAAAAAGGAAGAGCAAAATAGAACAATGCTCCCCAATGCTGGTAAACATAAAAAAAGACTCTTAAGACTTTCTGAGGTGTGGCTATGAAGTAGTAGCCATTTCAGATCATGCTTCTGATAAACTAGAAAAAAAAAAATGAAAAACCACCTGAGTACTCAACAAAATACAACCAGGATCTCTCCAGAATCTCACTAAGCCACAGCCATCAGGTTGCAGAAGCTACTACAATTTCATCCTGCATTTCCTGGGCAGACAAACTCACCAGTGTGTCCTGAAACCTCCCCTCCCCAGAGTCTTACTCCACTAGGGAAAGATATTGGGGGTATGAATTGGCCTGTCAACACCTATATCTAGCAGAGAAGCAATTATAGAAGCCAGACTTTCCACCTTCTGTACCCCTTAAAGAATTTTGGTCGGTGGAGGGTAGATAACATAATGGTTATGCAGAGACTCTCATGCCTGAGGCTCCAAAGTCCCAGGTTCAGTCCCCTGTACCATCATAAGCCAGAGCTGAATGTTGCTCCAGTAAAAAAGAAAAAAAAAATTGGTCTATACTCCAAGAGGGGTAAATATTATTGGAAAGGCTCTGAACACCAATTCCATGAGGACGGAGAGAGAAAAAAAAAAAAAAAAAAG